>NW_017729014.1:21532591-21561850 GCF_001723915.1 Gavialis gangeticus
CACCCTGGGACACCAGAGCGGGGAGAAGACGGGCAGCTCGGAGGTTAGAAAGAAGGCTTGAGAAGAGCTAGGACAGGCCCCGCCGGCTGCGGAGCCGCTCCCCTGGGGCAAAAGCTGCCCACGGCTCGTGCGTGCCCAGCCTGCGGCCCAGACAGCGCTGCAAGGGCGGGGCAGGGAGCAGAAAGCGGAGCAGCAGCTCGGGGAGGTAAAGCACCCACCCCTCCACGTTCACCCACCCGGAAGCCGGAGTAGCGCGTGCGCCTCGGCCGTCAGGGAGCGGCCAACCCGTGCGCGCTGACGTCAGACGTCGCCGAGGCGGAAGTGAGCGCCGGTGAGAATCGGGAAGGGGGAGGGTGCGCTTCCCCCTCCCGCCCGGCAGGGGCTGGGCTGTGGTCTCCATGGAAACGCTGTGGGGGGACCCCGGGGGCCGCCCCCAGTCTGTGGGGAACTTCTGACCCCCTTGCCCCTGCCTCAGCTTCCCACTTGTCCCCGTCTCAGTTTCCCCCCTTGCTCCTCACGCCCCAGGGCCCGGTGCGGGGTCCCACCACGTGACCCCTGTCAGTGGCGCCCTTGGAGGGGGGCGTTATCAGCATTATCAGCCCAGATCGAGTTTCCGCAGCCAAAATGCAGCCGTTTCTGGACAGCGGCCGTCGAGCGGTGCATGGGAAGAACGACCCTGCGCCCAATGCGCCACCTGAGTCGTCCGGCATCGGCCGACCCCTGGATACGGCATGCAGGAGCCGTGCGAGCAGGAATCGGCCGTTGCAGCCGGACGCTGGACGGAGGGCGAGGAAGCTTCGCGCCTTCTAGACTAACTCGCTCAAAGATGCACCAGCATCGGGTCGGAGGCTACGCGAGGACCGGCGGCGACTGCTAGGGGTCAGCGGCTCGGTGGGAATCGTCTCGGCCGAGGCCGCTGCGTTCTTTGGCAGTCGGGGAGGAAGACGAATGCGTCCCCGCAGAACAAGGCTTGAGCTTTTCCATCCTCTCTGACACGTAGGAAATCCTCGCGGCAGCTGGAAGAGGAATCCTTCGTGCCGCCACCCCTGTGTCTGTGCCCCCAGCCTGTTCATTTCACGCTTTGATCCGCTGCCTTTTTGCGCAGGGAGGATCAAAGCTGTTCGGACCTCTCCGTCGTTTGCAGAGGAGCGCGTGTGGGCTGAGCTGGGACTTTGAGCCCGAGCAGATCCCTCCCAGGGCCTTGTCTAAGAGGTTGATCGTCTCTGTGGCTTTTGCAACAGCAAAGCTTCCTGCAGCACCCGGTTGCGGCAGGGGGCTGTGATTCAATTAGCGGCACGTGCCCAAAGCAGTCGCAGCCTCCCCTGAGAGGTGGGGCAGCGCCGTCCCTAGCCCTTTCAGTCACTAACGACTTTAAGGGGACAGATTCAAGGGACCGCGTTAGAGCCGTGACCCAAAGCCTCCTGCTTTGTGCTCTTGCTGCCAACTTTGTCCTTCCCCGTTGGTGTTCGGCACAGAGCAAGGAGGGGCTCGGAGCAGCTGGGGAATAGCAGCCAGGGCAGCCCGCAGCTGCAATGCCAGGCCTGTTGCTCCAAAAGGTTGCCAGCCCCTGGCATAGGTGCCGCACTGTTGAAATCTCCACCATAGCCATTTAAATTCTAGCTTGAGCACATCTCCCACAGCTGAAATTGCTGCAGCAGAGACCTTCCTCCTGGTCCGATTCCAAGCGGAGCATAGTAGCGCCGTTGTGCTCGTGAGAGGACCCCCCCACCACCCCCTGACCAGCAAGGCTGGGCTTTTATCTTCATCTCTCATCAGAAACCCAGGATTGAGTTGCCTGCTGCCGGCGTGTTAACTGCTGAAGCAAAGGCTCCCTGGGCCAAGCTGACCCAGCTCCATCAGCCAGCGGATTGTAACGGTATAAGGCTCTAATTGACCAGACAAACTTAAAATCATGCGTTTCCCCTTCGGGGCCTTATGATGTCTGCAGTGGAGGAGTACCTGCCCTATTCCCAATGTCTCTGTCTCCGCCTCGCTTACAGAGCAGTCTCTGTTCTACCTCAGGCCTTTATCTCACCCCTTTTTCAAGCCCAGACACCGACTTACAGCTTTCCCTTATCTCCTTCGTTTGCATCGAGACGTCTTAAATGTGCCTCCATGGTGCGCCTCGCAACAGGTGCCGGGTTTCAGTTCTGCTTATCAAAGCCGTCCAAAGCCAGCGAAACATAAAGGTGCCTTTTTCTTCTTTGAGCCCCCAGCGCCACCGATGTGTTTGCCCGGAGTTATGAAATCCTATGCTTTATCAAATGCTGCTGGGATATTTCTATGTGAAGTACTCAGAGCCTGATTTCAGGGCTAAGCTGGCCTGGGCGTGAAGCTTTCTGGGAGTAGGGGCCATACAAAGGCAACTTAACTTCAGTGCAAAGCATTCGCTAGCAAAGCTACCAGGGGCCAATGGGTGGATGGACGGCTCATCTCTCTGGGGCACTCAGTTTAGCACCTTCCACAGGTCAGATTAATATAGGGAGTCCAGCGTCACGTCTTGGTGGTGGGTTGTTTTATATGCGCCAAAGAACGTACATTGCAGCCCCTCAGCGCTCAAGCACAGATACGTGCCAAGGGTCATTCAGCCTTTCTGCCGTGGAAGCCTTGCTCCTGGGATAATAGCAGGGCCCTGATCTTGTACCGCTCTTTGCATCAGCAGTTCTCACAGCATGTTGCAACACAGACCAGGATCTTTGCACCCATTTTACTGATGGGGAAATGGAGGCCTAGGGAGAGGAAGGGACTGGCTTTAACAGCAGCCAGCACTTGAGCTCCCTGTCCTGCTGAGTTCCCTTTAGCGCCCTGCCTTTAACCCGGCCGTCTCCCTTTACAGTGGATGAGAGCCAGTCAGGTGTCCAAGGTGCCCTGTAGCTGGGAACTGGGCCCCGATGAGCTGGACACTGCCCAGGCGCATCAGGAGAGGCAGGGCCTGCCCCACAAAGCTTGGGGACAGCAGAGGCAGTAGTTAGAGACTACTGCTTGCACATTGGCTGGCAAATATAACAATTCCTGGTAATTAGTTCCCTCCTGTTTCTCAGGCCGAGTCTGCCGATGACCCCTAGCAGAGCCAGGCTCTCCCGGGCCCTGGTGTGAAGATGTCTGTGCCCCCCGGCTCTGTGATTGTCCCCGACTGGCTCAAATCACCAGAGGGCAAAGAGCACCTGGCCGCCATCCTGCGGAAGAACAAGCGGAAGGTCTTTGGTGCGTCCTTCCTGCCCCTGGGCAGAGCAAGGGCATGTGAGGGGATGGGGAAAGTAGTGGGGCTGGAAGGGGGCTTTTGGATCCACTGGGGACCTAAAGCTGTTGCATTCAGGAGCTTGTTGGTACATGTGACTGTCTGGGTGTGGGGTGGGAAAGGGGTAGAAGGGGTGCAAGGGTTTTCTGTCCTGCCTGTAATGAGCTTGGAAGGAAAGAGCCATGGAAGGGTTACAAAGACCCACATCCCCCTGGGGCAATCGTTGCCTTTATCCCCATCTCAGAGGTGGGGAAACTGAGTCACGGGCAGGGAAAAGTGACCTCCCAAGGTCAGGTAGGAAGCTGGTGGCAGAGCAGGGAATCAAAGGCTGCAGTTAGGGCTCTGTTTCCAGTCCAGGTACTCGGCCTCTTGGCCTCTGGATGAGCCACCGTGAATTTCCCAGCTGTTTGACAGGACCCCCGAGGGCCGACCCAGCCAGCAGAAGCTGCAGCCGGGCTAGAAATCAGGCACAGATTTAACAACGGGGGATGAGCTGCTGAGACGGCTGCGTTGGGGATCATCCCTTGAAGCACCTCCCCGAAAGCCCTGCCCAGCTCAGCCAGGGGTTCAGGCTCCATGGAGAAGTCAGTGCTGATGTTTTCTGCCCTGTATCTTACAGGAGGGCAGAGGAGATGATGGTAAAGGTTCCCTCTAGCTTCAGCATCCATAAACCCACGTGCACTGGAACCGGCTCATCTTAGCTCATTAGACGGAGGATGGCAGTCAGCTGTGGGACACAATGTTAACGGACTTAGCTTGCAACAAGGGGGATGTGGGTTGGAGGAAGAGCTTCCTCACCATGAGTGTGGCTGAGGTACTGAGGGAGAGGGGCGTCTCTGGCCCTGCAGGTCTTGGGGGGCAGGTTAGAGACCTCTGGTTTAGCCTCCGACCAGCTGATTTCCCACGGTCCCTTCCTGCCCTGGCTTTTTGTGCTGGCATCCTAAGCAAGTTCAAACAAAAATAGATGGGTTGTAGCAGCCTCTCAGACCCCAGGGGAGAGACCCAGGAGGACAGACAGCCCCGGGGCCACGTGGTGGGTTCTGCAGGGCATCATGTGGCCTCTTCCTCCCAGGACTGATCGAAAGGCCAGTGCTGCCACCGCAGGTGGCCTCAGACACAGCCAGCTACAAGGTGTTTGTCTCGGGCAAAAGTGGAGTGGGGAAGACGGCGCTGGTGGCCAAGCTGGCTGGACTGGAAGTACCCAGCGCCCACCACGAAACCATGGGTGAGTGCCCACGCCAGAGCCAGGATGCATTATGGGGCAGACCAGTGAGACGTGGGGGGATGCGAGCCTTTGGGAAGGGCACAACACCCTCGAACAGGGGGTGTCAAGGTGCCAGCCCCACTGGACTGGATGGTTCGATGGGCAGGGCCCTCCAGACTCTTGGGTTCCCTTCAGGGCTCTGCCACCCTGTGACTTGGGCAGGGCCACAGCTCCCCGTCAGCTCCAGACTCGCTTTCCTGTGACTTTTGCTCTCCAGCCAGAAAAGGGGGCCTGCGGCTTTCCCAGAGGAGCTCCAAGGCCCAGCGGTGTCGTTGCAGGGATACAGACGACGGTGGTGTACTGGCCGGCCAAGCTGAGAGACAGTGGCCGAGCCATCATCTTTCGCCTCCAGTTCTGGGACTGCGGGGAAGCGGCACTGAGGAAGTTTGATCACATCCTGCCGGTGAGTCAGACTGGGCAGGGGCTGGATGGGGTTTCCCCGCCCCACCTCTGCGGGAGACCCGGCCTGGGTGCCGCCACCTGGGCCCAGCCTGCACCCCAGCGAGCATCGGGGCTTCACCTTAGAGGGCTGAACCACCTCCCTCAGCCACGAGCAGGCACTCACTGCGGCCCACTGGCAATGGGAAAGGGTCTTGGGGCAGCATCTACCAGGCCCATTCGTGCCCAGCACTGATCTGACTGGAGTTTCACACGGGGGGAAACTGAGGCACAGTGGAGGGGTGCAGTGGGCCACCAGGAGGGAGCTGCAGGATGAGTCCCTTTTGCTCCAAAGCACTAGGGTGGCTCTGAACACCCTGTCTAGTATCCCAGGGGCGGCAGGACCCAGCTCCAAATCCAAGCCTGGCATCAAGGCTGCTGGCCCATCAGTGCCTTCCCCTGCTGTGGGCTCCCTCCCGGGGTCGCACATACGTGTACGGGCACACACGTCTACACGCATGCCCTGTCCCTCCTTAGGCCTGCAAGGAGAAGGCAGATGCCATCCTCTTCCTCTTCTCCTTCACCGACCGCTCGTCCTTCGATGACCTGCCCGCCCAGATCTCGCGTGTTGTGGGCGACACTGGAAGCCTCGTCAGGATCGTTGTGGGCACCAAGTATCCTTTGGGGGGTGGCTCTGCGGCACCTCCACCCCCTTTCACTGCTGTAGCCAGAGTGAATGTGGCTGGGATGGCAGGGGTGGAGGTCCTGGGCTCCATGTCATGTCCATCCCCATGGGATCAGACCTCCAAAGCCAGGCAGGATGCTTCCCCAGCTGGGCAGAGTCTAGAGCTGCCAAGATCCCTCCCCAAGGCCCAGGCAGCAGCCACGAGGAGGGGGAAATGCAGGAAGCATCTGGGGTGATACTGGGCTCAGTGTGGCTCTGAGAGGATCCGTGCCCACCTGCCCCAATCCAGAGCCCCAGGCTGTGGCGCTGCCTCCTTAACGTCCACGCCAGGTTCGACCAGTTCATGCATGCTGACGTCACGGAGCGGGACGTGGCCGAGTTCCAGCGCACCTGGCACCTGCCTGTGTTTCGGGCGCAGAGCGCGGCTGGGTCCCAGCAAGCGGGCAGGCGCACCCCGGACGCTGGCACTGGGCTGCGGGAGGTGGCACCCCTGCTCAACGGGCTGGCAGAGCACCTGTGGCATCAGGACCAGGTGGCTGCTGGGCTCATCCCAGCTCCCCTGCCCAGCCCAGAAGAGACAGGACCCTGCTGAGACACCCGGAGCTCCCTGGGTGCTGTCGCCAGGTGGCGTCGGAGGCCTTCACGAGGCGGCTGCAGTGGAGCTGAGCAGAGACCAGAGCATCAGCAACATCCTGGTTGTGCCCGTGATGGCCAGGTGCCCAGTGCTGACTGTTCAGCCCCCTGGAAGGGTGTTTGCAGGTGGGGATGTCCATCCTGCCCTGTCCATCGCAGGCATCGAGTGTCCCTGGCTGGATTCGAGAGGAATTGATACAGGCTTCACTGGACTTCTGCTGCTGGGGGCCCTGCCACCAGGCCTTGCGTGTTCCAGGCAATTAAATCCTGACTGCCCCTGCCTGTGGCTCGCGTCCAGTGTTACCGGGGAGGGCATCGGAGTTTGACGGAGCAGCTGCTGGGGCTGGAACTGGGCCATGGGTGGGGGTCTTTCCCTTGAGCGAGCGCTGGGGTGAGGGTCTGTCTCCAGTTCCTGGTGAGCAGAACTGAGCTGGTGCTGATGAGTGTGTGGCGGGGTGGATTGGGCAGGGGAGGCCAGGGAGCTTTGGCCCCGATCTGCCCCCCTCGCCCTGCTCCGGGGTGGCTGCCAAGGTCGCTGGGCAGGTGGTGCTGCCGCAGGGTCCAGGCTTGAGTAGAGAGATGGAGGCACCAGCTGGAAAGTGCCATAGGTGCCCAAGGCATGAGCTCTGCGCCAGCTGCAGGGCAGCAGAGGACCCATGCAAATCCAGGGCCTCTGTCAGGGGCCGCTGAGCTCTTCCGCTGTCTCCCCAGGTTGTGGGATGGGCTGGGGCTGTTACTACTCCCACCAGCTCCTTGGGGAGCCGAGGACATGCAGGAGCTCCCGGAGGGGACAAGTGAGGAAGATCAGCAACTGCGGGCCCTTCCCAGCCCCGTGGAGGAGCTGCGTGTCTGCAGCCAGGGCAGCAGTGGAGGTGGTGTGTGTGGGGCTTTCTTTCAGCTCCACGGCTGCCCCATCTTCTAGCCTGTGGCCAGCGGAGCCTGAAAGACCCAGAGATCGGGGAGCGGTTCGCGATCGGCAGAGCCAGCCTGGGCCGAAGCCGATAGCTCCCGAGTCAGTCCTGACCGCCGCCACAGCCACGGGGAAGCGATGCCCCTGGCTGCGCCAAAGCAGGGCAGCGCCACCTGCACGGCCAGGAAACCTGCTCCTGGGGGACAGGGGAGAGTTCAGCTCCCCTCGCAGGTTCCTTGCAGCCGGACCTTGCTTGGCGCAGAGGCCAGCACCATTGGCGCGAGCGGCCTGCACAACCCCCTGCCACGCTCCACGTGTAGGCGGCTTGAATATTTCGTGCCCCCCGTCCCTCGGAGGTGAGCGGAGGTCCCAGCACCCAGGGAACCTCGCCAGGCTCCAGGCACGGGCGCCTGCCTCAGCTGCTGGCGCTGGGGGATAGGGACGGCTGAGAGCAGGACGGGGGCAGGCTCCTTATGGCCAGACCCTCATGCCTCAGTTTCCCTGGGGGGATTCAGCCCTTCCCTGGGGCAGAGCCGGGAGCAGGGCTCCGGGCAGGGAAACCTAGGCTGAGCCTTGCCTAGGATGGAGCTGCAACCCCCTCCCCACGCGCATCCTCTCCTCCCCGCAGCGCCTGCCGCTTGCCTGATTGGTGCTCTATAAATACCAGCCCCGGCTGCTGCTGCCGCGGCTGCGGAGCCTGCTCGGGTCCAGGTGGTGCTGGGGGCTCGGACACGCATGGGGAGGGGGCCGGGGGTGCTGCCGAGGCCTGGGCACTTGGGCAGCTGCAGGGATGCTGCAGGAGCGCCCCGGACCAGGCTCCTGGGGCAGGGAGGGTAGAGGCCTTGGGTGCCTGGCACCACAGCCCGCAGGATCGCTCCCCTTCCTATGCTGACACCTCTGCTCCTCCCAGGCAAGGGCCAGCGCTGGGGGCCCAATGCCTCGCCAGTGACTCCAGCGCCATGACCCGCAAGAAGGCGGAGGAGCCGGACCCCAGCCTGCTGGGCGGCCTGGAGAGGAGCTGCTCCCGCCTGCTCGGTGGCTCCCCGGGTGCCCTCCAGAACGGGGGCCCCTACGCCAGCCTGGTAAGTGCAAGGGGGATTGCATGGGATTGCTCTCCAGGCCGCAGCAAGCCCCCGGGGAGGGGGATCTGGCCCTGGCCTTCCTGCCACCCAGGGCTGCGGGGGCTCGTGCCAGTCCTGGAGCAGGACCCGGGGTGATGCCCGATGCTGTCCGTGCGGGGTGGAGGGGATGGAGCCGGGCTGCACCATCAGGTTCGAGGCTCTGCCCTCTTCCCCAACCCAGTGTCGGGGCGCAGACCCCTCTCCCAAACTCCTGGAGGCACATGGGGTGAGGGAGCCCAGCCCTAGAGCAGCACCATGGGGGGCTGCCCCACCCTCCATGCCCGCTTCCTCCTCTCCCTACAGAGAGCTGCTGCCTTGATCCCACCACATCTGCCCGTTGCGGGGAGGAGCCCAGAGGGGCCTGGGGTGCAGCTGAGGGTCTGCAGTGCACCACAGACAGGATAGGAGCGTGGCAGGGGAGGAAAGGCTATGGCTTAGACCGGAGGGGCTCTGGCAGGCACAGGGGGGGCAGGGGCTGTGGGTCGAGGCTGATGGGCACCTGCAGGATGTGTGGCTCCGTGGACCCAGGGATGCCCCCACCCTCCCCAAACCAGCCCATCCCACTTGCCTCTCCCCTCTCTTTGTGCCCAGCAGGATGGAGACGAAGACGACGACGACGACCCCATCTACATCCAGGACGCCGGCAGCTTCGAGCCCAGCACCCGGGGCAACTATTTCCGAGATGGAACGACTAAGATCGGTGAGCAGCCCCCTGCCCCCCTGCTGCAGGGGCGTTGTGCCCTGGAGAACCCGTCTTGGGGATCTGGCCCTGCTGGGGGGGAGACGGACCCCAGGTCCCTGCAGGCTGAGTGGGAGCACGAGTGTTGGGGGGTGGGACGTGGCCCCTCTCCCACCCTGGGCCCGACGCTGTATCCCCTCCCGAGCCCAGCGCGCCCATGGGGGGGCTCCCGGCCCATGCTGGAGCCTCTCACTATGCTCTACAGACTTCGTGCTGGTCTGGGAGGAGAAGCTGCGCCCCCCAAAGAAGAGGAAGGCCAAGCAGCCCCCGTGCGAGGGGCGGCCGCGGGATCGCCACGAGCAATGGAAGAGGAAGTTCCTGAAAAACCTGCGCGGCGCCGGGCTGCTCATGGAGAAGGTGAGACCGCGGCTCCTGGGGGGACCGGCTCCGTGTGTCCGCAGGGCTCCCAGACCCGGCTGCACCTGCCTGGGGGCTCCGGCTCAGCTGCCCCCCTCCACACCACGCAGGAGGAGACGCTGAGCGAGCGCAAGACCATCCACTACCTGAAGCTGAGCGTGCCCTGGGACGTGCTGGTGTACTACGCTGAGGAGCTGTGCTTGCGGGCGCCCCTCCAGGTGGGTGCTGCCGGAAATTTGGGGCCGTCTGAAGCTGGGGTTTCTCCCGGGCAGGGGCATGAGGCGGCCGTCCCTGCCAGTCTTGGTGCCCTCCCTGCTGCCTCGGAGCCCCCGACGGTCCCTCTGTGCCCACCAGGCCCAGCCCAACCCCGACTGCAACAGCTCAGACGAGGTTTTGCGCCGGCTGCGGGTCCCCAACCCCATGTACCAGCAGGTGCCCAACAAGCCCTCGGACTTCTACACCTGCGCCTTCCGCAAGTCCAAGCTGGACAGGTGAGCCGGGGCCCGTGCAGCCCTGCCTGGGGGCTGGGGGTCTCGGCCCTCGCCAGGGGCCCCGGCTCAGGCGGGAGGGGAGCGCGTGCTGGAAATCCCCCGCCCGCCGCTTTGCTGGGAAGGCTCTGGGCAGAGCCAAGCCCTGGTCCCCTGGGAGCCAGCAGCCGGCTTTTAAGTGGTGATGGTGGAAATGGAGCTGAAAGGCTTTCAGAGACTGCGTGGGACTCGAGAGGGGTTTCCACTCGCTGAGTGCTGGGGATGTCAGTGAGTACCCTCTACCCACCCCAGTCTGGTGTCTCCCAGCCCCGCATCCGCCCTGGCCTGCTCCCGGGAGGAGCAAGGGGGTCTGGCCCCTACCTCTGCCCCCCTGAGGCTGTCGTGCCAGGGGGTGGCATGCAAGGCAGGGCCCTGTGCCCATTGCACAGATGGGAACTGAGGCCCATGGAGGCTGTGACTTGCCCAAGAGCACGCAGAGCGCCTGTGGCGGAGCTGGCGGCCGGCTTCCAGGCCTGGAGAGGCGCTGCTGTCCTCACTGCCTGCACGTCCACGGTGCCAGGCACAGAGGCGGTGCCCGCTTGGGGTGATCACGGAGGCTGGAGCACCCGACACCCGGGAGCGTCCCGTCTCTGCCCCTGCCTCTAACGGGGGACTTTCCCTCCCACCGCAGGTTCTTGGGCAGCGACTCCCGGGACACCTACTTCACCCACACCCAGAGGCACCGCATTGTAAGTGGGGGGCAGGCTGAGCCCCAGCTCAGAGGCTGCCTGCCAGTCGCTCCCAGGGGTGTCTCCTCGGGAAGGAGGGGGCTGCATCTGGGGAGCAGCGGGGATGACGTGCTAGCCCGCAGGGGCCAGCGGTCCTGCTTCAGGGGGTCGGTGGCTGCCTCGGGGAGGGTGGAGGGGACCTCTCTGGATCCAGCAGCATTGCCTTGGCCACTGCAGGGCCTGACGCCCGACAGCTCTGGCCTGGCGGTGCTTTAGGAGTCCCCACTGGGGTCGCACGGGCCCCGTGCTGATGCCCCCCTGCGCCGGCAGGTGTACGAGATCCTGGCACGCACCGTCTACGGGAAGCGGAAGCACGCCGAGGTCGGCATCGAGCGGCTGCTGAACGAGGGCATTTACACCGCGGCCTTCCCCCTGCACGAGGTAGGGGCTGCGCAGTGACCCCTACCCAGGGTCTTCGCCGCCGCCCCCCTGCGCCCTGGCTGCGGGGAGTAGCGGAGGCCGTGCACTCGCCTCTGCCCCCCTGGCTGAGACCTGCTGCTGGCTCCAGGGCCCCTTCGAAATGCCCGAGTATGAGGTGCCGGGTGAGGAGCTGAACCCGCGCCAGGTCCTGTACCGCTTCTGGGCTCAGTGGCGCTGCTGGTACCAGTACCAGCCCCTGGACCACATCCGCGAGTACTTCGGGGAGAAGATTGCCATCTACTTCGCCTGGCTGGGTGAGACACGCCGCCCTCCTCTGCGAGCCTGCCTCTCCCCTGGGTCTGCCGAGATGCGGCTTGGCTGTGATGCCCAGACGGGGGGTCTCAGCCAGCCCACGGGTCTCCGTGCCCAGGCTGCAGCTGGGCACGGGTGGGGTAGGGACGGAGCTTGCCACCCCATAGGGTCCCGAGAGGGAACCTCATCCCGGCTTTAACCCCGTCCTAGCGTGCGACCCCTGGAAAGATATTTTGACCTCGCTTCCTGCTCCATGATGTCATGTACACCTGACGCCCAAAGCGTTATGGCTAGGGCTTTGGGCAGGCTCTGTGCCGTGGGTGCATGGCATCCTTCCCCCACAGCAACCAGGGCAGAGGGGGTCTGGGGCAGGGATCCCCAATCCCACATGCTGTGGGCTCGCAGCCTTGATGCATCTCCTTGGTGCCTGTCTGCCCCACGGGGCACGGAGAGAGACGGCGGGGCGGAGGTGTCCTGGACACCTGGCTGCAAGAGGTGTGGAGAGGGCCGTGCTCCCAAGCCTAGTCCTGCCGGGACCGTCCTCTTCCATTTTATAGCTGGGGAAACAGGCATGAGCTCACCCCAGGGCCCATGGGGAGCTGACACTCACTCTGGGGTAAAAAACCTGGCACCTGGGCACACAGCGGCCCTTCCCAAGTGCTTGATGAAGGACTCGTGGGTCTGGCTCATGCATTTCCCCCCTCCACAGGCTTCTACACCGCCTGGCTGCTGCCTGCCGCCACCATGGGCACCTTCGTCTTCCTAGCAGGCCTGGTCACCATGGGAACCAACACGCCAGCGTGAGTCCACGTGCATGTGTGTGAGGGCACGTGTGCATGCATGGGTTGGGGGGCAGATGGGCGCATGAACAGAGACAGGCGGATGGATGAATGGGCAGGCAGGCAGATGAAGGGACAGATGGACAGGCAGACAAAGGGGTGGATGGGCGGCTGGGCAGATAGGACCGCTGCGTCCAGGGGTGAGGGGAGGCAGGCGGGTGCGGCGATGGATGGCTTCCCCGGCTGCCGCAGCCAAGCCTGGCAAACCTGCCCTTAGTGAGTTCCCAGGTATGCGCGCGCCCACGTCTGTGCGTGTGGGGCGGGAGGGTCGGAGGGGCCGTGGGAGCCGGTTTCCCCGCTGACCTGCCCGTGCTCGCTGCCCGCAGGCAGGAGATCTGTGAGAGCGGAGGCCAGTTCCTCATGTGCCCGCTTTGCGACACGTGCCAGACCTGGAACATCTCTGAGATTTGCCCCATGGCGAAGGTAGGACCCAGCCCATGCACAGGGCTGTGGGGTTTTGGAGGCCAGCGTGCTGTCCCGGCGGCGCTGGCTCCAGGTTTCCAGCCACGCCGGGCCTGGCGGGAGGGACGGAGGCCGGGGATGCCAGCACTGAGCTGGTGGGTGGGCATGAAGGCATTGGCTTCTGGCGCAGCGCCCGGGTGACTCCTCTCCTCTGTGCCCTTGCAGGTGGGCTACCTCTTTGACCACCCGGGGACTGTGTTCTTCAGCGTCTTCATGTCCTTCTGGGCCGTGACCTTCCTGGAGTACTGGAAGCGGACGAACGCCACGCTGGCGCATCACTGGGACTGCATGGACTTCCAGGAGGAGGAGGTGCAGCTGGGGCGGCGTGGGACGTTTCTGCCTGCCTTCCCCGAGCGCAGCGGGGTGCATGGGGAGCACGACCCCGGCAGAGCGGCTGCAGGCACTCCCCTCCCCGCAGCCTCCAAGCTCTGGGGCTCACCCAGACCCCCCGCTTTGGGTGTTGGTCTTTGCTGTGTCTGCAAGGTCACCCCCAACTTCCAGGCCCCTGCAAGGAGGCACTGTCTTGTCCCCCCACCAGTTTGGGCTAAGGGGCTCGGCCTCTATTCCCCCTCCCTGCAGGAGCGGCCCAGACCGGAGTTTGCCGCCATGGCGCCGCAGATGGAGCAGAACCCCGTCACGGGCGTGAAGGAGCCCTACTTCCCAGCGCGCGCCCGGCTCTCCCGCATCCTGACCGGCTCCATGGCCATCGTCATCATGGTAAGGGGCCCGCAGGACGCTGCCCTGCCCTTGGCCCGTGCATCTGGGGGCCAGCCCGGACCTTGCCCTTCAAGGCAGAGACGCAGTCAAAGGCACAGCTCCCCGAGAGGCAGCACGAGGCTAGAGATGTGCTGCCCATGCTCCGTGGCGAGGGCCCATGTGCCCGCTCTTGCCCTGGGGTTTGCTGAGACCCAGCAAACACGTCTCACACCGGCCATGCCAGTCGCTGCCCCGCACAGCAAGCAGGGACCGCAGCTCAGCGGTCGTGCATGGGAAGCTGGGGAGGGGGTGGCAGGGTTTGCTCCCATATAGCTACCTCCGGTGGCTGAAATGCAGCGGGTAAAATGGGAAGGCGCTGGATTTGTTGCCCGTCTCTCTCCATGCGATGCTTGACCTGAGCGGACTGGGTTCTGGCTCCCGGGGAGCAGAAGCTTTTAGGAGCTTGGAGAAGGGTCTGGTTAGGGCGACGGGGTCCCCCTGCGGCAGGGCTGGGACCTGTGTGGGAGGCTGCTGCGGCCAGAGCACCCAGCCTGGCTGGCCAGCAGTGATCTCGCTGCCCTGGGGGACCCCACCGCCTTTGCCTGCCCAGGCCCAGCCCTGGACACCTCCCTCCTCCTCCTCCTCCAGCTCTGCGTGGTGATGATCTTCCTGGTTTCGGTGATCATGTACCGTGGCATCGTCAGCATGATGATGTACCACACGGGCAACACCATCCTGATGACCCAGGTGAGCCACGGGTGCTGCAGGAGGGACTGGGGGGGATGGACTAGGCGACCCACGGCCACCTCCATCCCGCAGCGCAGCATCACCTGGGACCCCAGGCAGCCCCGAGCCCTGATGCCGGCTGGTGCGGCCGAGGCATCGCGGGTGTTTCTGTGGGCTGATGGTATGCCGTTAGTGCCAGGCCCCTAAGGGACCCCCTGGCAGGGCAGGTGGAGTGGGGTCCTCTCCCTGCCTGCCCGGCCTCTGAGGCTTTTGCCGGTGGAGAGAGCCCCTGCACCGGAGGTGGCGGGGCTACCCCGCGGGTTGCTAGCCCACACTGAGGCCCATGCCACTGTCCCTTCCCTGTCGTGGTACCCAGGGCCACTGCGGTGTGGACCTGTGGGTGATGGAGCCTTTCCCCTCGAGGCTGCCCGCCACCCGGGCTGGGGACAGTGCTGTGCCTGGTTGTTTTGCAGGCCGGGAACATAGCGAATATCAGCAGCACCATGGTGAACCTCGTGCTCATCCTCCTCATGAGCCAAGTCTACACCTCCCTGGCGGAGAAGCTCACGCGGTGGGGTGAGTCGGACGAGGCCCGTGTGGGCAGCATCCCTGCCACAGCCCAGCCGGCTCAGGGCTGGTCCCTGAGGGACCTCCGGGGAGCTGGTTCCCTGTAGGCAGTGCCAGTGTCCAGTGGGCAGCTGGAAGCCAGGACCAGGACCTGGATCCTCTGGGCTGCGAGGGCAGGTGGCACCTTCAGCCTCCTCCAGGCGCCAGGCACTGGCACGTCCCCCCTAGACCTGTTGCCCATCAGCCGCGGGGCCGAGCAGCTTGGGTGGTCACGGGGTCGACTCGCTGACAAGGCCATCTCCTCTCCACAGAGATGCACCGGACCCAGACCCTGCATGAAGATGCCTTCACCTTCAAGGTCTTCATCTTCCAGTTTGTCAACTTCTACTCCTCGCCCTTCTACGTAGCCTTCTTTAAAGGCAGGTGAGACCCTGAGTGAGAGCGTCTGCAGGCTGTGGGTCAACCAGGCCAGGGGCAAGGCATTGGCACGGCCGTGTGCGATGGCAATGGGCAGAGCTGGGGGCTGCAGCCACTCAGGCCGTTCAGGAGCCTCCTGGGCACTGAAGGGTCCCGAGTTCCACGTGAAGCAACACGCATGACACAAGTGTGACACCAGCCAACACACCTGGTCCATGTGGCACGTGTCGTTAGGCATGGGCTGTCTGCTCTCTACAGGGAACTTTTGCACCTGTGTGACCTTATTGCACGAGCTGGTGTGTGCCTGCAAGCAGAGGATGTGGATGCCTTCCTGGCACATGGAAGCACCCGTGATTGTCTGCCCGTGGCATTGCAGGGATGCCTCATGCTCTCCAGCTCAGAGGGAACCTGACCCTCTGCCTTCCCAGGCTCACACAGGAGAGCGCAGCTGGGTCACGTATGGCCGGGAGCCTCCCTCCCCAGACATGAGGGACAGGGCATGCACACGCTGCACGGCACACATGGTGCTCCTGTGTGACTTGCACAGCAGATCGTGCCCCATTTCCCTGCTCCTGGCCATAGCGCCAGGTCCTGCCCTCCGCCCTCAGCTCAGCACCACCCTAGGCAGGGAGGGTCTCGCCCGCCCTGGGATGCGGGATGCTCGGGGACCGGTTGGGGAGGAACGACGCGGCTCCGGGCGAGGGGAAGTGACTCATCCCTGGAACACCTGGCCCTGCTGCCAGCCCCGCTGCCCCACACAATGCAGGCTCTGTTCAGCCCGGAGCCGGGAGGGTCCCCCCAAAAACCACACACGGGCCAGGCACACAAACGCCCCATTGACCGTGGCCCCCACCCTGCGCACGGGCTCTGCGCTGCTCCGGCGGCCCCGGGGCCCCGGTTGCTGGGCTACGGTGTTGTGATTAATAATAGGGCAGGCCGGCTCTCCGGTTACCCAGCCCCCTCCTCCCTCTGCCAGCTGAAAGGGGGTCAGGTCCCGGGGGGCTTTGGAGGTGCAGCCAGCTGGCTGGAGCCGAGCTGCAGCCTCCAGCAGCCATCGCGCTTCCTTCAGGTCTCAGCTGCCCCTGGCTGTCCTGACTCCAGGGAAACCTGCTGTCAGAGCTGAGAAATAGCAGCAGAAATTCCCCACGCCATCCGGGATTCGAACCCACAACCCCCACCCCATTACCAGCACCTCCCTCCCACCCAAACCAGGGGGTTCGGCCTGCCCCTTGGGCTGTCAAACAGTCACGCGGCTCTATGAGAAAGCCCCTCTGGGGTGATACCAGCCCCGCAGGTCTGGACAAGGGTGGTGTTAGGATCCTGGGTTCGAATCCCAGATCTGTTAGAGCCCGAGGCGTGAGACACGGGGCATGGGTCCAAGGTCTGCTGCAACCACGAGACCCTGCTGGGTGGCAGTGCTGATGGGGTGATGCCGTGGCCCGTGCCCCCGCGCTGCACATTGCTCTAGCTCCCAGGCATTTGTGGGCAGACAGAGCCGCCGGGTGTGATGGTGTCCTGCAACTTCCACCCCTTTCACTGCTGGGCCAGGCCCTGCATATGCAGCACAGATCTCTGGACACCCGTGACACCCCACTTGCCTCCGGCTGGGCCAGCAGGGGTGCTGGGGGCAGCCGGCACATCTGCGGCTCAGGTTTAGAGCCAGGAGAAGGCCAGGAAGAGCCATCCTGATGCCCTTGCCCCAGTGGAGAGCTCCTGCCTTTTTCCTCCTGAAAAGCCTGGGTGCAGCTACAGCGTCCTCTCGCTCCGGAGACCCCGGGAGCTGCCTGAGGGCCCATCCCCTGCCTCTTAGAAGCAAGGGACCGGGGAGGGGCTGATGCTGCATCCTCTGCCCGCAGGTTCGTGGGGTACCCCGGGCAGTACGGCAAGCTACTCGGCATGCGCAATGAGGACGTGAGTACCGTAGTGGGGCCCTTGTGCTGCATTAACGTGCCAGAGCAGAGACTGGGGCTGCTTCTCCTCGCTCCCAGCCCACAGCATGTGCTCCTGCTCCCTCCTGTTTGCAGCCGTTCGGGGGGGGGGACGGATGGGCACAGGGATCCAGGAGCCCTGGGGGTACTACAGGGTAACCCCTCTCTTGTCTCCTGTTTGCATGCCACAGTGCGGCCCCGGCGGCTGCCTCATCGAGCTGGCGCAGCAGCTCTTCATCATCATGGTGGGCAAGCAGATCGTCAGCAACATCCAGGAGTTCCTCATCCCGTGAGTGCCTGAGGCGGGGGTCCTCGGTGGGTGCCGGGTGCTGAACCGATGGGGCTCCGTGCCATCCCGTGCCTGCCTGGCGCTGTGAGCTGCTTGCGGGTGGGAGGCATGGGCAAGCTGGGGCAGGGGCACCTGCAGACCTCTCTGCCCCGAGGCGACGTGCCGGCTGGGGGGTAGAGGGAGGCCTGGCACTGGCAGCTGGCAAAATGCCCCTGCTCTCCCTGCAGCAAGCTGAAAGCCTGGAGGCAGAAGCGGAAGCTGGCCAGGGTTCGGGGCTCGCAGATCAGCCAGGAGCCATGGCGCTGGGAGGAGGACTACGAGCTCATTGAGTGCGAGGGGCTCTTCGAGGAGTACCTGGAGATGGGTGAGCAAGAGATGTGCCCGGCTGGCAGGGCAAGGGCTCTCCAGCCTGGACACAGCCCAGCCCGCCTGGGAGACCCCCGACCGCGAGTTGGCCCAGCATGCAGGAGCAAACAGAGGGAGCTTTGTCCCTGCCCTGCGTGCCAGGCTGCCTCCGGCCAGACCCACGGGAGGTTGGCTTTGTGGGTGAGGCAGCTTCCCGCCAGCCTCTCCCGGGCGTGGGGCCGGAGCATCAGGGGTGCCGTCTGGCACGGGGGACGCTGTCCGTGCCGGGGGGGGGGCCCTGACTGCCTCTGTCCCCGCAGTGCTGCAGTTCGGGTTCATCACCATCTTCGTGGCGGCCTTCCCGCTGGCCCCGCTCTTCGCGCTGCTCAACAACTGGGTGGAGATCCGGCTGGACGCCCAGAAGTTCGTGTGCGAGTACCGGCGCCCCGTGGCCTACCGTGCCCAGGACATCGGCGTCTGGTTCTTCATCCTCGAGGTCCTGGCTCAGATCTCCGTCATCATCAACGTGAGTGCGGGCAGGGCACGGGGTGCTCCACGTCCAGCGGCACCCCTGCCCTGCTCCGCGCTGCCTGGGCAGGTCTCCCAGTGGCCGGTGCCCATGGGGGCTGGCACGTCCCCTCTGTGGACATGCCCCGTGGTGGCCCAGGCAGGGAGTGCACGTGCCCTGACCCTGCGGTCTCCCTCAGGCCTTCCTCATCGCCTTCACCTCGGACTTCCTGCCCCGGCTGCTGTACCAGTACGAGCACGACAGCCAGCTCCACGGCTACATCAACTTCACCCTGGCTTACGCCCCCCAGAGCTACGTCGCCAGCAATCGCACCCTGTGCCGGTGAGAGGCAACATGGGGGGGGATGTCATTGTAGGGGGTGCAGCCCAGATCTGCTGCTTAGAGAAGCCAGGGCTTCGTTCCCCAGGGCCGCCCATCAGGGACCTTCCCTCAGCCCCATGTCCACCCAGCTGAGGCTCTCGGGTGCTGGCGGGGGGGTCCCAAATAGGGCACGACGCCACGGCCCGCTCTGAGCTGCTGCCCCGCTCCTCTCTGTGCAGGTACAAAGCTTTCCGCGACACCAGTGGGAACTACACCCTCTTCTACTGGAAGCTGCTGGCCATCCGCCTGGGCTTCATCATCGCCTTCGAGGTGAGGCCCGCCAGGATACGGGCAGGGGCTGAGCTGCCCAGTCTGTCCTGGTGCCCTTCACCGTGGTGGTAGCTGAGCCCCAAACGGGTGCTTCGCTGCAGCACCGCCATAGCGATGCTTCTCCCCATCCATCGGTCCCTCCGCTGCTGGGTTTTCTGCACCCCCATCACCGAGCTCCTCAGTCCCCAGGCCCGAGTCGGTCCCTGACCCCTCGCTCCCCCGCAGCACGTGGTCTTCTTCTGCCTGCGCCTCATCGACTGGCTGGTGCCCGACGTCCCCGAGTCGCTGGAGGTGAAGATCAAGCGTGAGCGGTACCTGGCCAAGCAGGCGCTGGCCGACAACCACGATGTGCTGCTGACGGTGAGTCCCGACTCGCCCTCACCAGGTCAGTGCGCCGGGCGCCGTGTGCGTGTGCCTGTGTGTCTGCTCGGGTCTGTGTGCCCAGCCAGGGTTAGCACATCACGGGAGGCACACGGGATCCCTCTGCGGGGTCAGACGTGGCCCCCATCCCCTGTACTTCCCACAATGCCAGTCTAGCTATACGCCAGGCCTCTGTACGGCAGCTGCCGGGGTTGGCATCGGTGCCGGAGAAGTGCCGAGCTCCATTCGGGGGGGTGACTGCATACACAGCCCTCCCGATGCCCCCAGCGCTGCCAGATGTGGCCCTTGCTCTTCATCCCCAGTGGCTCACCTGCCGTCTCCCTGCGGGTTCGGGACCCGTGTCTATTAGCAGATCTATTCATCAATCTATTTGTGGGTGTTGAACAAATAGATTTGTTGAATCTATTTCCTCTGGCACCTCTCACCTCATCACAGTGGGTGCCAGAGAGGGCATTGAAAGGGCATGGATCGGTCAAGAGATCTCCGGTTCAAGGCTCTCCCTCTATAGCCTCCCCGGAGATGGGACACTGGGCTCGATGGACCCTACGGCCCTGCTGATGGTCCTCCCTGTAGCAGCCAGGAGCTGAGCTGGGCTGGAGCCCAGGTTTCTAGGTGCGGAGCTAGCTCTGGGTGCCAAAAGCCCCCTGTGCTGCACATCACAAGGCTGGCAGTACCCGAGCCTCGGCACACCTCTGCCATTTGCACAGGCTCGGGGCCCCTCGTGGCTGGACCTTGGCACCTGCAGGTGATGGGTTGGGAACCACCTCTTGAATGGGCAGCGAGGCCAGGCCGTGGGGTCATGGGCAGATCAGCCCCAAGGGGCACTGGCAGGGCAGTGCTCGTGGGCAGCAAGGACACCGGTCCTCAGGGCAGCCGGCTGGCACGTGCCCTTGGCGCTCGCACAGACCCACCTGCTGTATAAATTGAATGGGCCCTCCCCTGTGGGCACGACTACGGGATCCCCTGTGCGAGCAACAGCTGCCAACACAAGCAGCTCCCGTGATGGGCAAGGGGATGTCACCAGCTCCGGCCCGAGATCCCTTTCCGGCTTGTCCCAAAGCCCCAGGATCCTTCCATGCCACTTTTGAAAGGGGCGAGCCGGTGACTGGCGGGCACCCCTGCAAGGGGATCAGCCCCTTAGGGCAGCACGTCTGGGCACCACCCCTTTGAGTCCCAGTGGGTTGGTGCTGCTCTGCCTGGCAGCTGCCCCCAGAGCGGCTGTTGCTCCTGGGATGCCTGGATTGCATCTCCCACTCTTCTCCGTTCATTTCCACCCTGCTTAGATGTGCATCACGTCCGCTGCATGTGCACGTGCGTGTGCATACGATCTGTGTCCAGAGCTGTGTCCCGGAGCAGGGGGACCAGCACAGCAGCTGCACTCTTGTCCCCGAGGCGGGCACTGGGGCACCTTCGTCCCTGCCCATCTGTCTCTGTGCCCGGAGGAGGCAGCGTGGCCTCTCTCAGCTCTGCCCCAGGTGACAGTCACCCCCTCCTCCAAAATCCCATCTGGGCAAACCGAAACCCAGCCCTGCAGCTGACCCCAGGGTGGGGGGGCATTACCCAATGGGGCAAGCAGGCGCTTGAGCCGGGTGTGATCTCTCTGCCCACCCGGAGTGGACCGTGGGTGGCGGGAGGACGCTGGGCACAGGGTGCAGCTCCCGTGGCTGTGTCTCGTGGCGTGCTGTGTGTGTGCTGTACATGTGTGTGCTCGTGGCGCTCACGTCTTTCACTGTCTTCACCCGGGACAGCATGACCGTGTGGTGGCCCTGTGGTAAGTGTCCCTGTCCCTACACGCTTCCCCACACCTCCATCCGTGGCACACGGGACCACGTCACTGGCATTCTTCAGGGGGTCCTAGCAGCCTGGTTAATTCTGGGATAGCTTCAGCCACAGGGCCAGCATGTGACCCCCTCCTCCCTCGGTCCACGGAGGCTGGGGGCAGGCAGGGGCTGGCTCTTGGGCAGGTGGATGGAGCTAGGCTGAGGCCCCCCCGGCAGCAGGCCGTGCTGTCCACTGCATCCCATTGGCGTGATGGGGGATAGCCACATCCCTGGGGGGTTGCAGGGGTCTGCACCAGCTGCCCTTGGCGTGCAGGCTCTGCTGGGCTCAGTCTGCACTGAGCTAGGCCAGCTCTGGGCTTCCCGAAATCTCCTACGTAGACAGGAGAGGCCAGAGCCAAGGGCACAGCTCAGCTCCCTGCTGCCGGCTGCCTCCCGGGGCCGAGCCTGGCTCACGTGGGCAGGGTCTGGGGAGAGAAGGCCGTGGGCAGGGAGGCTGCCCGGTGCACCCAGGCTTTCCAAGGGGTAGGAGAGCTGAAGCCCAGAGAGGAACAGGTCCAGTGTGAGCTGCTGCACCGCTGGAGCCATGCTGGCCTCGCTCAACCCCGCTCCTACGGGGAATTGGGCTTATTTGGGCCCGATTCTGGCGCTGATTCTGGGAGCGCGCTGGGTCCTGGCTCTGGGGACGGGGACGGGGACGGGGACAGGCAGTCCCGGGGGATGAACGCTAACCCGGATGCTCCGTCTCCTCCCCACGCAGCAAGCAGCCTTTCACCCAGCAGCATGACCTAGCTGCCAGGCCGGGGGCGGCTGCTGGAAGGGAAGGCGGAGACGGCTGTGAGCGGCCCCCCGCACGCCCCACCTCATCGCCCGGCCTTGGAGACAGCGCGAGGATCGGGCAGGGCCGCCGCGGTCCTGCCCACGCTCCACTGAGGGCCTGCTGCCTCCATGGGCAGAGGCCAGAGACTGCTGCTCGGGCAGGGTGGACGTGGGGAGGCAGGGGCTGGAGCCAGCCCAGCGTGTCCCTCCGGAGCAGGAGCTCCCCACTTCACCCCGCTCTGTGTCTGGCTGCAGAGGGGGTTGAAGGACCCAGCTGTTCCCCTCCGGCCCCCCGGAGACCTACGCACGCAGCCGAGAGTCTGGACTCGGGTGGACTGAGCCCAGGGCCCTTCTCTGGCTCTTTCCCAGTTGCTGCCGCGCGAGCCAGAGGCAAGCGACTCCCCCTGCAAGAGCTGCAGCCACCTCGGAGCATGTCGGGGGCTGCTCCAGGCCCCTCGCCAGAGCTGCCAGCCGGCGGTGAGAGCACGAGTGCAGAAGCCAGCGCCATCGTCACTTGGATCTCCTGCCCCCTCCATCCTGACTGGGGACGCTCTCCCCCGACATAACATCCCCCTGCACCGCTGCCACCGCCGCTGCTTCTGGACCTGGTCTTTGCGCTTCACGCTCAGGACCCCGCGGGGGCCGTGCGCCGCCAAGCCGTGTGCTGTGTGTGTGGGCGTCCAATACACTCGGCATGAGCCCACGGCAGCCGTGTGTGCATGCGTGTGTGTGTCTGGGGGGGGGCAGGGATGCCAGTGCGGAGCTGGGTGCTTGCAGGATGGGACCGAGGAGATCTGCATCGTCCCTGTGCCTCGGTGTCCCCTGGGCGGGGAGGGCGTGTTGGAGGCAGCCTGGGAAAGGGCCCAGATTGCAGCTCCCCGCCAGAGCAGCCTTCAGCCGTGGGCGGAGGCCGGGAGCCGCGGACCCGGCGCCCGCCCGGGGAATTCCAGGCTGAGTCACAGCCCGGCCCTGGAGGCCAAGGGCACAGCCGAGCCGGCCGCGGAGGCTCCCCGAGGCTGCAAGGGGCCCAGCTGCCGCCTTTGGGCACCCTCCAGCAGCAGGAATGCAGGGCCCGCGGCGGCCCCCCCTGTAATTTATGGGCCCGCAGCAAAGGGAGACACAAAGGGAAGACAGGGAGGAAGTCTGCACGCGCCGCGCCAGCCCCCTGCAATTACGCCTCGCCGTCGTCGCTCGGCCCCGCTTGGCCCTCGGTGCCATCTCTGCACTTGCCCCTTCCCTGGGTCGCACCGGGGTGGGGGGTCCTGGTAGGGAGATGCCAGCCCACCCCAGGAGCACGCAGGCAGGGACCCCAGCGGGCGAGTTCCCCGGTCCCCCGGCCGTCACCTCTGCGGGTCCCTCCTACGGTTCCCCTGGGATGCGACCCCATACCCGGGGAGCACCGCCACCTCCTGCCCACGTGCCCCCCGTCCCCGTCGCCAGCCTACAGCCCCGCGTCTCGGAGCGGCGAAGCGGGAGGCCCTTCCCCGAGCCGCGCCTGCCAGCAGGCTGATTTATCTGCTGAGATCTGACATAATTAAAGGCAGCCGGAGGGGCTGGATAATGAGGGGGCATGCCAGCCAGGTGGGGTGGGGTGGGAGGGGGACAGGACGCTGCTTGTGAACAGGGCCGGGGCGCGTTGCCTCCAAAACTCCCCCCCGGCCTTGAACTTGTGTTGACAGCGCAGCAGCAGCGAGGGGGGCTTTTTCCTTCCTTTTTTCTTCCTTCTTTCGGCTTTCCGGGAGCAGGCCCTGCTCCCACTCGCTGCTCCTGGCATGCGGGTGGGAAGCCTTTCCCCCCGCTGCCTCGAGCACCCACGCAGGTCCGGCCCCGCCAGCTCCCACCTCCTGCAACCGCCCTCCGCCATCTGCACCCTCTGCCGGGGGCCGCGGCCTGTGCCCACCCCCGCGGTGCCTGGGCCGCCGGCCACAGCCTCGCCCTCCCCGCTGCGCCCTTTGCCATCGCATCCTTCCTCCAGCCGTCCAGCTCGCTGCTTTGGCCCAGGGGATCCAGCCCCCCGCACGAAGCACCTCCGCCAAACAGCTGGCTGCAAAATGCAGATCCCGGGCACGCTGCCGGCGTGAAGGTCCGGAGTTAACACCCCGGGCAGGATTTGGGCTTTGGATGAGGTGTCTCCAGGCAGACGGGGGGGTCTGTGCCAATGCTTTCGTGCCTCGGAAACGGCTGGACGTGCAAAAGCTGGGCCCGTGGGACGTGAGCAGACCCCAGGGACGACTGCCGGAGAGCCCGGCGCGGCCCCGCAGCCCCGGGGACGCCCAGGCCCTGGCCTGTCCCGCGCCCTCCGCCTCCCGCTCTCCCCGTCCAAGCCTGGCCGGGAGGACAGGGCCGCTATTGTCTGGCTCGGCGGCTCCCTCTCCACCTCTGGCACCTTCCCCACGCGTCTCCCGACCAGACGAACCTGTTTTCGTTGCTGCGAAGGCATGTCCCTGGGGAAGCGGGAGGGTGGGGCGGGCGGCAGAGGAGAAGCCAGCGGGCAAGTCAGCACAGCACCGCGCCCCTCGAGCTCCTTCGTCTCCCCCTTCTCCTCCTCCTCCCTCCACCGCCCGTGCAGCCGGCGCACAGACGAGGGATTCATACACGCCCGCCCGCGCCGCGCTGGCCTGGGGCTACCCAGAGGCAGCTCCGGCTCAGGCAGCTCCAGCAGGTGCCGGAGATGAAGCGAATAAATCTCCGGGCGGAGGGGGAGACGCGGGGCAGCGCCAAGCGGAGGCACGGCCGCTGAGGCGCCTCCCGGGCCCGGCAGCGCTGGGCAGCGGGGCTTCGTCTCGGAGGGCGCCGAGGCAGGAGGCATGGGACACCTCCCCGGAGCTGCAGCTGCCGCCGGCGCCGGACACCGGCGTGCCAATGAGGTACCTCTCGTCCCTCCTTCCCCCTCGGCTCCGTCTGCCTTTGTTCTGGGTGGCACGGAGCAAGAGGCCGGGGTAGACTCCCGAGGGCCAGGATCTTGCCCAGCCACCCTGGGGCACAGAGGGCGTCTCCTGGGCTCAGGGAGCTGAGGTGCAAAGGCTGTTCCCGGGATCCCACTGCCCCCACCACGCGTGGGGCCGTGTCCAGGCCCACGAGCTCCGCTGGGCAGCGGTGCCGCTTCCCACGCGGGGGCAAGGGGACAGCCCGCCTGGCGGAGGGAGGTTCGGTAGGCATGGTCGTCCCCTCGCAGCCGAGCCCCCGTCCCTCCGCGGCACTGAGCTGAGCGCCATCTGGTCGCGACAGATCCCTTGGCGCGGCTCCCAGGAGAGATGGAGAAGCCCCGGGGCCCTGGCCGGATGCCCGCTGGGTAACCACGTGGCCTCCCTCCTTGCTCCCTCCTCCTGCGAGGGACGCGGGGCGGCCTTTGTCCTGGGGAGCTTGCTGCCTGCCGCGGGGTGGCTGGGGTGCTGCCTCCCCCGGGACTCGTGGCTCCGGTTCCTGTGCAGACGGGGCTCCGGGCTCCGTGGGTGTCATCCCTGGTTCTCTGCTGATGCAGGAGGGGTTGGCTGGGGAGACACCAGGGCCTGTGGCCCCGTGATTGCTGGGACCCAGGTGTCCTGCCCCCCAGCTGCTGCTCTCGTGCCTGGGACTGGCCCCGGCTGCCAAAGCCAGGGGGGTCTTTCTGGGGTGGGATTTGCTCCCCTTCCCCAAGTCCTGTTCCAAGCCCCCCCAGCTCTCCCAGCTCCAGGTCTCCGCTCCGGGATTTCCCTGGGATCCGCTCCTGCCAGCTGCATCCAGGCCCGGGGGGGCTTTGTCCCCTTCCATCCCCTCCTAGGGAGGAGAAGAACCAGGCCTGGAGCAGGGGCGAGGAAGGGACACCATTAGGCCGGGAGCTTTCCCTCCCAGACAGCACCCAGGACAGTGCCCGCTACAGCCCCCCCGGGTCAACGGACACTCGTTTACCCCAGTTGACCATCTGGAGCTTCATTAATGCCCAGGGTAGCCTGACGGTACTTAGCACCCCCCACGGCATAACCTTAACTCTGCCCCTTGCTCTGGCAGAAGCCACCGGGAACGGACGACCAAAAGCTGACTCCATAATGCAGTCCACACCCATTTGCAGCAACACCTGATATGAGCAACAACCTCGTCCCAGCACCGCTCGATATGACCTTTCCCCAGCAACCTACCCTCCCCACTCCCAACTCTTTCCCTACTTGGCGCTTCCCATAACAGCAACAGCTGCTTAGGAGCAACGCGGCCCCCAGGCGCGGACGCATTGCTCCTAACGAGCGTGTCGGGTGTAATTAGACCCAAGACAACAAGGCCGAGGTACGTGCCATATTTGCATTGTGCGCCGCGGCTCTGAAATCCGGCCTGGCTCTGCCTTGCAGCCAGCGCAGGGAGGGTTTCTCCCAGCCGCAGAGCCGGAGAAGGGCAGTGTGCTGGGATCGTAACCCAGAGTCGGGCTGCACGGAGCCCGGGACCCCCTTCCCATTTGCTGGTTAGCCCGCGACTTGCCCTGAAGGTTGCACTTGAATTTGCCAGTTGTTGGGGCAGCAGCGGTCGGAAAAAGCGTCATCTGCATTTGGGGACCATTTGAGACACCCCTTGAAGCATTGCCAGCAGTTTGGGGATGTTATAAGGTTTTGCAGTGTGGGGCATTTCTTTCCCCACCCATTTTCCCCCTGGGAGCTACAGTGCGCTGGGGGTGACGGGGCCGGTGCGAGCCCTCGGTGCTGATAAGCCGGCTTTAAGACACTGAACTTTGTTTTCGGGATTGATTCTTCCTCTGAAACACGAGTTACTGTTTAACCGAGGAGCTCCTCTGTGCCAGCTCTTCAAGCAGGACGGTGCGGAGCTAGGCCACCTTCCCCAGTGCTCGGTGAAGCCCCATTGCTCGGGCCAACGCTGATAGTGACCCTGGCTATGGATCTCCCTCGGTCCCCGCTTTCCGGGAGACCGGCGAGAAGCAATGTGCCGGGATGGCTTTGCCGTGGGCCAGAGTCCTTCACCCTTCCTGGGTTTCCTAAATGCCTCCGGGTGGGTTTCAGAGCACTCGGCAAGGTCGGCTCTCGGGCCAACGGCTTGCAAAGAGAGCAACCGGCACATGCGCCCTGTCCCCTCACGGGGCGTTGACTCTGAACCCTAACGATGGCAACCCTGCAGGGCTGCCAAGAGCAGGCGTCATGTGCACGGCACGTGGGTAGTCTCAAGAGGAGGCTGATTTCAACTCGGCTCTGATTTCTGATGCTTTCTTCCTTCGTTCCCCTTGGCCCCCGGGTCACAGTCACCTTCCTGCAAAGGGCAACGGGTGCCAGCGTCTCCTGAGACCAACTCAGCAGGCAGCGAGGCGCGAGGGGTAAGATTCAAGCCCTGGGGGAAAACCCCAGCAGCCCCGGGCCCCTCACACCCCTCCCTGCCAGGGGAGACAGACGCTGCAGATCCCGTCCCCGCAGCCATTTCGGTGCCACCCTGCAGCTGTTTGCAAGCCCGTGCACCCGTGGTTTCCAGGACAGGAGGCTTGGTTTTAATTGCAGCAGAGCTGTTGCTCTGGGCAAGTGTTTGCTGCCGGCCGGAGGGATCTCCTTCCCTCCCGGTGTCTCTGCCATGCAGACAGCCCGGGGAGGGTGAAGCCCGCAGCCAAACAGTGCCCAGCTGCTGCCGCCCTTGCCAGCGGGTCGAGCGGAGGTGGCAGCCAGCTTCCTGGTCTTGATCTTGATACAGGGCTGGGCTCCTTGGGCAGAGGGACGGCGAAGGGGCGAGAGGGGCAATTGCAGCCTGTGCTTGTACTCGCTTTGAGTGGGAGCGGGTGGTGCCGCGCAGGGCAGAAATGGAGAGGGGCCGAGTGTGAACTGGCAGCCAGGATGCCCGTGTCCTTCTAAACAGGATCAATCCGGACCCAGTCCTGGAGGGGAGCTGGCCCCCTTGGCGCCGTCCGGGGGCACTGGCTTGGTCCTCCCGGGATCTGCATCGAGGCATCTCCTGGAAACGTTTCCCTTCTGATCTGGGCAGGAGGCGTTCTCTGGGGTTTTGGCGGCTCTGAGGTTTCAGCCGAGGCGTCCCGGTCCCCTCGCGGTCAGGGCTCCAGAGCAAAGCGGCCTGGAGAGTAGTGGGCGGGAGACCGGTCCGTGCTGGGTGGTTCAGCGGCTGCCACTGTTCCCGTTGAGCTGAAGGCTGGCAGGGTCTCTCCAGTTGTCAGTGGGAAGGAAAATAACCTGTGGGTCACGACAAAGCAGATTGCAGGGGAAGCTGGGGTCATTAGCTCCATTTTGCAGATGGGAAAACTGAGGCCCAAGGGCTCCAGTGGCTGTGGGTGGACTTACCCCCGCTGGAGACCCAGCCGCGGGTCTGTCTACCAGACCCCGGGCGCAGGGAGCAGATAAAGCCGAGCTATTGTACGTGTCCGGACCCCGGCCAGCTCATCAGCTCCCCCCGCTCTGCAAACGGCCGTCGAGCCGCGAAAGCAAACACGGCTCCGGGTCACGCACGGGCACGGATGAATGGGATCCTTTGTGCGCGGGGAACCACCCTGGCAGCCGGAGCAGGGCTTCCCCGCGTCAGCCGGCTCCGTGGTGGCAGTCGCTGGAGGGAGGCCGGGCCCAGCTGCTCTGGGTGACGCCCGGGTTTCCTGGCTGCGGGAAGGAGGCAGCTGGGCTGCATCGTCGCCCGCCGGGGCAGGGAGAAGTGAAGGGGCTTCTTTCTCCCAGGCACGTGGCCCAGACGGCCCCTGGGGTGGCCAAAGCCTCGTGGCCAGCCACTGCGGCGGCTGCTGGCTGGCGTGGAGCGGGGGTTTTCTCCTGTCGCCGAGCCATCGTGCCCTGTCCCTGATGCATGCCTTGCTGTGTCTCCCCCCTCCAGGTCTGAGACCCGGCCTTGCCCTTGGGGATGGACTACCGCCCCCGGCCTGACTTCCAGCCGCACTTGACCTCAGTGCCGTACCGTCACGCCAGCGAGGGCATGGGGGTCCTCACCGTGGGCGAGCCCCAGGGCCCGGCCAGGCACCACGTGGCCGTCTGCAAGCAGGAGAGCTTGTCCTTCGTGGAGCTGCCCGCCCTCCAGCCGCCGGCTCCAGGGGATCGCGGCCTCTTCCAGAGCTCCTCTGAGGATCAGGGCCCGGAGAGCCCCCCACCGCGCCCCGAAGGCTGGCCCCCCGCCCCGCAGGGCTACCTAGACTTCTGCCACGAGACGGGCTGGATCCCGGACGCCTGGGTCCCCTCTGGAAGCTGCGCCGGGGACGGGGGCTCGCAGCCCGGGACAGCAGGGCTCTGCACCCCGCAGGGCCGGCAGGTGCAGGGGAAGGCGGACAGCTGGCCCCACGGCCGCCCCTCTGAGGCGTCCGACTCTTCGCCCTCGTCGCTCAGCGACTCCTCTCTCCACGAGCTCCCCGGCGGGCCGGCCGCCCAGCGGCGAGGGTCCCAGGGGACGGGCAAGGAGAAGCTAGCCTGTGAGTACTCCCCGCAGGGGACTCGCCTGGTACGAGACCCAGCTACGGTGGTTGTTCTCCGTGCACGGAGAACCCAGCAGCCCGCGGCCCAGAGGCAGCCGGCGACCGCCCCACGCAGAGCCCGCTCACGTAGCGGGAGGTTGTTGGAGGAGGACAGGCTGCGACCTGGGCCTGGACCTGGCTTGGCTCCCGTGGCGGCTCTGCCACTGCCCCCCCCCCCCCGCAACTT
>NW_017729014.1:21561979-21564889 GCF_001723915.1 Gavialis gangeticus
CCCCCCCCCCCCTGCAACCTTGGGCACATCACTTAGCCTTCCAGGGTTTTTAGCTCTGGGATGCACCTCTTGCTAGAACACGCATGTGCAAAGAGCGGTGCGGTGAGGCACGGGAGGGAAGAAAGCTTTGCAGTGGCGAATCTGGAGGCCATTGGCTGCATCTGTGCCTCAGTTTCCCCATCTGTAACCTGCAGGCCTACCTCACAAGAGCATGGAGCGTGCGACACTCACCCTGCCTGAGTCGCACCTCCCTCCCCCAGCTTGAGTGTGTTGCATGCGTGCATCCAGGAGTGGGAAGCAGCCTCCTGCGGCTGAGGCCGCATCCCACGGGTGCTCTCCCTGCCCCTCGCTTCCCTCCAGTGCAGCTGACCGTCTCCCCCTTCCTTGCAGGGAGGAAGATCCGGGTCTACTCCCCGGACAGCCCCAGCGACAGCAGTCCCAGCCTGGAGGGGGACAGGCGATTCCCGTGTCCCGAGGCCACGCGGCCCGTGGGGGAGCTCACGCTGGGGGAGATGGCGCTGCGGGCGCTGAGGCCGGCTCCAGACGGGTACCCCCGCGAGGTGCCCGAGACGCTGGACCTGGCGCTGCCCCCGCATGCGGGCGGCCGGAGTGCCAAGGCCTCGGCGGATCAGGAGAGGCGACGCTTCTCCGCCTCGGAGCTCGTGAACCGGCTGCAGCTGTCTCAGCGCCGCGGCACCTTCGCCCTCAAGCTGGGCAAGTCCCTGTCCGCCCGCAGCGCTGCCAAGGAGAAAGGAGCTGGGGCAAGCCAGGAAGGTACTGGGGTTCTCGCACTGGTCACACTGGCGTGGTTGGCTCGGAGCTGTTGATTGCCTGTGAGTTAGTGTCCTTCCTTGCTTGGGCCCTGTGTCCTGCTCCTGTTGCTGTCGGGTGAATGTGGTCTTCACACCTAGCCCACATGCCCGTGGCCCTGCCGCCTGTCTTTGGTGGGGAGCCCACTCTGCCACACAGCGGGTCGCTTCTCCCCTTCCCCGTAGTCAGCAGGGCCCCCCGGCTCGGCGAGGAAGGCGCTCCGACACAAGGCAGGCGAGGGGTTGTGGGTGCGAGTGGTGCCCATCTCTGCACAGGTGCATTATGGGCTTTTCCCTCGTGCACCGAGACGGGGAGGAAGACACTGGCTCAGGGACCGTGCAAACCTGCTCCCCCTCATTGCAGGGAAACTGGGAGGAAGGGAGCGGAGCTGCAGCGCCGACGAGCACCCGCCCCCAGCCAGCAACGGTGGGCCCAGGTACAGGCCGGTGGCTCTTCTCTGGATGCGGGATGCAGGGCGACGACACCTGGGTGTGGGGTCACCGGGGCAGGGGCAGGTCTAAGCCCTCATGCCGGGCCGGGGCCTTCCCCCTTCTCTCTAGGACCAAGGCGGAGCAGGAGACCCCCGGGGGGGCCGCGCTGAAGCACGAGAGGCGGCAGTCCCGGTTCCTCCTGAACTGTAAGCAGCCGCAGTCCCACCCCAGTCCTTGGCCCCTGCGGCCTGGGCAAGGGCAGGGCATGGGAGCCTAGAGAGGAGAGCCAGCGCCCCGCCACGCCGTGCTGGAGGGCACAGCCCACGGCCCTCCTGCCCCCAGACACGGGCTGTGCACCCATCTCCCCATGCCCCCGTAGCCCGGGCAGGCACGAGCCTCCTACCCTGGGTGCTGGGGCGGAGGGCACCCTTCTGCCGTAGCGGCGTAGTGCCGGTGCCCGGCGCAGGAGGCCTGAATCCCACCCCGCCACCCTGCAGCCATCCTGTACCAGGAGTACAGCGCCGTGGCCATCGACCGGGAGATCCAGCGGCAGAAGCGGGAGGACGCGCTGGCGGAGGAGGAGGACGAGGCGCTGGCGCCGCCCAAGACCAACCTGTCTCCCAGCAGCTCCTTCCGCTCGCAGCGCGCGTCCCGCGGCTCCACCTTCTCGCTGTGGCAGGACATCCCCGACGTGCGGAGCAGCGGGGTCCTCGGCACCATCAGCCTCCAGGAGTGCAAGCTGCAGGAGGTGGGCGCTCAGCCTGCTGGCACCGGTCTGGGTGCTGGCACGGACCGGGCATCGCCCTCCCCGCGGCGGGATGGGGGCTGGCACGAGGCAGCTGCTAGGTGCCCTGGCATCTATTGCCAGTGTCTGTTCCCAGGCGTAGCGGGGGGCGATGCCGGCGGCACGCGGCCATCCCCACCCTGATGCCCGTCCCCAACTCAGGGCCTCTGCCCCCCGCCTCCCCTCTCCCCCCGCACCTGCAGGCCAAGTTTGAGCTGATCACCTCGGAGGCCTCGTACATCCACAGCCTGTCCATCGCGGTGGACCACTTCATGAACTCCCGGGAGCTGAACGAGTGCCTGGGAGCCCAGGAGAAGCAGTGGCTCTTCTCCAAGCTCCCCGAGGTGAAGGACGTCAGCGAAAGGTCAGCTCAGAGGTTGCCCGCTCGAGCCCCGTAGAGACCCTGCCCCCCCCAAGGGGCACAGGAGTAGGGCAGGGGGCCGTGCCCGCTCCCCTGAGCCCCCGCGCGGTGCCGTGACCCCGGCAGGTTCCTGCTGGAGCTGGAGGAGCGGCTGGAGGAGGACATCCTGCTCTTCGACGTGTGCGACATCGTGCTGCGCCACTGCCCCGCTTTCCGCCGCGTCTACCTGCCCTACGTCACCAACCAGGCCTACCAGGAGCAGACCTACCAGCGCCTGCTGTGCGTGCCCCGCTCGCCACGGGTGGGGGCACGGGGTCCTCGGGGGGCTCACCCGCCCCCTCCCCATCTCCACGGTCCTGTCTCAGCTCCTCGTCGGGTTGCCCGTGCAGAGCTTCCCTTCATTTCCCCCCGCTGGGAGCACCCGGCTCTCTTTGCACCTCCTGGGACCCTCCCAATGCCCTGTCTTTGCAGGCAGGACAACGCCAAGTTCCCAGGCATCCTGGCCAAGCTGGAAGAGGGGCCCG
>NW_017729014.1:21569889-21572456 GCF_001723915.1 Gavialis gangeticus
GCACCCAGCTCTCTTTGCACCTCCTGGGACCCTCCCAATGCCCTGTCTTTGCAGGCAGGACAACGCCAAGTTCCCAGGCATCCTGGCCAAGCTGGAAGAGGGGCCCGTGTGTCAGCGCCTGCCCCTCACGTCCTTCCTGATCCTGCCCTTCCAGAGAATCATGCGCCTGAAGATGCTGGTGGAGGTGAGCCCTGCCCCCGCCGGGTCGATGTGGCCAAGCCCCCGAGGGAGGTTTCCTGGGACACAGAGCAGGGGACGGGCAGGGCAGAGAAGGGGAGCGCTGGCCTGGGAAGCAGACCCTAGTAGCAGTGAAGAGCTTAGAGGATGGATGTGTGTAGGATGGTTTGGACAGGGCTGATCCTGCCTCAGGCAGGGTTAGACTAGCTGCGACCACTGGCGCTCCCTTGCAGCCCGAGCTCACTAGGCTTCTGTGATTTTCAGGCCTTTTGGGTGGTTTTTGGAACAAAACCGTCCGTGTGCAATAGGTGAATTGAGAGTTTTGTGCTGCAACGGTGGTGGCTGGGCTCTGGCATCTCCCTAACACTGGGATGGTGCAAAGCGATGGGGGAAATGCAGAGCCTGGATCACAGTGGGTCTCGCTGGGCGAAGCTGGGGCTGGGCGCACGGGAGGGATGTCCCATCACGGGCGCGGTGCCGGTCGGATCCCACGCACATTCTGGGCAGCTCAGGTCCCGACGTCTCCTGCTTGCAGAACATCCTGAAACGGACCCCGCAGGGCTCCCGGGATGAGGACACGGCCACCAAAGCCTTCAACGAGCTCAAGAAGGTACAGGGCCCGTCCCTGCCGGCCTGGCGGCGAGTCCCTGGGCGCTTGCTCCGGTGCGGTGGGAGGGCACGGCGGAGCGGAGCAGGGCCTGTGGGTGCATCGCTGCATCCCTGGACACGTGGGTGAGACCCCACCAGAGCCTGGGGCAGCTCTAGTTTGCCTTTGTGGAGGCTGGGGTGGGAGACCCCCAGACACCAGCAATCAGGGGACGCCGGGGCCAGGTCCGTGGGGGCTGCTGGCCGGATGGGAGCAACGAGCAGGCCCCTAAGAGACGCGTCTCCCCGCAGCTGGTGAAGGAGTGCAACGCCAGTGTCCGCTCCATGAAGAGGACAGAGGAGCTCATTCACCTGAACAAGAAAATCCACTTTGAGAGTAAGGTGAGCGCTGTGACTGTCCCTCCCCCCGGCATAGGGCAGGGCCTGGGGAAAGAACCGGGCATCTCTTGCAAGGCAGCGACTGCGGGGAGAGCAGCAAGGACTGGGGCCTTGCAGAGACAAGCCCACCCAGCCACGCACCCCTGCGCTCGGGTATGTCTGTCCCTGCCCGAAGGGGCTGCACTCAGGTCAGGTATCGGGTGGGACCTGCCAGGACCCAGCTTGGGGCAATGGGTACCGCACATGCTGGCGCGCAGCTCCCAGCTCTCGCTATTCGGTGTCAAGTTCAAGGGCGGCAGGCTCCCAAAGCGCCCACGGCACCGCTGCTTCCCGCTGGCAATCGGCACACGCTGCTCTGAGCTCCCGGGACCCACGGGCCTGATTCCCCCCCTCCTCCCTTCCCCCCCAGATCTTCCCGCTGATCTCCCAGTCGCGCTGGCTCGTGAAACACGGGGAGCTGGTGGAAGTGGACGTGCCGCTGCTCAGCACGTTCGCCTCCAAGTTCAAGCTGTGCACCCGCACCGTGTACCTGCACCTCTTCAACGACTGTCTCCTGCTGTCCCGACGCAAGGAGTGAGAGCTGGGGCGTGGGTCTGGGTCCTGGGGGGCTCCCCGGGGAGGTAAGAGCCTGGCACAAGGCCAAGGGAGCAGAGGGGTGGCAGCAGGGTGGCAGCGTGGACCAGCCTAGCCCTCTCCAACCTGGCACCCCCACTCGAGTCCCCCGGGACAGGGCGCATCTCTGTCACAGGGGTGCTGGCCATGGGGCATTAGATGCCCATGAGGTGTTTGCAGCTGGGGTTATCTCAGATGCTGGCGATACTCAGCTCTGCCCGGAGAGCCCGGCCGGTTCGGTGCTATCGCAGGCACCGAGCGGGCCCTGTCGCTCCTCGCCCGCAGGACGGGGAAGTTTGCCGTGTTCGTTCACGCCAAGATGCCCGAGCTCAAAGTGACCGACCTGAGCAAGAAGCTCCAGGGGATCCCGGGGCAGATCTTCCACCTGCAGCTCTTCGACAACCAGAGCCTGAAGCACCAGATCCTGCTGCGGGCGCAGACCGAGTGAGTGCCGGGGAGAGAAGGAGCCCCTGGCTCACGCTGGGACAGTTTCTTGTTCGTTAGTTGTTTGTTGCATGGCTCCTGGTGTACCAGGGCAGCGCATGGAGTGGATGGAGCAAGCTCCAGTTCCACCTCCGACACCAAAAATCTACTCAATATAGACAAAAATAGATCAGCGCAGATGCTGGGACAGTGCCTGTGCGGTCAGCTGCGCTGGCCCAGAGCCCCTAGGCCAGCTCAGCATCCTCATCCCTGGAGGGTTTTGGGTAGGCCTATGTCCCGGCAGCTGAGGGTGGGTACCCGATGGGCCCCGAGAGCAGCAGAGGTGGTGTCCAGGCCACCTCTCGGTCCAG
>NW_017729014.1:21577456-21585437 GCF_001723915.1 Gavialis gangeticus
CCCCGGCAGCTGAGGGTGGGTACCCGATGGGCCCCGAGAGCAGCAGAGGTGGTGTCCAGGCCACCTCTCGGTCCAGTGCTGGAGCAGACTGGGGCTATCCAGGAGACATCTCCAGCGCTCAGGGTTCGGTCCTTCAGGGATACTCTCTCCCAGCTCCCACCGTGGCCTGCTGCGGGGCGGGGGGCTCTGCTGACCAGCCTGTCTCGCAGGAGCGAGAAGCAGCGGTGGATGTCGGCGATGGTGCCCTGCAGCCCCCAGACGGACAAGGAGCACGTCACCGAGACCGCAGGTACCTGCCCAGCCCGCGAGCTGCCCCACTCCCCAGCCATCGGGGGGACGGGCTCTGCCGCGGACACCGGAGCATCGTCCCGATTGCGGCCCAGCCGCTCTGCTGGGATGGTCCCCGGACCGTCACTGCAGTCGCGCCGGTCTGCACCCCGGTAGCATTACGGGGGGCACCCCTGGGGGCCCGATCCTGGGAGGTGCCAGTTTTCCAAGCGGAGCGCCCAGGCCGTGCCCTGCCTGCCCGGCTGGCCGCTCACGCCCGTGTCCCGCTCCTAGACAGCGCCCAGGTGCAGTGCGTCAAGGGCTACAAGGCCCAGGAGCACGACGAGCTGACGCTGGAGAAGGCCGACATCCTGGCCGTCAAGACCAGGACCAGCGACGGTGAGGGGCTCCGCACCCCGCTCCCCGCAGCGCCCGGCCTGGGCGGCGTCCCCCGACCCCCCGCCCGGCTAACGCGGGGCCGTCTCTGTCGCGCAGGGTGGATCGAGGGCATCCGCCTGTCGGACGGCGAGCGGGGCTGGGTGCCCAAGGGCCACGTGGAGGAGATCACCAGCCGCAGCGCCCGGCTGCGCAACCTGCGCGAGAACGACCGCCTCAAGCACGCCACGCGCAAGCTGGAGCAGGGCCAGGCCTGAGCCCCGGGGCAGGCTCCGGGCACGCGCAGGACCCCTCCCCTGGACAGAGGCCCGGGGCCGTGCCGGGGGGGTCTCCAGCGGCTCCCAGGGAACGAGGCCTGGGGGCCTCTCCTCACACGGACCTCCTTCTCCTCCAGCCGCTCTCCTGGAGAGGGACACGTGGGCACCTCGGGGCCAGATCCTGACCGGGTCCAGGGAGGCACAGCGGGCATCTCACCTCTGCCCCAGCTGCTGGGCGAGGGGCCGGGACCGAGCGCAGCCGAGCTCCCCTCACCTAGCAGGGGGCATCTTCAGGCCCCTGCGGCTGTGTGGCTGCAGAGTTTCAAGGGAGCCCAAGGGAGTTAGGTGCCTGGATCCCCTGGAGGGAGGATGGGTGTCAGGGAAGGGCCCGACTCCCTCAGAAAACCCCAGGATGATCACTGGGGCCTGCCGTGCCTACTGAGGGCTGGGCTGAGACCCAGCAAAGCCACCTCAAGGACAAGACCCCTGGGCACGGGCATTGCTCCCTGGCGCAGGGGTGGGGGAGCATCGGCCCCGGCGGGGCAGGGAGCTGCAGCCAAGGTGCCAGGCAGGGTCCTGAGGAACCTCTCTGTCATTATGGGCACCATTAAATGCCTCAGATTTGCTGGCAGGGAAGAAGGACATGTGTCTTGCCGAGCCGTGCCGCGGCATCCACCCTCCACCCTTGCCTGGAAGCCCCCGGCCCCTCCGTCCTGCCCCGTCTCGCCGTGCCGGACCAGCTCTGCCCCGCTGCCCCTCATCCGCCCCTGCCTCGGGCCGTACCCTGGATCTGAGCAGCCCCGGGTGGCGGGGCCAGGCAGCGGCCAGCTCCCGGGTGGGACCGGCTGCATCGTGCCCGGATCCCACGGCAGCTGCTGGCACCGATATGCAGGCGGGGGCTCCATCCGGGGGCTGCACAGCCGCTCTCCGAGAGCCTCCTGGGGGATTAGGGCCCAGGGCAGCCTCACTGGTGCCTCGTGGCAGGGCTGGTGGGGAAGCATCGAACATGGACTCATCTTGTGGCCTGGGCACAACTGCCCCTCACCGAGCCTCGTGCCACAGCCACCAGGCAAGGCCACTCAGGCCGGGTATCCGGCTGTGCCAGGCCAGGAGGGCATGGGAGTTAAGGCCGGACAGCCCTCCGTCCTGCCTGGGCTCCTGCCCTGGGCACAGGGACAGCAGCACGGCACGTGGCAGAGGGGCCGAGCGTCGGTCCTAGGGCTCCAGCCTGGGGGTCTGCATCCAGTCCCCGAGCTCGCGCACAGCCCAGGCCAGGCAGGGCAGCTCCTTCTTTGGCCCCTCTGGGGAGGGTCCGAGCCTATCCATCCAGCCACCCCCTTCCTGCCCCCAGCTGCTGAGCCCACAAGCAGGTAGGATCATAGCAGAGTCAGACAAGATGAGGCCAGCGCCCTGCTCAGGGCAGGATCATCCCCCCGGGGGGCATCCAGGACATGAAGCGGAGCTGCAAGCACCAGCCCAGCCTCAAAGAGGCAGGGAGCGTGGGGGCAGATTAGGTCCCCACCGCCCTTAGCAGGCGCCCGCGCTCGAGGCCTCATCCAGAAAGCGCTGTCTGCCAGCACTGGTGCAGAGCAGATGCAAGCTCCACATCTGGTCGGAGGAGCTGGACATCTCCCCTCCAAGCTGCCTATCCCTGCTCCGCTTCCCAGCTAGCTGCGGCAGTGGCAAATCCTGGCTTGCCCCCAGGGTGGGCAAAGGCCCCCCCACCCCTCATTACTCCCCTGCAGCAAAGGAACAGCTGCCACCTGCTCCACCCCACAGAGCAAATGCCCTCAGCTGGGGGCCTTTAAGAGGAGCTGCTAACAAGGGAGGTTATTTAGCTGCAGGTGGGAGCACAAGCAGCTTCTTCTTCCCCTGGCTTGGGGGCTCCCTCCAGGTACCATCCTGCTCCTGCCCTGGGCCTTTGCAGAGGGAGTCGGGGGGGCTGTGAGGGCTGTGCAAGCAGGTGCTCCAGGGCTGTGGGGAGGGGGGACCTGACCCCTTGCCAGCAGGTCCTGAGCCTCCAGGCTTTGCCCTGGCGATGAGCTGGGGCTGGGGTGGGTGCAGGGCCTGCGCACGCCTCCAGACCCGGGGCAGGGCAGGGTGGAGCGCTGGGCTGGAAGGCCCCGGGTACCTGCTGGACAAGGACGGGGAGCTGCGGAGACCCCGGGAGCAAGCCCTGACCAGCCGCCCTCGTCCTGCCAGGCCGCGCATCGCCCCCATGGACTTCTTCTGCCGGAAGCGCACGCGGTCGGACTCCCCGCCCAAGGCCACGCTGCCCGTGAAGAGACACGCGTCCTGCCCGCTGACCCACCGGGGCACCCGGGCGGACGGACGCCAGGACCGGGGCTCCTTCCTGGCCGGGCTATTCCGGGCCAGGCCCCCCGCCAGCACCCGCCGGCTCCCTGCACCCGGCGTGGAGCTGGGAGCCGAGGAGAGCGTCCCGCTCCTGGGGGGCAGCTCTGAAGGTCAGCTGGGAGCCGTGCCGGGGGTCTCCATCACCGCCTCTCTCCTCCCTGCTGGGGTCCTGGATTGTAACCCCCAGCCCGAGGTGTCTCCCGCCCGGCTGTGCCCAGAAGCTCCCTGGGCCGCGGTGCTGGTGCCCTGGAGCACGTGGCTGCATCCTGGGCAGTGCTGAGCTTCTCCGTGCCATGGGGAGCAAGCGGGCAAGGGGTGAATGGGTCTGGTGAGGTGTCCGGAGCAGCGTGGGCCTGGCTGCACCTCACCCCTGGGTCTTCTGCCTAGGAGAGGTTTGGCCTGAGCACAGCGAGGCCCCTGGCAGCCTGCCCTCGGTGCCCACGGTCCAGCTCGGCGAGGGGAGCAGGCTGCAGGCGCCAGGTCCCGGGCACAAGGCCTTGCACGGCTCCCTGGACAACCTCCCCGCGGCGATGGCTAGGTAATGCATGGGCTGGACCTTGCTCTGCCGCTTTAGCTGGCCCTTCATGCACCCCTGCCCTGCGACCCCCAGGTCACCGCCCCGTCCCCAGGGGGTCTGCGCCCACTCGACGCCCCGCAGCCACTCGCCCAGTGCAGTCGGGCTTCCCGCTGCGTGGGCGCGCTGAGCAGCAGCGGGGGAGAAGGTCTCATCCTGCTCTGTACTGTGGGGGTCCCCCCCTTGCCTTACAAGGGCTCCCCCAGCCTGCAGTGCCCAGGGGCTGTGGGACATGGGGGGGTGCTCCCTGCTCTGATCCTGTTCCCCCTCGGCTCCCGGTGGCTGTGCCTGGCTGCGGTCACAAAGTGGGGGCTAAATCCTGTGCACCCAATGCCCGGGCCCTTGTCCTGGGGGCACCAATCGCCAGGGCGGGCTTGCACCCTGGCTTTTTACTTCCCGCTGCTGCAGCCTGTGCCAGTCACCCCTGCGCCCATCCTGGATCAAAGACCTTCCTCCCCAGGCCTCGTGGAGCCCAGTGCCTCCGGTGCCAGCCCCCCCCCAGCAGGAGGTGCCCTGGTGGGGGTCAGGTGGGGGGGTCTGGGGCTCTCCCTGGGGCCTAAAAGGCAGCTCCTGTTGCTTTCAGGTCCCTGCAGCAGACCCGCAGGAAAGAGAAGAAGGAGAAATGGAGGGTGGACCCCAAGGGTGTGGAGACGCGTGAGTGCTGACCGCTGCCCGGCCCGGCCTGGCGGGTGGGGGGAGCCCCCCAGACAAGTGCCGACAAGCTGGTCCCGTCTGGGGATCGCTGGATACCAGCTAGGATCCAAGCACCGTGTCCGTGCACACTGGCTCCTGCGGCTACGTCCGTGCTGAGGCCTCTCCCCCCTCCACCCAGCGCTCCTCTCCCAGGACTACTGGGTGAAGCAGCTCCAGGCCATGGGGCCGAAGCCCAAGGACTGGTCTTTCCGGGTGGATGCCAGCCTGACCCTCGCCGGCCTCCTGTCCTCGTCTCTGCTCAGCGCTGCTTTCCACGCAGCCCCCCGTGACTACGGCGTCTCCTGGCGGGACCTCCCCGAGGTCAAGAGCCGGCGGCTGCTGGAGAGCATCACGCCCCAGCAGCACCGTTTGCAGGAGGTAGCCGGGCCGTCGAGTGTCTGGTGTCTTTTTTTTCCACCCCCACCCAGAAGGGGATCGTGCCCCAGGCAGGGAGCGGGTGGCACAGCTAAGCCCTGTGGGGAGAGGGGCGGTGGGGGGGTGGATGCAGGGCCTGGGCCCCCCATGCTTGCAAGAGGTAGCCGGGGTGCTGAGCATGGCACGCGGTCCCTGCCGCAGGCGCTGTTCGAGGTGATCACGTCGGAGGCCACCTACCTGCGCAGCCTCGGGGTGGCCGTGAGCCACTTCCGGAGCTCGCGGCCCCTGCAAGCCGCGCTGGCCGCGACGGAGCTGCACCAACTCTTCTCCAACCTGCCCCAGGTGAAGGGCGTCAGCGACAGGTAACGGGGGCCTGGGCACGGGGTGGCTGCCGGGGTCCTGGACCCTTGCAGGGATGGGTAGGAGCATGATCCCGCCCGTTGCAGACCCTGGGTGGTGGGAGCGGAGCCAGGCTCCTGGCGGCAGGACGCTTTGCCTTGTCTCCGCAGGTTTCTCCTGGAGCTGGAGGAGGAGCTGGACAAGGACATCTTCCTGGCGGGGCTGGGGGCCGTGGTTTTGAGGCACTGCCCGGCTTTCCGCAGGGTCTACATCCCCTACGTCACCAACCAGATGTACCAGGAGCAGCTCGTGCAGAAGCTGATGTGAGACAGCGGGCGGGGGGCGCCGCTCAGCTTTGCAGCCGGGGGCCTGCAAACACGGCCGTCGGTAGGGTCCAGAGTCAACGCCCTGCTTTAGTGCATGGCGTAGCTCCGATCCTGCCTGCCGGTGTGTGTGTTTTGGGAAGGGAGTGTTGCGGGTATCGTCTGCTTCCTCGGAGGAGGTGGAGGTGGCATGGGGGGGGGAGTTGCTGCGGCCCGGGAGTCACCGGGGTCCCTTGCCCCCTTCCACTTCTGCACAGCAGGCAGGAGAACGGGCGGTTCCTGCAAGTCCTGCGGAGGCTGGAGGGGCAGGCGGTGTGCCGCCGGCAGCCCCTCAAGTCCTTCCTGGTGCTGCCCTTCCAGAGGATCACCCGCCTCAAGATGCTGCTGGAGGTGCGCGGGGCTGCGTGAGGGGGCCTCTAGCATCCCTCTCTGGAGACGGGTGCCCCCCCCCGCCCAGCCCGTCCCCCTGACCATCTCCCCTGCCCCGCAGAACATCCTGAAGCTGGCCCCCGCAGGCTCCGAGCTGGGGGAGTCCATCGGCGCTGCCCTGAAGGCCGTGGGAGAGGTAAGGGTGCGCCCCGCGAGCCCAATTCTGCTCTGAGGCAGGTGATGGGCAGGGCTGAGCTGAGCTAATTACACCTCCAAAGGAGCAGGGGCCAGAGATGCTCCCTGAATGAGCCCAGAGTGCCCCCAGGACGGTCTGTGGGCGCAGGTGACAGCGCGATGCCCAATGCAGTGTGACGCCCGGCGGGTGCCTGAGATCAGGTCCTTGGCATCGCCCCTTCTTGAGCTAGGCTGGCAGCTGCTGCAGGCAGGGACAGACGGGAGGTCTCTGCTGCGGGGAGCCCCGTGTCCTGGATGCCCGCTGGGGAGGGGAGGCTGGGGAGTGGGGCCTGGCAGGGACCCGCAGCTCTCCTGGCCTCTCCAGATCGTGTCCGAGTGCAACGAGAGCGTGCGGCGCATGAAGCAGACGGAGGAGCTGGTGCTGCTGGAGAAGCAGGTGGAGTTCCTGAAGACCAAGGTGAGGGCCCCGGGCAGGGATGGCCGAGACACAGGCCGGGGGAGAGGGAAGCCCAGTGGGTGCTGCAGGGTCGTGCCATGCCATGCCTTGACAGGCGCGCTGAGATGGCACGATGTGTTTGCTGCAAACATCAGGCCTGCTCGGGGCCTGACCTTGGCCCTGGAGCGGTGTGGGGTGGTCGTCCCGCGCCAGGCGCTGTATGTTGCACCGTCTCTGTGTCCAGGCCATCCCACTCATCAGCCGGGGACGCTGGCTAGTTCGGGCCGGGGAGCTGACCCACATCCTCCCGCAGGACGGCGGCGCGGGGTCTCGCCTCCGCCTGAGCAAGAAGCCCATCCACCTGCACCTCTTCAGTGACCTGCTGCTGCTGTCCCGGCGGAGGGAGTGAGTCTGGCTGCGCGCCCGTCTCCCGCGGGGCCATCGGGACCCTCTCGCCCTACGTACCAGGGGGCACGTGGGTGCTCCCATGCCCTCCAGTGCCCCCCTTCTTCCCTTGTAGGGATGGCCGGTTTTCCGTCCAGGACTACGCCAGCGCCAACCACGTCGATGCGGAGCTCCTCGAGGCCGACTTCACCTTCCGCCTCCACCTCTCCCACAACCACCGCGGGGCCAGCACCGAGTACCTCCTCCGGGCCGCCAGCGCGTGAGTGTGGGGCCAGCCCCGACTAGGGTCGATGAAGCCGAAAGCTCGCCCTCCACGCAGCGCGGCTGGGAGCGATGCCTCGATTTCCAAAGACTAGTGGGGCAGGGGCTGATAACCCCCTTGGAGCTCGCCGAGCTGGTGGTGTGGGGAGGGGAGGGCTCGGTTCTCACCCGAGATGCCTCTTTTCTCTCTGCCCCATCCTAGGAGCGAGCGGCAGGAGTGGATCTCGCTGATCGCCCAGCAGGCCAGCCCCGCGCCGTCGTGACCGGCTCCCAGGGCCGAGAGATCCCGCCTCGGCATGCCGGGACTGCTCGGATCTGCCCCCGTCTCAGCCTCGCGGAGCGACGCCCCAGGCACCCATCCGGGCCCGGATGCCTGGCTGGGGTGGGGGCCGTCTTTCCCCATAGCCAGCCGCAGACTCGAGGGCAGGGGCACGGGGGTGTCGAGCCGGTCTCCGTAGGAACCTTGCACGCGCGGGTGGGAGCCGAGCCTGGCTGCGCGCTGGGGCCTTTGCGGGCTTCCGGGGGGGGCTGTGCAGACGGACCCTCGCGGCCCAGGGGCAGCCAGCACGGCACGCGGGATGGTGGCGGGTCCTTGATGTTCCCAATTAATTGCTATGAAATGAATGTTTCCAGCTTCTCCGTGCAGTCTCTTGTCCTGGGGTTTGCTCTGCCTGGCCCCTCCCCAGCGGGTTGCAGCGCCGACCTCCCCATCGGAGGAGACGGTGCCCCCCCCCCC
>NW_017729014.1:21585513-21587473 GCF_001723915.1 Gavialis gangeticus
CCCCCCCCCCCCTCCCCTGACACCAGGTGGAGGAGTACGGGCTACCTGTGCCTGGATACGGCCTCCTTGGTGTGTGTGGAAGAGGGTCTCGATGGCTCGTGTTGAGGGTATTAAGGCCCTGAATGTCTTATTTTACCCACGGTTACTTGGTTTTCTAGCACGTGGGCTTGTCCGTCCACCCCTTGCCTCAGCTTGGACTCGCTCACTGGTACCTATCTGGGTCTTGGCTCTGGGGGAGTGACCCTCTGGGGCAGGTCCCTGGCACCTCCTGCCCCAGCAGCGTGGTGCAGGATCTCCCGTGGCCCATATGGCCCCTTTCGTGGTCTGCCTCTGCGACTATGCAGTGGGGGCTGCTTTGAGCCCAACATCCCCGTGGTGCCCCTGCACAGCCCCGGGCTGGGGCCATCAGAGCAGCCGCCGTTGCACGCTCACAAGCACGGTTCAGGTCCTTGCTTCTGCAGGAGCCGTGTCCCCTAGCCCGCTCCTTCCACGGTGCAGGGTTTTCCACGGGCTCAGCGGTGATTGAGGCCGCCTCCTTCCTAGCTGAGCTCATGAGGCACCTGCTCCAAGTCTCAGCCTGGGAACTTCCTGCCTCCTCGGGATAGGGAAGGGGGTGGTGTCGGCTTCTCCCCCCAGCCGGGCTCCTTGGTGCATTGTCTGCGTGCCCAGCTGCGCAGGAAACGCGCCAGCTCGCCCGTCTCCCAGGCCCGGGGATGGAGGGGGTGGCAGTGTGCGAGGGGAAGGGCCCGGGCTGCTGCAGCCAGAGGTGCAGAACAGCTGCACTCGGGTTCGTGCTAGCGGCATGGATCTGCCCTGTGCTCCAGACCATGCTCGGGGCAACTGGAGGAAGGACCCATGTGTGTGGGGGAGCTTCAGGGGTGGGTTCAATTCCCAGCGCTCCCTTGGAGCCCCTGGTGGGGGCATTTCGTCTCCGTGCCTCGGTTTCCTCGGTCCAGGAAACGAAGCGGTTGAGACCTGTGATTCTCAACCGGGTGCAATGGGGCCTGTCTAGACGGTGACCCTGGCAGCAGGAAGCCTCCAGCATCCTCGGTGGGGAGCAGACTGTGCACGGGGCTCCCCAGCCCCACGCTGCGCCCAGGTCCCACGGCGCGGGCAGACATCGCGGCGGCGTTAGACGGAAGGGCCTGCCCTGTGCATCCGGCTTGCTGGCCTCTGGTCCACCGGGGTGGACAGGGGATTAACCCTTCACCCCTGCATCCCTGGGTCCTGGATTGAGACCTGCTGGGGTTTTTGTTTTGTTTTTTTTTTTCTCTCTTGATGCTTCCAGAGCAGCGGGAGATGCCTCCAGACAAATGTCACGGTAGCAAAAGGCCTGGATTTAGTTCCCTTTGAAAGGCTTGTTCCTCCCCAGGACCTGTGCAGGGCAAGTCAGAGGTGGCAAAGCCTCCAATGCCTGCTCCTGCTGCCCCACTCTGCCCCCAAACCGCCCTGCTCTGAGATATCCGATGGGGCTGGCTTGGGAAAACTACTCTTCTCGAGAGGGTGCATTTTCACTTCCTTCAGTAGAGGAATAAATAGCAGCTAAACTGGTGCACCGCACGGCTGGGGTGGGGACCAAGGACCTGTTTTTGAGCTTTAGGGTGCTTGACTAAGACTCAGCAAAGTGGGTTCAATTCCCAGTCCTACTACAAACTCCCTTAAAAACCTCGATCGGGGCATTTTGTCTCAATGCCTCAGTTTCCCCTATACAGGAAACAAAGCTGAGTCCCTGTTCAGATGGATGATTCCCAACTGGGCAGGTCTTGAGATCCTTTTAAGGCTGCCGTGGGGTACCGTGCCATCTCGGGTGTGCATGCAGGGCTTGCAAGAGGGTCTTGGAGACCTCAAATAGGGATCCACAATGTCAAAACCTGTGACCTTTCTGAGTCATTTTATTTCTCTAGTCCAAAAACAAGGGCAAGCCAAGAGCTGGCATTGTCTGAGGGGGGACCTCAAGTCT
>NW_017729014.1:21592473-21600571 GCF_001723915.1 Gavialis gangeticus
GGTACCATGCCATCTCGGGTGTGCATGCAGGGCTTGCAAGAGGGTCTTGGAGACCTCAAATAGGGATCCACAATGTCAAAACCTGTGACCTTTCTGAGTCATTTTATTTCTCTAGTCCAAAAACAAGGGCAAGCCAAGAGCTGGCATTGTCTGAGGGGGGACCTCAAGTCTAAAAAGCCTTGGAGCTACTTTGGATTATGAGCTCTGCATAGATGCATCGGGCCCCTCTCCTCCACGGGCTAAGAGACCCTCTTGGAGCAGCCTGCTCCTCCCTCGCGTGGCTGGATGCTCGGGCTCGCCAGGGCAGAAAGTCCCTGCTCTCCCTCTCCCCTTGGCAGGGCTCTGGGCATCCAGCGACGGGCCGTGTGCTGCCAAGGTCCCGGCACAAGAGGGTAGCAGAGCTCTGTTTTTGAGGGCACCTTCCTTTCCCCAACCCTGCCCTGCGCACTGCTGGTTTTTCATGGGTCCAGCTCAAAACAGGTGCAGCTGGGCTGGGCCCAACCTGCTCCGGAGGGAGCCGGGCGTGCCCGGTGCTCGGTGCTGTACAAACACGGAGCACAGACGGCAGGCAGAGCGCTTGCAGCCGAAGCATAAGAAAGGCAAGGATCAATGGAGATGGGAGGGCGTGAGGCCAGGCTAGATGGCCCGCTGCGGTCAGACTGTAGCCAGGCTGTCTCCAGGCAGAGGAGGCCTTGAAGGCAGGACAATGAGGCTGCTTTGATTGTGTTTGCAGATGGCAAAGGTCACCTTGCCCCCCTTCCCTCTGCATCGGGACCCAGCCACAGCCCACTTTGGGCTCGGCTTTGGCTGCATCTTGAACCTGGAGCTGCCATACGATGTGGGGATGGCTCCAGCTCACGGTACTGAGGCTCGTGGCTCTGTGCCCCTGCAGCAGGGAAAGGCTGAGGGGCAGCTTGGTCCCATGTCATGGTCCCTGCTGCTCCGTGGAGTTTCCCCTTGGGGCCAGGCCAGCTCGTGGCCCGTTTCGGCATAATGTGGCTGCGGGCAGGGCCGTGCCCGGGCGGCAGCATACCCCTGCAAGAGATCTCACGTTAACGGGGGGCGCTTGTCACTCAGCCAGCTCAGGCTGGCTCCTATTCTGGCTTTTGGGATGCATCCGGGTAGGTGGCCTTGAGATCCACTAGTTCAAATCCTGGCTCGTTCCCCTCGTGTCTCTGCATGCAGAGCAGAAGCAGCCTCTGCGGCTGGGCTCGCCATCACCGATGGTCGTTCCTAGCCTCCTTGACGAGAGAAATGTCTCCTTTCTGCTCCGCCCCAGAGGTGGCCACATCTCTGCAGCATTAGCGCTGCTCCTTGTTTTGGCACTGGAGCCAGGAGGGGTTTATTTTTGGCACAGGCCTTAGCAAATTTCCCTGGGAAAAGCCAAGCTGGTGTCTGGACAGTGTGAGCAGGGCAGCCCTGGATGGCAGCGTTATGGGCACTGGGAAGGCGTTATGTTGTGGGGAAAGACCTGGAGCTATTGTTTGTGGCACAAGTTACCAGGGCAGCCAGCAGTGCTGGGCATGGACCAGCTCCTCAGCCCGCGAGGTGCCCCATGTCGACCCATGGAGCCAGATTGGGGGCACCGTGCCTGTAAACGGAGAGGCTTGGCCTGGGACTTGAATGCGCTGCTGGGGGCCTGGCACGTACCCCCACTCCCCACTTGAACCTCTGCTCCATGCAGCCAGAAGCCAGCGCTGCGATGAGCTCAGCTGCAAAACTCTTGGCTTATGTTTCTTCTCATGCCTAATTTATCCCCTTTTGCTTTGCTGTTAAAGAGGCCGGGCTTTCCTCTTCCCCGCTGCATGCAAGAGGGAAGCAGAGAGTTTCCCATGACTCCAGGAGCTCAGGCTTTGGGGGAAATTGGCATCACTGCTGTGCTTTCTTGCTGTAATGTAATGGGGAGGGCCTGGTGCCAGTTGTCTCCCATCAGAGAGGATGGAGAAGGTAGTGGGTAGGGCAGCAGTGCAGGGGACCCCACTGCGCTGCGTGCCCCTGTCGCCGGGGGCCCGGCGAAGCAGTGTTGCAATGGGGCAGGGTGTGAATGCGGCAGGGCCGGGCCGTTTCCCTGTGCAAACAAGCCGCGAGTGAGTAAGGCAGGTGGGAATCCTCCCAGGTACGCAGGTGCCCGGCTGCAGCAGGCCTGGCTCTGGGTAGGGAAGGGAGCGGCTGGGGTGGTGCTGCCTCCCGGGAGGGGTGCACGGGAAGGCTCCCTTTGGGGTGGGAGGGCTCTGGGGCCCTGCCTGGCATCTGCCCTGCCAGGGACAGCTGGCTGCTCTCACAGCCCAAGGCTCCTAGCTCATCTCAGACCCCCCCCCCGTCCCCTGCTTTGCAGGTTGGGGCCCCTCTGGACTCCTAGGAAGAGCCAGCTCTGACCCCGAAGAGCCGCATCCTGCAGAGGAAACTAAGGCATGGAGAAGATGAATGCAGGAGCCCCCAGCTCTACCCCCTCAAAGGAAAGTATTTTCCTGGGGGGGGTCACGTAACTGCTGGCAGCTCAGAGCGGCTGAGACGGGATCAGTGGCAGCACTTGATCCCACTAATGACGGCGAGCGGCTACAAAGGCTCTCAGCTCTGCAGAGCTTTGCCGCTACCTTCAGCTGGGGGAGAGGAATGTCTTTGATGTTGGGAGCTCGAGTGCTGGGTGCGGGTGCCGCGGACACCCACGCTTCCCCCACCGTCTTCTCTGGGCATCCTCTGTCCGCTGGGATGAGCAAAAGCACCATCCCCATCCGCTGGGAGCATTGTCCTTCCTGGGAGCTCCTTTCCTCCACATCCCCCCTGCGTGTGGGTCCCTGGAGGACTGCGCCTGGGACAGATGAGCTGTTTCCCATGGCCTCGGGACTGATGCACTGGGCTGGGACTCTGGAGAGCTTGGTGCACTTTTTAGTTCTGGCCTCTGCCTGCAGAGAGTCCCAGGGCATAAAGCTGCCTGCTCTGTGTCTCAGTTGCCCCATCTGTAAAATGGGGTGGATGCTACTGACCCTCTTTGTAAAGTGCTTTGAAAGCTAGAGGTCAAAAGTGCAGTGTGAGAGCCAAAAATGATCACGCCTGGCTGGAAGCTCATTCTTTCGCTTATGATATGCACAGCACCTAGCACAAGGGCTGCCCAGTTTGGCTGAGATGGGACTGAGGCATTATAAAAATGCAATTGGGCTTGTTTCCCTGCCAGGAGCTGTCGCTTGGACTCAGAGTTTGTACAGCTCTGAGCAGCAGGGGCCTTTTTTCCTTCCCTTTTAGCTTCTCAAAATCTCAGGTCAAAAATGAGTTCATTTTTCTTTCATTTTTTCCATAAATGAAAGCAAAGCACATGCTTGGGTTTCAGATGTGGCCGTGAGGTCATCTGCAGCTCTTTAGCATTGGTGCAGGATGCAACACGCCGCTCCTTCTTCCCCGTGCCTGTCTGCACTGCGTGGGGATGAGACCTGTGCCAGGTTGTTCGGTGGGGGGGGTAGGATCCGTCTTCCCCACAGAAGACATTACGTTGTGGTCCGTCTCCATGCCGGCGGGTCCCGTAGGGAGACCCAGGAGACTCTGGTGCTCCTGCTGACCTTGCTGGGGTGTGCGTGGCTGGGTGGATCAGGCTGAACGGGGGCGATGGGAGGCTGGAGACGGAGTCCTAGGGGGTGAAAGAAGCATCCTGGTGCCCCCGAGAGCCCAGGTGCAGGGCATCAGAGCCTGGGAGCCAGTAGCCATGCCCCTCTCTGGCTTCCAACACGTACATGGGCAAATCGTGATGTGTACAAGCGCCCCAATAGTGCATTGACTCCAGTGCCCAGTGGGTGCTGCTTATCCAGGCACCTGCCACCCCCTGCTCTCCGAGCACGCAGCAAACCTTCCTCACCCAGACTCTGCCTTCAGCAGGGCGGGGTAGGATCCCCCTCAGGGCGCACAGATGGGGAAACCAAGGCACGCAGCAGGAAGTGGCTTGCATTGAGTCACTGTTGGGGAGGGGAAGGTTAGAGTTGGATTAACCACCCCCCCACCCCACCCCCCGCCGCTGCCTGGTTTCCACAGCAGCAAAACCCAGGGGCATCTCTGGGTACAAGGGAGGAGGCCTCAAACCCAGGTTACCACGGCCGGTCCCAGGTGCGAGGCAGCGCTGCCTTCCATGGGTTATGGGAATGCCAGCAGTGTGGTGAGCTCACCGTGCCCCTTGGGCAATACCCAGCCATCCAGGGTGGCTCAGTCAGATTGGGGCGCAGCAAAGGCAGCCCAGGCCCATGTTGCAATCCTGCCACCCCAGGGCGTTCCTGCCACGCCACCCTGCCTGGCTCCAGAGCCGCCCTGCTGCCTCCAGGAGCAGCTGTGTGCTCATATGTGTGTGTGTGCGCGTGCATGTGTATACAGGTGCGTGTATGTGTGGGGGGTGTATGCAGGTGCACATGCATGTCTGTGTGCATGTATAGGAGCTGGGGAGGAACAAGGAGAAGCAGGAGGAAGCTGGGAAGACATGGCACCGAGCTGGCTGGAGGTGGAGGTGCCTGTCTTTGAGCCCCCTGGCCGGGGACCCCACGCTGCTCCCTGCCGCGGGCACCAGTTGCTCATCAGGTCCCAGCCCACCGCAATGCCAGCTCAGCCATGCTCGTCCCTGCCCCGGCGGATCCATTCCTGCTCCCCATCCCTGCTGTGTGCCATGGGAATGACTCGCCCGACCGCAGGCCCATGGACCAGCCCAGGGCATGCAGCTGCTCCCTCGTCTTGCCTAGGCGGGGCAGAGGGAGGAGGGGGAGGAGGGACAGTTGCAGCTTTTGGCCTCACAAAGGGCTCTTTGTCTGCCACACGACCTGCCCCATGGTCTTTGGGCAGTGCCACCATGCCCCCCACGTCTCCCTTGGTGGGCTGAGGGGAAGCTTTGAGGGGCAGGGGGACAGTTTGGGGAGCGGGGGCAGGACTGAGCCAAGAAGCCCAGTGGTTAGCGCTGCCCCTGAGGGGATGGGAGACCGCTGCGGAGAGCGGGGCTGCGCTCCAAAAGGCCTGAGCTGGAGGGGAGGTGTAAAGCCCAGCACCTCCGTGGGGCAGTGCTGGAAATGCCCGCTGTGACCTGAGCCCTGTCCTCACCTTAACTCTGCCCAACGCCGCGGTCGGTCGGGTCTAACCTCTCCCCCGCCACCCCTCTCAGCTCACAGAGGATCAGCCTCTGAGCTCCTGGTGTAAATCTGAAATCAGGGTGAAGCCTGCAGAGTCAAAGCAATGTAAAGCTGGCATCGGCAGGCTCAGCCCGCTGGGGTTCAAGCCCTCTTTAGGAGCTGGTGAACTGTGTGTGTGTCTGCGTGCATGCAGGTGTGTGCATGTTTGTGCATGTGCAGGTGTGTGCATGTTTGTGCACGTATGCGCATGCATGTGTATGTGTGCATGTGGGTGTCTCAGCACAAATACTCCCCATCCCAGGCTCCAAGGTGCGTGGGAACGACGAGCCGTTCTCCCCCAGCCGCGTGAGGATAGCGGCGGGGCAGAGGGCAGGGGGAACGGGCTGCCTGGGCAGGTACAGTCAGACCCTCAGCTCAACTCTTCCCATGAGCTCCCGATCAAGCCTGTCTCAGGCTCCCTGGGCCTACGTCCACGTTGCCCCGATCCCCTTCCCTGGGCTCGGTGGCGAGGGCCCGCCAGGACCCCATGTCCCCTTGCAAGCGATGGAGGAGGGGTTCTTCCCTTCCCCCCCCTTCTCCACAGCCCCGACGCAGCACGTAACGATGCTGCTGTGCTAATTACAGGTGATGGCTCCAGCCCGGAAAGTCTAGCTTAGCTGTATTAGCAGCCCTAATCTCCTCTCTCCGGGGCTCGCACAGGCAGCTTAGCTCCTGGCACCGTCTCAAAGGCAGGAATTCCCCCATCCGCTCAGCCCGGCACTTCGGAGGGCAGCTCCGGCAGCCAACTCGGCTAAGACGCCCACCACCCCAGCCCGCAGGGCCGAGCGCCTGCTCCCTTTCATCTCGGGCCCGGTCGCGTGCGCCTGGGAAGCACCTGGCCCCCCTGGCCCGGGAGGCGGCAAGGGGATGCAAGGGTTGGGAGTCGTGGCTTTGCCCGGCGGGTGCCAGCCTTGGCCAGAGGCAGGACGACACCAGTGAAAGATGCTGGATCCCAGAGCCAGCGTGTCGGGGGCCCTGTGCCCCGAGACGGCACTGCCCATGCAGGACCCTCCAGCACCCACTGAGGCTGACTCCAGGCTACGTATAAGTGAAGTGCTGGGCTTGGCGCGCTGCTCCCAGAGCTAGCTAAGCACTTAATGCAGGGCAGGGAGAGGCAGGAGCTACTGCATCTTGTCCAGGGACATGGAGCTGGACACGCAGACCCTTGGTTTCAATTCAACTTAGCCCAAATTAAGACCCCTGCGGGGTCTTGGCCAGGACCGGTGTCACACCCAGCCCGCAGGTGCCTGGCCATGCACAGGTGTATGGCTTTGGGGTGAAGGGGGCTGTAGAGCCAGGCCACGAGCCCTGCAAGTTTTGGGCAGGAAGGCGGGGGGTGATGCCTCCCCCAGGGTGGCAGGACCGGGTCTGGGCAGAGCCCAGAAGGATCTCGGGGGATGACAGCTGGACTCTGAAGGTGCATCTGCCTTTGCTTTTGTAACCTGGGGGTGTCCTGGGAGCTGGCCCCTGCACAGCAAGACTGGAGAAGGCCCTAGAAGAAGGACACAGCTGTGCTCCAGCCCCCACATCTGGCCTTCCCCATGTCTTTGGGGATTTTACATGGACACCAGGGACCTCCCGAAGATGCCAGGGGCTGGGTTGGAAGCAGCATTGATGCAGGAAGGGAAGGGAGAGTCGGGGCTGTGCTCCTCCAGTTGGATGCCTTATTGGTAGACCCCCCGATCAGCTGCAATCCAGCCCTGATCCACGCCGCGTGGGACTGGACCGCGATGCTCATCTCTGAAACCCGGAGCCAGGTGCGCTGGAGCCTACGATGGCACTGGGGAGCGCTTTTCGGCTGCCGGCTCAGCCATCCCCCCGGGCAATGGCTGCTGCCTTCGAACCAGCCACCGAAATCTGCTGTCAGGCCTGCTTGAAATCTCCTGAGCTTGCACCGGAGCCCCCTGCTCCAGTCTGGGAGCTCCAGCACGAGGGGGCCACATCACGGCACCTCTCCGGGGCTCGTGGAGGGCCGAGTCCTGCTTGCCCCCATCTCCTCCAACTCTGAAGCCCAGCTGGACTGTTTCCTCTAGTGACTGGCTCCGTCCGGGGTCAGTGGCTCAGGCCAAGGGGCTTTCTCCTTCCCCTTGGGAGCGTGGTCCGGGCTCTAGCACATCTCGCCGCTATGGCGATTTTCCAGCCTCCGTTCTTTTCCACGCGGGCTGAGTCATCCCATCCCTCCGCCGGTCTCCTAGGACCACTCTGAGCCAGTCCAGCCTTCTCCAGCTCCTCGGAGACCCGGCGTGTTCCCGCTCCCGGGGATGCAGCGGTGGAGCAGAATTACTGAGCAACGAGCCACCGCGGCTCGTGCTTGCTTTGCCCACCTTGGAGCGTAGAAAGGTCCCGTGTCTGCATCTGGCTTTCTAGGCTGGGGACAGAGCTGAGGGGTGACCGCATCCCTCTCTCAGAGCTGTCTGCACCGGATAACCGCCACGGCTGGGCACATGGAGGGCAGGGCAGGGGAGTTTCTAGGTGGAGGTCAGAGCACGGTCCCCCCTCGCTGCAGCATGGGAAAAAGAAACAGAGCCCACGGCCCACTGGCTTGGTGTTGCCAGCAGCCTGTTCCTCACCCAGGGAGCTGGGCACCCTGCTCTTGTGACCACTTTTTATGCAAAAGTCACCGGGACGCTGCAGCGATAGGTGGGAGGATGCAACAGGAGAGAGATGGTCCTTCATCCCTTGCTAGCTGTAGCTCAACTCGTGCCTTGGCCTTCCTGCCTTTTCACCCGACGCGCTACTCTTCTTACGCTCCAAGCAACTCCTTGCAGGCTGGAACTCTGCAGGCCTGCAAGGGGAAACCCATGGCTTCCCACTTTAAAGGGAAAAATCTAGGTTTTTCTTGTTTAAAGGGAAGAATATGCATTTTTCTGCAGGAAGCAGAAAACCCAGATCCCTGGTGACAAAGGAATTTAGCAGTTGGAAGGAAAAGCCAAGGCTGTGTAATTAGTGGTTTGCAGGTTAATTTGGCA
>NW_017729014.1:21605571-21607073 GCF_001723915.1 Gavialis gangeticus
ACGCTCCTCCCTAGTGACACGGCCAAGTTTCCACTCCTTTGTGAGATGCCTTTTTCAGTCTCAAGCCACTAGAGAGTTTACTGTTTAGCGGGGCCAGCCCCCTCCTACACTTCCTATCGGTTCTTCACGTCACAATAGCCTCATCTTGAGCCTTAATACCATCTTTCTCTCCCTCTTTAAAGTATAACCAGTTCTCAGACTCTGTTAAACTCTGCTTTTGCGAAGTCCAGCGTCATGACTCTGCTCCTCTCCTAACTCCTTGTCTTTGGGACTCTGACCTCCATCACTGCATCCTCACTGTTGCCCAACTTGCCATCGGTGGCTCAACAATTTCCCCCTCTTTTGTGAGCAATGATTCCCCCCGCCTATTGATTTCCCCACCTTTTGTACCAAAGAGTTGCCGCCAACATGCTCCAAAACCTCTGCCTGTGCCCTAGCTGGGCGATCGTCCGGACAGATGTCACAAGTCCCCTGGCAGAGGCTTGCCGCAAGCTGGACACGTCGGGCTACAAGAGTCTGCAGGTTTGCAGAGATTGCAGCCCAGCTGCGGGCAGGGAAGCCTGATTGCAGGTCTGCCCAGAGGACTGGGCCAGCTGATGAGACTAAGTGACTGGCCACAGGAAGCTACCGGCCCACAGGAGAGAGGGGGAGAAAAGAGGGATTCAGTTAGCAGCTGCAGCGGGGTCTGGGAGAAGACCCTGGAGGAAACTTGAGTCAGAAACTGTAACGTGGAGAGAGCAGCAGGGAGCCGGAGGCCTGGAGAAGACTCAGGACTGTGAGCCCCCCCCGTCTGGACTATATGAAGTGGGTCGAGGTCTGGTGTGGGTCAGTGGTAGTTCCCATGAGACAAGGGTGCCTGGGAAAACAAAGAGCTGCATGGCGTTTTAAGGGCTGTTTGAGCTAACTAAACAAGTCCCCTGGGTCCTGTGACTTGCATCCGTGGGTCATTTCTTTGCAAAGATGCCCCATTGGCCTCCTGCCCCAGGCTGGGTCCAGAGCAGATGCCTACTGTGACGTGGCCCTTCTTGTTCCTCCTTGCTGCTGCGACCCAGAAGCTGTCGACGCGCCTAGCTCTGACTTTGTGCCACACATTAGCAGTAGGGATTTCTTCACTGATAAAGCAATGCCACCTCCTTAATACTCACTAAAAACATCCGGGAATGTCTCCTTGCCAAAAAGGAGGCTTACTCCCAATGGAAAGGAGGGGTCATCACTAAGGAGGACTATTCAGCAGTTGCTCGGGGATGTAGGGGGATGGTTAGGAAGGCTAAGGCAGAGATGGAGCAGGGGCTGGCTTCCCGGATTAAGGACAACAAGAAGTCCTTTTTTAAGTACATAGGGAGTAGAAAGAAGGCCCCAGGAAATGTGGGGCCCTTGCAGGACAAGACGGGGAATCTGGTTGTCACGCCAGATGACAAAGCCAACATATTTAATAACTTCTTTGCCTCTGTCTTCCTCAGTAAGGACCAGAACTGCCACCTCCCTGCTGGGCCCCCTTTGGG
>NW_017729014.1:21607717-21621075 GCF_001723915.1 Gavialis gangeticus
CATTTGACCCCAGTGCTCTTCCTGCCATGGCAGGGGGTCGGACTAGATGATCTGCTCAGGTCCCTTCCGACCCTAGAAACTATGAAACTATGAATACAGCACCCCACTACTTTCCCTAACGCCCGCCCCTGTTATACCCACCCACCCATGATGCCAGCACGCAGTCATGTAACCATCCCACCAGGCCTCGGTTATCTCAGTGACATCATGCAGAGGTGATTTGTTATACCAGGATTTCCAGTTCTTCCTGCTTATTCCCCATGCTTTTTGCCTTGGCGTATCAGCATGTGAGATGACTAGCTGATTATTACCCAGCTGATTTCCCTCTTGTAACCTTGGGATGACTTCCCATATTGCCTCTTCATGCTTGGCCTCTATCCAGGTTACTTGGTGTCTTCCTTAGCTGCCTTCCTCCCCCCTGCCCCTAACTGAACTACCGGCTGGGCAGGTCCTGTCCATCTCCAGGATGTCTGATTCCCTGCTTTATGCTTGACTGCAAGGATGGATGAGCATCCTTGTCCCCTTTGCAATTGCCCCCCGGACGCCGGCAGCTGCTGTGGATCTGGATGAAGGGCATCTGTGGCAATGGGTAGATGGATACCATAGACAGAGAGGGGGTGAAGCAGTTGGATGATGGTAGATGGCTGGGTGAAGGGAGGTTGAAAGCCATCCCACTACTTACTGCCTGGATCCTTGCTTGCTTTTAATGCAGGTAAATCCCTCCTGTTGGGGCAGAATAGCTGGCCTGCTGAGTAATGAGTTCATGGGAGCCAGCCTTTATGCAACAGCCTCAGTGAAGAGTCACAAGGAGGAGGTAGGAATTAAGGTCACTGCCCTTCAGGCCTAATGACCTTGGGGTGTGACCTCCCAGAGCACCTGGGAGCTGGCCTGGCTTGGCGAGGTCACCTCGAGGGCATCCGAAACAGGTAGCAGTGAGTTCCCATCCCTCACTTCGGGTCTAAAGAGCCTTAAATGCCCCATGTAAGATCAACTCCCCTTCACCGGGCACCTCGCTGCCCTTGGAGCAACACGGGGATGCCATGAGACTGTCGGGCATGGCAGGAGCCGGAGGAACCGGCTCTGGGCATCACTGACATAATGGAAGTGTAAGGCTGCCAGGCTGATCTCCAAAACAGTTGCCCATTTCCCCTCTTGTGGCATTAGACCAGAGGCTGCTGCACGCAGCGTAAAGCCGGAGGTGCCCGGGCTGCTGCGATAGAGTCCCGCGAGCCCGACTGCTCTGTGCGGGGACAGGAAGGGATTATACCCCGTAGTCACGCTGGGACGGACTGCAGGGGTTGCTTTTCTCTGTAGCGGGGGCACAGCCTCTGCCTGGGGTCTCGTGCGCGTCTGTGACTTTGCACCAGCGGGACGTCGGCCCCCCTGCGGCAGGGTCTGGGGCGATGCCTGGGGCTGCGGTCGAGGATGCCGAGGCCGCGGGACCTGCTGTGGGGTCGGGCTGGGATCCGAGAGGATCCGGTGGCAGAGGGGCTGCAGCCGCCACGCACCTTGGCCGTCCCTGGCTGGCCGCCCACTAATCCCTGGCCTTACCGGGGCGGCCGTGCCACGGCCCGCGACCTCTGAACTTCCTGTTTGCGTTGCTAAGGCAGTCACCGGAGCCGGCTGAAAAAGAAGTGCCGAGCTCATCAGGTTTGCGCGCTAATGCGGCCTGGCTGCCCGCTGCCGGCCTTGGCCCGTGACCACGCTGGGAACCAGCGCCCCTATTCAGCGCCTAAGCCCCGCGGCTCGGAGCGCTTTGTCTGCCCGACAAAGCACGGGACGCCGGCTTATCCCGGCATGCTCTGGGCTCCCGGCCCCTTCCCGCGCGTGGCCCCTGCCACCCCCGGGCTGTGCCCCAATCCCAGCCGGGCCTCCCAGTGAAACCCGCCCCAGACCCCCGCCCCCCGGCTCTCTCCAGAGGGGTGGTGGGTGCCGTCACCCCGGGTCCGTCTTGCCCAGCCTCCTGCATCACACGGGGGCAAGGAGAGCGATCTGGGTCTGACCAGGGTTTTCCCCCCCGATCTTCCCTGCAGCATTTAGGGTCTAGGACATTATGATGCAAAGGCCGTGCCCTTCGCTCCCGAGCTCAATAGCCACCGATGCCCTCCAAGCATTTTGAACCGAGTGCCTGCACGGAGAGACAGACAATAATAAATCTCTGTTGACTTTCTCTGGACAGGGCTGATCCTGCCTCGGGCAGGGGTTGGACTAGCTCTGACCTCTGGAGCTGCCTCCCAGCCCTGCTTCTTTCCGATCCTGCCGTTCTTCACCCCTGGGTGTTTTGTAAGCCCGTTTTATCTCCCCCCTCTTTAGTCTTTCCTCATGTGCAAGCCCCTCCATCCTTGTTAGGCTCATAGAAAATGGGGGTGGAAGGCAGCTCCGGAGGTCACATCTAGTCCAACCCCTGCTCCAAGCAGGGCCACCCCAAAATTATCTTGATATTCATGAGCTGCCCATCTCTGGTTCCTCTCCATCCTCTTTTGAGGTGTCGTCACAGCTTTCACGGCGTAGATGCCCCCTGGATTTATAAAGGGGCATCACGGTACTTTCGGCTTCGCTTGCAATTCCCTGTTCAGTAGCATGTTATCGGCTTTTTCTTGCCCTACTTTTGCACGGGCCCGGGGCGACTGTGGCTGAAACAGCAACGCCAGGGCTAGAAATCACAGGATTTCCCCATCCCTCAGCCCCGTGCTGGTCTAAGGTCTCTCAAGGGAGAGGAATGCAGGCAGCAAGGGGTTACGCGCTGGCTTGTGGCATTGCTCAAGTGCGAGCAGAAGGTGTGATGAGTTGTGCAGGGGCCTCTCGATGAAGGGCTCCGCTTCCCTTCGCCGCCCTACGTCTTTCCTCTGTCCTCAGGGGCCAGGAATGCGGCCGCATTCCTGCGGGAGGTGTGGTGGAGGAGACGGAGGCAGGTTGTGTGTTGTGTTTGCCCGCGGCCCGTTGCTAAGTGGAGCCTCCGGCCTGCCCGTGGGGGCCGCGGGGTGGTGTGGGCCTGAGTCAGCAGGAGAGGCCGCGCCTGGCACCTGCAGGAAATCCTGAGCTGGTCGCAGCCGCTCGCCTGCCGGCTGCAGTGGAGCCCTAGTGTAGACGCCGATCCGGAGCTGCCCGGGCGGTGGATGCATCGCCCCTGGCCCACTCCTTCCCTTCCCCTGGCGGCCTCTCTCCCGTGCCCCGTGGCACCCTGTCCCTGCGCCTTGGCGACCGCCTTGGCGACGCGTATTTGTTTTCCATCCAGCCTTGTCCCTGTTTCTTTTATCTATCCCCAGCTTTGATCCGCCCAGCGGTTTCCCTCCCCCTTCAGATTTCCTTTATCTTTATTGTTCCCCGTCCCAGCCCCGGGGTTCTCCGGTCCTCCTCGTCCCCTAAGCCCGAGGTATGCATGGCAAGCAGGGACGAGCACGATCCCAGATACCACCCCCGCCCTTTGACATCCCGGGAGCAAGGGTGCAGGTGCTCCAGCAGCAGGGGACACCAAGCATTGGGGCGACAGGAGCCTGGACCCCCGCAGCCCACGCTAGATACAACGTGCCTCTCTGAGAGCCAGCCCCTGCCACCGGCTCTGCTCTCCAGTGGGTTGGCAGCTGAGTGCCAGCCCCAGCGTGGGGCAGAGACGTGGCAGCCCCTGGACCCCTTTGGGGGACTCCGCGGAGCTCAGGTCACGGCACGGGGGTGTAGAGGGCTCGTGATAGCAGGCAGGGCCCTGGCACCGGTGCAGAGGCAGCACGGGGAGGTGTTGCTGCGATGCCCCGAGGCTGGGACCTGGCTGTGAAAACTGGAAGTGGCGGGCGAGGACCGTTGAGGGCTGGCAGAGATGCCAAGGGCTCTGTGCCATGCCAGCGGGAGGACGCTCCCACTCTGCTCCCTGGGCCCCAGCATTGGGCTGCAGGCCCTGTCCCTATTGTGCATTGTGCAAAGCATCCCCCGGGACAGCGGATGCACGGGGACGATGGCTCTGCCAGGCTGTGCCAGTGCCCCGCTCCTCCCCCCGCCTTGGCTCTGGGCTGGTCGCATCCCTGCCCTGGCTGCAAGCTTTCACCTGGGCCAGGCCTTCCCTGGCTGCTGCTCTGATCCCCACCCCAAGCCCAGCGGGACCTCTGGAAGGGTCTTGATGTTACCCACAAAGGCCTTTGGGTCTCTCTTGGAGCTTTGGCCCTGCAACAAACCTGCTTCTTCTGACGGGAGGGAGCTGAGCTCTGCCCCAAATCCCCTGACTCCAGCAGCTGGGGATTTAGGGCAAAGCAAAGCCAGAGGCTGGGATCCAGGCTGCCTGTAGGACTGCGCTGGTGCTCTGGATAGTGGGGGCGACTGACTCCGGACTGATGCCTGCGTGGGCCGGGGATGCCGATTTCCCTCCCGCCTGCCCCGTCCAGGCCTCTGGGGCCCAGCAGGGACCCAGGCAGATCCGGGTCCAGGTTTAGAGGCTTCCGTGTCGCTCCGGGTGAGCAGGCGCGGGGGCAAGCGGCCTGCCACAATGGCTCACAAAGCCTCCTGTCGGCAGCGATTAAGGGAACCGGCAGAGACGAGCCGAGCCCCTGCCCATCCGGGCGACCAGCTGTTCCCGGCCGGGCGCCGAGACAGAGCGGAGCCGACCTCTAAGCAGCCGCGGAGCAAGGGGAGGCCTTAACCGCTCCCTTACGGGAGCATCCCTGGCCTTGGGGACCCCTTGGTCTGGGCAGAGGAGGAAGCTCGGGTCCAGGCTTCCCCCACGGCTGCATCGGGAGCTCCCCGGGGAAGAGCGGCTCCGAGAGCTGAGCCCAGATTTCCAGGCTGCCAGGGTGAAGCCAGCAGCTGTGGCCTCTCCTGGGTAGGCTGCCAAGCCCCCACCCCGGGTGCAGGGGTAGATGCCTCTGCCTGGGGCGCGCCATCCTGGATCAGTCCCTGCCCTGAGACGTGGGGGGCTGACAGAGCTTGCAGCCCGCAGGGCTGGGCATGGGGCGTACGAGGCAGCCTTGCCCAGCTGGGGTGAGTGGCACTGGGGTGGCGAGGGACCATCCTCTGCCTCCCGTCTCCACCGCCTCGGTGTGCTCAGTGCCTGGGCCTGTGGCGAAGCAGGGGGAGTCTTGCTGCGCCCACTTTCCAGAGGGGAAAACTGAGGCATGGGGCAGCGTGGCAACTCATGGAGCGAGCTGAGGGTTGGGCTTGCATCCCTGGGGTGCCCTGTGCTGCATGACCGGCCCCGAGTGGATGTGTTGCCCCCAGAGGGGCACCGGGCACCCGCTGTAGCCCGTGAATCGTTCCCGGCAGACGGCATCTGCCCCTTGCCGCTCCCTTTCCACAGCTGCCCTGGGCTCCCCGGGTGCGGGAGGGAGCCTGCCAGCTGTTAGGCAACACCCAAGCAAAGGGCTGGCACGCACGCACCTCCCAGGGCTCAGAGCTGTGGCTCCTGGCTACCTGCCCATGGCTGTAGAGTGTACGCAGCCTTCCCACCCCAGAAGTGGCTGCATTTCTACCCCAGAAGTGGACCGTGCAGCAGGCCCGCCCTGTCCCCGCATGCAGCAGGAACCCGGCTAGTCGTGCTGAGCAAGACTGGGAAGTGCAGCAGCTGCGAGGGACACGGAGGATTAGAGCCAACCACAAACTTTTCCGCCTGGCAGGGATCAGGCCGTTGGCCGCGGCTTCGCATCGGTTCCCGGTGGATCCAGACTGGCTTCCCGCTTCCCCTCGGTGGGCCGCGGGGCCGGGAGCCCGGGACGCGGCCCCTTTGCTTTCCACCAGAACATTTTTTTGGCGACCGCATGTTGCCAAGTCAGCATCTCGGGGGACGAGCGGAGGGGAATTCGGGTGGGACGAAGGAGGGGAAAGGAAGGGGGGAGCGCGGTGTGGCAGAGAGAGGCAGTCATTAGCGTGGTGGGAAGGAACGGCGGGTATTACGGGAGCGCCAAGGAATCCCATTCAAGCGCAGGGGCCTGGCGGCGCAGAGGCAAGAGACCAAACCCTTGCTGCAAACTGGCCCGGATCCTGCACTCTGTGCCTCAGTTTCCCCCGCCTTGCAGGGGGCTCCGCGCTCCTTCGCCTGGAGGGCACAACCTGATGGGATGCCAAATTCTTGGGGGGGCCCAGTCCTGCCGTGGGGGACTCCAGCGGGCATCACAGGGATGACAGGGGCCCCACAGCACCGCTCCCAGGGGAGCCGGGGCCAGCTGGCAGCAGGGCTGGCGCAGACAGAAATGCCTCCACGGCCCCACGTGTGTACTTCAGGGCTCGCTGACTGATTTGTCAGGAGGGGTGGGAAATTCCTCACCTCCCCGCTAAGCTCGGCTCCCTCCTCCTCCCCTGCCCCCCCAGGAGCTTTGCCTTGCATCCCAGCAGGATCGAACCTGGCAGGTCCTTGTCTGTATACCGCGTGGCCTCAGAGACACCCCCTTTGCCAAGCCGGGAATGTCAGTGGTCAACTCCTGATCCCAGCTGCTGGGGCCCAAGCACCCATCCCCTGCCGGGGTGTGTGGGCCCGGGCTTGCGTGGGGTCTGACTCTGCTTTGGCGGGCAGTGAGGGGGGGTCCCGCCAGGCCCAGACCCTGGCACCAGCCCCTCCAGCGTTGAGGGGGGTTGCAACCAGGAGCCCAAATCGGACCTGAGGGCTGGATTAACCCTTTGGTGGGCCCTAGGCAAACCAACTCGAGGGCCCCTACTTAATACCGTATCTTTATACTCCTTTTTTTCACTCAGTAATGATAATATGTCAAATAAGCACAACTGGCCCCCTTCTTCACTTGGAGCCTAGTTTGCCTGTGCATCAGCCGGGCCCTGGGTCTTGCTAGCAGCATCTGGCCCTCCTGGATCCTGATGCGTCTGAGATCTGGACGCCAATTGACCCTCGTTTGGCGTAACGAGGCCGGGCCCGACCCCCCATGCGGACCCTCTGCTTTCGGGGTCAAGGGGCTGATACAGGGATGGGAGCTGGGTGTACAGGGCAGGCGAAACGTGGGTGGCTGCGCCTGCCGGGGGGGAGCCAAGGGTGGAGGTGTGGGGGAGAGCTGCTGGGGTCTCGCATCCTCCCCTCCAGCTGAGCCTGAGCTTTATGGGGGTTTAACGAGGGAGGAAGCCGCCCTGTGTGACACCAGGGCCCTATTCAAGCCTGTTTGCGGCCCCCTCCCCCTGCAATACACACACACTTCCTGGCCTCCCCTCATCAAACAGCCCCCGTTAAAGGCTTTACGAGGGGGCTGGCATTTTCTGCCTTTGAAGGCAGCGAGGCCCATAAAACGCAGGCCGGCCGGCACTGGGCTGTTAGGGGAGGCACCTGGTTTATGAGGTGGATGCAGGAAGCGGGGGGCGCTGGGCGGGCGGCCTTTGGGGCTGGGGGGCAGGAGGGTTGGGGGTCGCTGCCATGCGCGCCGCACGCTGAGGGCACATCCAGGTGGAGCATCCAACCCCCCGGTGGAGGTGCGGCCAGCCCCGCGCAGCCTGGGACGCAGCGTCTCGGGGGGCCATGTTGCACCCCAAATGCAGCCAGATGCCGCCTTCTCCGCTGCCTCGAGGGTCCTGGCCCCCGCGGGTTGTTTCCTCAACAAATGCTCCTTGTAAAAGTTTTTGCAAGGGGGAATTTCTCCAGCTGGCGCCCCGCAGGGTGCAGGGGCTGGTGGGACATCGGGTGAGGGGCAATTCACCCCTGCTCCCTCTCTCAGCTCTGCCCTGCTCTGGGGACCCCTCGCAAGGACCGTCTTTCAGTCCCCATCTCCCTGGTGTCTAGGGGTGGCTGTGCAACCCTCCCCTGTTTTTCGCAGGACTCTTCGCAAGGAAGAGCCACGTCCCATCTCAGTCCACAGGAACTAAGTGAGCGGGTGGGTAATGGTGGAAAGAGTTATGGTGGCCGGCAGGGCGCCACCACCCCGGGGAGTCGCCACACGGGAGTGTCTGCAGCGGGTGCCGTGGAGCCCAGGGGTAACACCGCGATGAGCTGGGGTGGTCCAAAGTGGCCACAGCTGAGCCACGCCAGGATGCTCCAGCCCTGTCCGAAACCACTGCGCAAACCCCACTGGGCCAGGGGAGGAAGGAGTGGCTCCCTTTCACCCCACGGAGGGTGCCCGCCTGGCCTGGGAGAGGGGCTCCTTGGTTTGGTTGCCTCTTACTGCGGGGCTGTGAGAGAGGCTTAAAGGTTAACAAGGCGCTTAATTGCTAATTGCTGTGAAATAGCTCCTGGCAGGCCTGAAAGGGCTCCCTATCTCCTGGTGGGGCTGGCTATCTCCAGCTGTGCTGGGGCTGAGGCCCCAGTAGCCCAGCACCGTTGGCGTTCCTGGTTATAAAAGCCGAACGCCACGTCCCAAGTGGTAACTTTCCAGTCCCCCCAGCCAGGACCAGGCCGGCGGTCTCGCCTGCCATGTGTGTAGTCCTGCCACGTTTCCCGCAAGAGTGCCGCCCGTCTCCCGCCAGCCCGGGAGGCCGGAGTTTGCCGTCTTGCTGCAGACCCAATGGACCCAACGTTGGGCCCAAAGTTTTCTAAAGGGGAGAGTGATGTTGAGCAGCCCAACTGCGGGGCCATCGCCTGCTGATGGTCAGGCCCATTTTAGGTGTCTCCATGTGGGCTCCCAAAGACCGAGGTGCAACGATGAATCACGTTGACCTAGTCAACGCGGGGAAGCCCCTGTTCCTGTCTCCGTCCTGATGTGCTTTTTGGGCTTCCCACTTCGCAAACTTGGTGTCTGGCAGCACCAGATGCTGGTGGGCTTCGATCCCTGTCCCTGGGATCTTGCATCAATGCCTCTCCCCACAAGAAATTAAGGTGAAGAGGTGGGAACAAGACTCTCCCAACCTGAGTATTCAACTGGGCAGACTGGAGGGCAGACTCCTCGCATCTGGGGTAGTTCAGTCAGAGCCTGAAATACCTCTGCTGTCGCGTTGCTACGTTTAAACCTCATTTCCTCTTCTCTAAGCCCCATTCATGTGGAGCCTTTGGAAGGAAAGCCCAAGATGATAATTAAAGGAGCTAATTGGCAGCTTTGTGACTGGGTGTATCTTAAGCTTGTTTCCCCTCGCTGGCTGGGACCCTTTCCCCCCCCCCATCTCCGGGGAGTAGTTTGGCAGGCCCAGGTACGTGCTTTCTGGCCACGCTCCAGGCACAATGCCGATGAGGAGCGAGATCAAGGCAAGGGCTTGTACCGGAGGGAAGCGGGATCGATTCCCAGCCACTGGCGGGCAAACAATGGAGAAGCGACTGCAGGTGCAGGGAAGCCGGGGAGGTGAGCCAGGACCTGTGGTCTCAGCAGGGAAGTGGGGGAATCAGGTGCTGTTTGTAGGATAAATCCTTTACCGGAGGGAGTAGGATGCTCCAGCTGAGCCCCCATGCGTTGCACTCACGGGAGCGGGCACAGCCTCGTCTCGCTGCCGAGCTGGACCGTGGGTGATGGTCCTTGCTCGGCCAGGGAAGGGTACCACGGTGTAGCCGAAGGGTGCGTTGCTCTTGAGGCTCAGCCCTCGGTTTCCCATTGGAGCCACTGGGTCCCCACCATCAGGGCTTCCAGGCCATTCACCCCCCCCAATGAAGGATGCAGACGCATCAGGGTGCCACATCCATCCAGCTCCTGACCTGGGAGCTGAGAAATGCTGAGGGGCCGCAGGCCGAGCAAAGAGCCTTGGAGAGGTGCGATGGGCAGAGCTGGCGGCAGGAGCACGGGTTTGCTCAACCGCTTCTAGGCTTGAGAGCCAGCTCGTCCTGTCGGCGAGCGGCTGCCTGGGATGGACGGGCAATGGCAATGCCACGGGACCTCCTACCCTGCAAAGGGGTCAGGAGACTGGGCAGGAGGAACGGGAGGGCTCTGGTTTTGCACTGGGTTGCGTCCAAGAGCTGCACCGGGGGTGAGGGGACAAGGGAGAAGTCGCAGGACGTAGGCCCAAAGGGGATGCCTGGTCTCCTGTCCCTGAGCTCTCCTGTCTAGCACCTTTCCTGCCGGTGGTCCCCTCCCTACCCCGGGCAGGGCCTGCCCCACAGGAGACTGCTCCAAGGATGAAAGGGGACGAGAGCCTGGATGGCTTCTCCCCCCCGCCCCGGTCAGGAGCGCAAGGGCCTCAGCCAGCCTCTTCCTGAACGAGCATTTCCTGCACTCGCCACTCAGCCTCTTCTTTCCTAGGACAGGCGGGCGCATCTGCTCAGTCACTTGCCTCCCCTTTTCCTCCCTTCTCTTTTGCTCCTTCTTCCTGCCCCTCCATCATAATCCCCAGCTCTTCTCCGGCTCTGTCACCCCTCAATCTCAACGTGGCTTGCAAAGGAGCTCGGTAGCCGTGTTTTTTGCAATGACTAATGTCTAAATCCAAAAGAGAAGTGACAAGTCAGAACATGCCCGAGGGTTGGTCTAGCATAGACCCAGACCCCAGGGTGGGAATAGTATTGAAGGAGAGCTGTTTTCTGGGGACCTAGGAAGGGATCTCAGGCCTGGAAAGTCACGGGGTGTTGCAGGGCAGGCATGTGGTGTCTCTGAGAGCTGTTGAGCTTGGGACCGGCCAAGCAGAGGGTGCTGCTGATGAAGTGAGAGCTGTGCTAGGAGAGGGCACCCTTGCTAGTGCAATGGTAGAGGTGGACAGAGGAAGCTCACCCAGCACCTCCACAAACCATGTCTAGCCTTGCCTCGGTCCCATTCGGGTGAGAAAAATCTCCCCTCCTTGCAACTGCAAAGCTAAAATGACAAGCGACGCGATTGTTGGAGTGGAGAAGCCCCTGGCACAAAACCCATCGATCAAGGTGTGGCTGGCAAATCCCAGGCAGGCCGGGGCTATGGTTACGCTCGCTGTCTAATGGGGAGGATTTTCCAGGAATCTACTTCAAAGGCTCCTGTGAAACGCGATCGATCCGAGCAGGAAGTCAAGGCTGCGATGCTCACCTTTCAAGCAACCGCAGGCCGGCAGCCACTTATGGGGGAGATAATTACCGCACCGGGACTTTCTGTGCAGGAAGCGCCGCGCTCGCGACTTCAAACGCCGTGCAGGGAGCAGCGTGCCAGGGCCCTCGTGCAGGTGCGGGCAGAGATGTTGGCCCCAGGCCTGCCCTTTGCAGAGATACCAAGGGCATTAGTGGGCATAGCAGGGTCACTGAGACTCGAGTCTAAGAGTCTTGCCCTTGATTTCTTGGGGGGACTAAGCCCCAAAAGAGACGTGGGAAGAGTTGTATGTGGGGCCTAGAGAATGGGGTGGAGGTGGATGAGTGCGAGCGGGGAGAGCTAGGGCCTGGGATACTGCAGCAGCTTCTGGAGCCGCTTGATCCCTTGCCCTGCGGGGTGAATTCGAGATCCTGTAGAAAAGACACCCCTTGCCTGCAGATCCCTGCACGGCAGGACATCCTGCAATGGGGCATCGCGTCTCCATCCTGATCTAGCCTGGGTGCCGATGCCCCTCCATCCCAGGCCTCGGACCCTGCTATGCCAGCCCCGTGTTCCCTCCTCCCTGCCGCTTTGTCAGGGCCCCTCGATCCCTTGTCACCCTGTGTTGTTCTAGCGCTGCACCCTCTTAATCTCCGCAAAGCACGCCGACGTGCTCAGACAGCTTGTGTCTCTCGGTGGAGCGGCACATCAGGTGTCGAAGCAAAAGGCAGAACAAAGATTATCAAGCATCCAGCAGGATAATCGTGCCGCGCTGTTCCTGGCCAGGTTTCGAAATGAGATCAGAGGAAGCCCAACTTTTTTACTCGAAAGAATGCAGATATGATGAGCCGTTGCATTCCCCCCGTCCTCCAGGTAGTGACTCAGAGACATGATCTCTCATGAAACAGCCGAGTTCACACACAGACCGTGGCGCCTAAATCCCACTGCCTGATGGAATAACACTTGTCTGAATCCGTTCGGAGGGCAGCGCTCGAAAACCAAGGCCAGCTACATCTCCCCTTTTTTTGGAAAACCAAGTCATTTGGTGAAAATCCCTAAAAGAAACCCTTGATTTTTTTTTTTCCCTGTAGGCTTGTCTCCTCCAAATAACTCTGACCTAATGTGGCTGCAAATGGGATGTGAAGGCAGAGCAGTGTCTGTGCTGTACCAACAACCAACCCAGCAGCATCACCCGGAGGGAGAGCTCACCGGTTCGGATGGACGAACGGTGACAGGCGACATCCCCAGAGCAGCTGGACGAGGCGAGGGCCGGGCGGAGAAAGGAGGCTGTGTAGATTAGCAGTCGCAGGCTTAGCTTAATGACTGGCTTCTGGCAGTGATTTAGGGTCCCGGCCCTGAATGCACAGGGGCTCTTGGGCAGCCGCCTGGACCCCAGTCCTGCCCAGGGCTGCATTGCAGGCAGCTCGCAGCCTCCCCCCGACTCGCCCTTTTCCCGGGCCCACACCTGCTGGTAACAAGCGGCAGGATCCGGGCATCAGAGAGGTCCCAGGACTGGGCATTTTCCACGTGCACAATATCCCCTGCCTGGCGTGACTCGGTCCTGGGAGCAGACGGGAGCTTACGGCAGTCCCCCCCGCAGGCGTGCCAAGCCGGGGAAGGGATTACACTCGAGCTTTAGCCTCGTTTGCACCTTGCCAGGGTTTGTTGCCACCACACTTTGCTTCCCACCAGCGTAAACACCAGCCCAGGGCTGGAGTTTTACAAGCTCTTTGTGGGCCGGGAATGGCATGTGGCCCCTTGGGGCCTTCCCTTGCACCGGGGAAGAGAGAGATCCTTTGCCCCATGGGGCTGGCTGCAATTATTGCCTCTGAGGCTTGCCGCCAGCAGAGCTGCTGGGTGTAGAAAAGCAAGCCCACGAGGCTGTTTTATGCAGGGTTGGGGGTGATGTCCGTTCTCCAAAGGGGCACTGGAAGCCTGCACATAGCTGCACTGATAACAGGATTATTGCTGGGCTCCGAATCGGAGTAAATTCCCCTTTATCCCATATAACAACACGGTGTAACCCCAGCCAACGCAGGATCAGCTCCAGCCTTTGCATGGGGCACTGAAATCTCTTCAATCCCCTCTTGCTGGCATGAGGGGGTCCGCCCAGTGCCCGGCAGGGACCACAGTGCCCTGCCCACATCCTTCTCTCGCCTGCACGGTTGCCCTGATTGCCTCCCAGTTTGCACCTATTTCTGGGTGACGGGGCAGGGATATATTTCTGGCGGAGGGTCGAGGGGTATCTTTCTGGGTGACGGGGCGGGGGGATAATTTGGAGCTGTTGGCATGGAGCAGGTTGTTAAGAGCAGGGTGTGCAGGACTAATGTCTCAAATGCCCCCTTGGCCAACCAGCGAGTCATGTGCTCAGCCCCCACCTCCAGAGCTAGTTTTCCAGACCTTTGCACCGGATGGGCGGAAATTTCACCCCAGGGAATGAGTTTGCAAAAAGCACATGCTTGCTAGGGGCAATGTCCATGGGTGGCATTTAAAGAATAAACCAACTAACCTTCCGCGCTTGCTCGAAGCAGGCAGGGGCATTTAAAGACAAAGCCATTGTGGCCGGGGGGG
>NW_017729014.1:21621368-21629662 GCF_001723915.1 Gavialis gangeticus
GGGGGGGCGGGGGGGGAAGAGGTTGTAGGTAGCTCAGCGCCGCTGGCAGGGAGGGAGGCCGGACGGCTGCTCATGGGCCAGGCTGTTGGCACGAGGTTTTCTCTCCCCAAGTCGCCTGCTTTGAACTGAACCTGGTCGGGGTGGGATGGAGGGCATATGTCTGGGCGAGGGGGAGATTTCTGGGTGAAGGGACATTCGTGGGCAACAGGGCAGGGGTGTATATCTGGGCAAGGAGGCAGGACACACTTCTGGGTGAGAGTCGAGGGGTATCTTTCCAGGTGACGGGGGTATATTTTGGGGCGAGGGGTCTATTTCTAGCTGTGGGGTGGGGAGATGTGTCTGGGTGACTGTCCCCAGCTCCCCCTCCCCCCCCCAAACATGCCCCACTGGTTTCCCGCTTTGCTGCCAGCTTTGCCCCCCTGCTGCAGACAGGACAGGACCGAGATGGGGCAGCCATCAAAGATCAAAGCTGCAGCAGGGATCCCACCTGCCCCCCCTCCCCCCCACGCTGATGTGGGAGCGCTGTCTCTTTAAGGGCCAGGCCCAGGCATTCCTCAGGGAGTGGCCTGGGTGACATCAGCCGGGGCATGAATGAACAGGAGCGAAGTTTCCCACAAACTCCCATTAAGAAGTTCAGGGCAGCAGGGACCCAGGGCACGGGTGAGATGCAGCGCAGGCAGGGGCCAGGGCCCCTGCTCTTCTTCCTCCTGCTCCTCCCCAGCACCCTGCTCAGCGCCCAGGCCAAGGAAGGTAAGGAAAGGGGCACCCAGCCCTGCCTTTTCCATGCCCTTGGCTGGGCGGTGACACCCCGGACCCCCGCCCCACAGCCCGAGACCCCCTCCCTGCTGGGAAAGCACCCTTCTTCCCCATGCCCTTTGGGAGGTGGCACCCCGGACCCCCGCCCTGCAGCGCCAGACCCCGCTGCCCCCTTCTTTGCTGGGAAAACACCCCCGCCACCTGCCCCTGGGGTGCCCACACCCGGGCTCGGGGCATGAGGGGCTGCAGAGCCAGTGCCTTTGCCAGCCAAGGGGGTATTTTGCCCCCCCCCGGATATGGGCCAAGTCCACTGCCCCACTGGAGGCAGGGTTTTGCTGTCCCACTGGCAGCCGGGTGGGTTTCCCCCACCCCAGTCCAGTTTCCATTAGGAAAAATGCAATGCTGGAGAGACTTTGAGGTGGGATGGGCTGGGGGTGGGGGGTACCCAGAGAGTCCCCCCCCCCACCAGGCTTTCGCCCGCGTGTCTTTCTTGCGTGCTACTGATTTGCATCAAAAGTGCTCAGGGGGCCAGAAGAGCAAGTGAGGCCAGCCTGGGTGCGTGGTTTGGGAGGAGAAATTTGCCAAGAGACAGGATCCGGGCAGCCGGGGTGGGTGGAAAGCAGAGGGCGGTGTAAGGGAGCCTGTGCTGAGCTGCAGCCCTGCCGCAGGTGAATGGGTTTGCTCATCCAAAATGTGTCAGGAAAGGTGGAAAACTTCTGTTACTGGAATTGGTTCTGTCTCCTGGCTCATCGCTGAGGAAGTGGCCCTTGCACAAATCCACCCCAGCTGGCTGAGTCAGGGGCAGGTAACTTGTGGGGAAGTTCAAGGAGTGTCACGGGGATTGCTCAACTGCCCACATCACCCCAGCTGGGGCCTGGGATGCAGGATGAGTCCGCTGGCTGGGCTGGGCCCGAGGGGCAGGGAGGTTGAGCAAGCGGCTGGGAGGTGGGTGAGGTATTTTTTCACGCCCAGGAGTGTGATCAGCAGGGGGTTCCCACCAGATTCCTCTTTGTATCCTGTGCAAACCCCGGGGTAGAAGTGTGAAGCGGCGGGGAAAGGATCTGTTGTTTGTCTCCTCCACAAGCACGTATTGGGCGTGTGGGGTTGCTGCTGCTCTTATCTCCCCCAGAGTCACTGTGGCGTTGGCCCTGGGGATTGGCCCTGGACAGGGTTGACCACCACGGGTGCTGATTTTTTGGTTGGCGGAGAAGTTGCTCCCTTGTTACAGAAGGTAGCTGGCCCGGGTTCCCCGTGTAGGGCCATGCTCGGAGGCCTGGCTCCAGATCTGGACTCCAAAGTTTAGATCCAGGCGTTTTGGGAGCGCGCGTCCGCAACATAGCCAGAGATCTGGGATTTCACCTCCCTCCCTGGGCACGGGGGAGAGGAGTTAAAAGCAGGAGTGGATTGTGCCCTGAAAATATCGAGGAACATTTTGGATAGTTTAAGGGCCCGACCTTGTGGCTTTGTGCCTCGGTGCTCCCTGCTCCTGCTATAAGGGTGCTGCTCTGCCCATTTCTGTAAAAGGAGTGCGTTGCACCCCCAGAAGCACCGTCCTGTTGCAGTCGTCCTGTGTGCGTGCGTGTGTACAGATTTAACTAGATCTATTGCTAAATCTCTATGCTCAAATCGGTTTTAAAAAACTGTTTGCAGACAAGCTTGCAGGGATCAGTAATTGATCCAGGCAGTGGGAAAACTCCCATTAATTCCCGAGTTTTGGATGACGCCCAGAGAGAGATTAAAGCAGGGAGCTTCGAAATGCCTGCGGGCAGAGCTGAGCCGTTCAGATCCAGATTGGGGTCCGAACTTTCCCCCTTCAGCCTAGGGTGGGCTCGGCCCCGGAGCCTGCCCGGCAGTGACGAGAGCGACCGCGTGCATAAAACACCCATCTAGATTGAAAGGCTCCCAGTCGGCTTGGATGGAAGAGCCTAGTGCGGACTCGAGTCATCCAAAGTAATCATTAGAAAAAGGAGCTGCCGGTTCTAATTGGATTCTTTCTGTATGTCTCCAACAACAAAAAAAGAGGCATCCAAACCTGAGGTATTGTCCCAGGCCGAGCCCAGGGCTATTCTGGATGCTGGAAGAGTTGTAAAAAATAAAACCCATACCAAGTGTGGCTTGGATGCAAAAGACACTGGAATAATGGGCATGCCTGGCTGGCTGGGCTGTAATTGCGCAGTAAGAGGCAGAAGAGTCAATAAAGTAAATAGTTATTTAAGGCAAAAAATGAATTAACTGCAGCTGTTAATTCTGGGCGCTCGGATTTTGGAGCAATGCTCTTTTGGGTGCCTAGGACTTGCCTCCTTCTGTCGGGCACCTAAGAAGGTGTGGTGGGGGAAAGCCGGTGCTTCAGAACTAGCAGCAGGTTTTTGACTATATTACACCTTTCTTAAAAAAAGAAACAGACCCCAGGCATTACTACAGCAGCTTCTCCGGGCTGCTCCCGCGCTCAGATTAAAGCCGCCGTAGTTTAAGACAAACGCTGTGTTTGTTATTTTCCAAGTGCCAGCGTAATTGGTGTCTCATCTCTTGCCAAATTGCAGTTTCAAATTAAAGTTGCTGCGGACTTCAGGGAGGGATTTTAATTCGGTAAACTCCTTGGGTCTATTTTTATACTTTTTTTTAATGCCGCAATAGAGCTAAATCGGCTCCTTTAGAAAGCCACGCTTTGAACGTGTCCTTGGGCTATAATCGCAGACGTTTGTTCGAGCGTAAAGTTCTTGTCTCTGATCTGCCTGATGGATCCTGACACTTTACGGTCTGCTCCCACGAGAGGCACGTACCGATGTCCTAGGCGAGGGGAGCAATTGGGCGATTCCCCACCTGTCGGTAAAGCAGAATATCGCTGGCTGTGCAAAGCCGGGAGGAGAGACGTGCCAGCTGATGCTGGGAGAAGGCAGGGCAGGATGGCACCTTATAGAAATGCATAGGGTGGATGGGTGAAGTGGCCTCTTGGTTGGGCTGAGAACCTGATTTCTAATCCCGGCTCTTCTCCGTGTCCCATTTGGGGCCTGGCATGAAGTGGTGGCCAGTCAGCCGTGGCAGGAGCGGTTGTGTAGACAGGTGTTTAGACAGAAAACCCCGCAGCCCTGGCTGTGGTAGGCAGCTGCCTGCCGTGGAGCCGGGCTCACGGGTCTAATTTTTGCCAGCCTTTGTGGTCTTGGGCAAATAAATCACTTGCCGTCTGAAAGGATCCTTTTCCTGTGTTTGCTTAGGCTCCGTGCGTGTCCGATGACAAGCGATTGAGTCATGCCCTGCAAAGCAAGGGGGAGAAAAAAGGAAGATGAAAATGGCAGGGAGGGGGGAAGGCATTTCTCCCAGCCAGTGAAAGCTTTGTCTGCATGACACAGCTAATGCTGGGACAGGCCGTGGCCGGGCCTGGTTTCTTTCCCGGCTTATAAGAGGCGGCTTGCAAATAAAAATCTGCAGGGGCGGCTTGGTGATAAGGCGGCTGCGGGCAAGGTGATGTCACTCGAGGGTATCATGCCACCCTCGGGTGCGGGGCCGGGGTAGGAGCAGTATCCGGGGGAGCAAGCACGGGGCATCGTGAGACTTCGCCTGCCCCGGCCCGGATTCAGCAGGGCTTTCGCTTGGAGCACGTACTGTGTGCGAGTCACTCCTCCGCTCTGTGCCTCAGTTTCCCCGGCAGTAAAATGGGTCTGTGATCTTCCCACGCAGCTCTCCCATCACCTGCAATGAAATTGGGGCACGTAGCTCTGGGAGGCTCAGATTAGGGTTAGCCCAGTGCCAGGGGGAGGGTGGGGAATAGTCAAAGGGAAACAAATGGGTTAAGGTTGTGGAGGAAATGGTGCCGGTTTCCGCCTGGCGCCCTGCATTGCCGGGGATGGAAACCAGATGAGCCCACCTTGGAGTGTAAATAAACCAGCCGGGTTCGCCTGAGCCGGGAGGTGGCAGAGACGTTTGGGCACTGGCAGAGTTGGCCAGAGGCAGGAAGTGAAAGGCCTGAATGAAATCCCCGCTGCACAAAACCAACAGCTTCCCCCCTCCGCACGGGGCACGACCGGCTCGGACGGGGCTCGTTGTGTAGATCCCGTGCAGCGGTTCCCGGGGCCACGGGCCACGGGCCGGGCTGGCGGCCGTGTGCATGGACAGCCACGGCAAGGTCTCCCTGGCGAGCTCCCCTGCATCTGGGGAAGACGGAGACTAATCCCGTGGCTCTTACCCACGGCGCAGTCTCCCCTCGGGGACCAGCTGCCCCCAGCCTCCCCTGTCAGCAGCAGGGTGGGTCCAGTGCCCTCGCAGGGCGCCTTTGCACTCAGCTCCATGCTGTGCAGCCCGGGCTGTGCCACGGCGGGGAGAGCGGTCTCTTCTTGCCCCTCCCGTGGGCTGGGGATCAGCAAGCCACGCTGCGGCAGGGGGTGCATTCAGACCGGCCCTTAGTGCAGTGCCAGGACCTGCTTCCCTGCCTGCATCTGCTGCCTCGTCGCGAGTTTGCTCGTTCTCGGCCTGTGGCCGGATCCAGCTCCTGTTCCCCGGTCCCCCACGCACCAGCCTGGCCCCAAAGACCCCGGGCGGGCAGTCCAGACCTGGGGGCTCTTCAGGGGGGTGGGCCGGGGAGGAGGGTGTTGCAGGGGGCTCCAGCGGTGCTCAGCTGGGGTGAGACGGGGAAGGGGGACGTGTTGCTTCTAGGCAGGGCTTGGCTCTGGAGCAGGGGGGTCACCATGACTAGATGCCCCCCTCTGTGCTGGGGTAGGGCAGGCGCGGGGCATCGCGCGGAGCCCCTTGGTGTTCAGCCGTGGCCGCGGGATCCTAGGCCTGAGGCCAGGGGTCTGGAGCAGCCATGCCGCCCGCCACCCCTCCCGGAGCACGTTCCCGCAGGGCTGATTGGGGGGCGCTTGGCAGGCCGGGTCCAGGAGCCGGTAAGCGCTTCCGCTCCAACCTCGGCAGCCGGCCCTTTGATTTCGGGCTCCATCCGGCCGTGTTTACCCCTGTGCTTTCCTTCCTCTTTCCGAGCCCGGCGGATCCCTCGGTAGCATCCGGCCTCCGCTTGCTTGCTGCTGGGACCGGCCGGCCTTAGCCGGGCGTGTGTGGACATGCCTGAGCTCCAGGAGCAGGACTGGGGACATTGACCCCCCAGCTCCCATCCCAGGCCTCTCTGGGCCAGCAGTGCTCCTGCCGGCTCTCCCCTGCCGCGTGGTCTCTGGTCTCCCTCCTCGTGACCTTTGCTTGGGCACAGCTGCACTTTCAACGTGTGGCGGCCAACTGGCCTGGTCCTGCCACCGCAGTGCTGGACACCTGGGTTCAACTCCCAGCTCTGCCACAGCCTCCCTGTGCGGCCTCTGGCGAGTCACTTAGTCTCCTTGTGCCTCAGTTTCCCCGCTCCCTGTGGGCTTCATGACCCTGCCTGACTTCCCATAGAGGCCATGGGGCGAAATCCACTGCAAATCAGCTGGGAGGTGCCTGGAGGGGCCAGTGGAAATACCCCAAGTGGTAGAAACCCGGGGGTGTGGAAGGGAGCAGTCGCAGCAGAGGGACCGAGTGGGAGCTCACAGGCAGCGGAGACACGGCTCCTCTGAAGGCAGGAGGGTTGTTTTTTCCAAGCTGCAGCGCGACTTTAATGAGCGGTTCTCAGCCTTGGCAGCTGCAAGCAGCCCAGGCCTCCAAACCGGCGTCTGGAAGAGATTTTGTCCCCGTGACACCACAGCTCGTTCTCACACGGTGCGGGGGGGGGAACCCTGGAGAACGGGAGCCGCGAAGGCTGAAATCCTGCTGGCAGGGCGTGCTCGGGGCTGGGGATCAGGCCAGGCAGGGGCGTTTGCAACGGGGAGGTTTGCACGGGAGCTGCTGCCCTGGCACAGAGCATCCTGCCTGGTATCCCGAGGCCGCGGGGAACGGCATCGGTCCCTCTCGCGCTCGGCTGGGGGAAGCCGTTCCTTCCTGAGCCTCGACAAGCTGATGCCCTGAAGCACGAGGGCTGATAACCCTTGCAATGGAGGCCAGATTCATCCTTGGTGTAACTCAGCAGGTCGCACCGTGGACTGTTTGGTCCCGGTGTCTAATATGATGTGGAAGCGATGGGCTATCGCTGGAAACTCCCTCCGGGACCTTTGATTCCTCTATCCTTTCCTCCTGGGGCTGCCGCCCTGTTCCTAAATAAAGAGCACATGTCCCCGCCGGTTACTCAGCTTCTCAAACACCGGGGCTTGTTGCCAATAAAGATAAGCGCTGCCGGTCCGCAGTGCTGCATCCGCCCAGTGCCCATGGCTTTGGGGAGCTGGCACATGGGTTCGGGAGGGTGGAGATGTTGGGGGGGCACGGGCATCGCTCCCCAGAGCGGCAGACTGGTCTGGGCTTCCCCTGATCTCTTAGCTGCGGGGTCAGTTGTGCTCCCGGGGCCTGATTCTGTGCTCCCCCAGCTCGAGGGTCCAACCCGCCAGGGTGTCGCATCCCTCGGGATCGTGGTCAGGACAAGGCGTCTGCAGGGCGGGTCTAACGGCACGTTGCCTTCTCTCTCTTCCAGTCGTCCTCCTGGATTTTGCCAAAGCCCAAGGGGAGCTGGGCTGGCTGACCCATCCCTACGGGAGAGGGGTAAGTGTGCACGCCTGGCGCTGCATCCCGACCCCCTAGCAAGAGGAGACCCTGTCTCTGTGTGGGGGGAGGCGGTGCTGGTCCTCAATGGGGGTCGGGTCCTGCAAGGGCAGCGTGGGGGTGAGACATCGGCATCACAGGCCTGGGCAATGCTTTGCCCTCCTGCTCCAGGGTCCCGGGCAGTGGTCTGCTCCCAGGCCCTCTGCCCCGGGTCCTGGAGCTGGGGCTTCAGGGGGATGACTTAAGGTGTCAACACAAAGCCCCCTCCCCCCAGTGTGGGGGAGAGGTGCGGTTGGGTTGCTTTAATGTCCCTAAATATGTGTGCGGGTGGGATGCGCGGGCTGGCAGGACTGTGGGTTTAGGCATGGGTTGGAGAGGGAGGGCATTGTATGGCCCCGGGGTGCCTCGAAAGGGTAACTACAGCGTCTGCCTGGGAAGGGGAAGTGGCCGGAGCTAAGATAAGCACCAAGCTCTGGATAGGAGCAGAGCTGGGGGTTTGTCCCCACATGGGGAAACTGAGGCATACAAGGAGGGACGGTTTTGCATCTCCAGGCCTGGGCTGAGCCTGGGAGGGGGACGGCGGGGTCCGGAGCTGAGCCTTTGATGTGCATCCTGGCCCCCACAGCTGAAGCTCTTAACCCCTCACGTGCTGCAGTCTGCAGTGACGCAGCCCACTCCCACGGGGCCCGATGCTGAGCTCGCAGCCCAGGGCACTGCACAGCTGGCCCCGAGGTGAGAGACCCCAGCCCCGCGAGGTGCATGGGGGGTGGATCTCGGGGGACAGAGGTCAAGGCAGCCGTGCAGCCAAGGGGCTTCCGGGTGGGGTCAAGTAGCCCTCATCCTCAGCGGCGCAGACCCCCAGGCTGGTGACCCCTTCCCCTCTCTCCCCCGGGCCCGCAGCGAGGGCTGCTGCTCTCCTCTGCCCCCGGCGGGTTTCCTACCTGCCCCTGCCCCTGCCCCTGCCCCTGCCCCTTTCCCTGCCCCTGCCCCTG
>NW_017729014.1:21629719-21659758 GCF_001723915.1 Gavialis gangeticus
GCAGACCCCCAGGCTGGTGACCCCTTCCCCTCTCTCCCCCGGGCCCGCAGCGAGGGCTGCTGCTCTCCTCTGCCCCCGGCGGGTTTCCTACCTGCCCCTGCCCCTGCCCCTGCCCCTGCCCCTGCCCCTGCCCCTGCCCCTGCCCCGTCAAGAGGTTAATTGGAGCGTGTGCGCTGACATGGTCCTCCCGCCGGCTCCTTCATCCTCTACGCGCCCCCAGGCCCAACTCTGCCTGCTGCCCCTGGCTACGCAGAGACCCTGGTGCAGCATCTCGCGGAGAGACCCCAGCTGAGCCCCTCCAGGCTGGCCCAGGTCCTTGGACTGTGGGATAACACCGTGAGCAGGAGGGGGCTGGCTGGCCGCTCCAGACATCCCCTTTGGCTCAACTCCAAGACCCTTATGAACATTGGGCGCTAAGTGCCCTGTGCCTCAGTTTCCCCTTCTGTGAAAGCCCAGGGCAGCATCGGGGTCTGCCAGGGAGTTTGTGGGCTGGGGGGGATGCATGGGAAATCTTGGCATGGCAAGAGGAGGCAGCACAGCGGGCAGGTGTGCTGGCAAAGTGCCTGCAGAGCAGATGCAGGTTTTATTGGGCCGGAGCAGCCTGACGGAAATCAGGAGGAAACGTCCCATAATTGCCCACGATGGGGAGCGCTGGAGACCAGATCTGGGTGGGCTTCACCCCGGGTCCAAGCCTGGCAGCGAGCTCTGCTGTGGGCCCTGTAGTCACCTAACCCCTGGTTTTCCCCGGGCAGTGGGACCTGCTGCAGCACATCATGAATGACTCGCCCATGTACATCTACTCGGTCTGCAACGTGATGGAGGGCGACCAGGACAACTGGCTGCGCACCAACTGGATCTACCGCAGCGAGGCGCAGCGCATCTTCATCGAGCTCAACTTCACGGTGCGCGACTGCAACAGCTTCCCCGGCGGCGCCAGCTCCTGCAAGGAGACCTTCAACCTCTACTACGCCGAGTCGGACGTGGACTACGGCACCAACTTCCAGAAGCGCCAGTTCAAGAAGATCGACACCATCGCGCCCGATGAGATCACCATGCGCGACGACTTCACCACCCGCAACGTCAAGCTGAACGTCGAGGTGCGCTCCGTGGGGCCCCTGACCCGCAAGGGCTTCTACCTGGCCTTCCAGGACATCGGGGCCTGCGTGGCTCTGGTCTCCGTCCGCATCTACTACAAGAAGTGCCCCAGCGTGCACCAGAACATGGCCTTCTTCCCCGAGACCATGGCCGGCGCCGACTCGCAGACGCTGGCCAAGGTGCAGGGCACCTGCGTGGAGGACGCGGTGGCCAGCGAGGAGCCCTTCATGCATTGCAACTCGGACGGGGAGTGGCTGGTGCCCATTGGGCAGTGCCAGTGCCGGGCCGGCTACGAGAAGGTGGAGAACAGCTGCAGAGGTAAGAGCTCCCGGAGGGGCTTGCTGGGGTGCATGGGATGGGTCTGTCCGTCTGTCTGGATGTTGAGCCCCCGCCTCGATCTGCAGCTGCCCAGCCCCATGGTGACTAGCAGCACCCTCTACCCCAGCCCCTGCAGCCTGCCCCACGTCCTCCCTTTGCAAAGGCCTGGATTGCAGAGAGCCCAGGAGCGCCCCGGGTCCCTGGAGCTGAGATTTGAGCCTTCACGATAAATCTCTCTCAAACAATAGTCATCAGTGTTGGGCGGGCGGTGGGGGGGGCGGCCACGGAGCAGATGCCTGTGCCGGGCTGGCAACTCCCTCATTACATGCGTGGTGAGGAATGTGTGGGGAGAGGGGGGGAATGGGGGCTGGGAGATAAGAGCCGGCAGCCGGGAAGGTGCAGGGGGAAGAGGCCGCGTCTGGCCTGCCCGTGCCCCTGGCAAGTCCAGCTCCCTCTGCGGTGTCAGGGGCACTGTTCCTGCCCTGGGAAGAGAGGGGCCAGGATGCCTTTTGCAGGGCAATGCCGAGCTGCGCTCCAGCAGCCCCAGGCAGGCACGGCGCGGTGGGAATCCCCTGCCCAGGGCCGTGCGCGGCGCGGGGGGAGCGTGGCAGCTATGCGAGGAATGAGCGCGCCGCCGAGCCGCATTCTTTCCCCGTGGAGAAAGGAGCGCCTGAGGGGCACCGGGGATGCTCCCGACAGCTCCACGGGGCTTTGCTTTTCAACCGGGGCCGGATCGGTGCCTCCGTGACCCCCGAGCCCTGCCACCTGCTGTGGGTCACGAGCGTGGGGGTCTCAGCCCAGTTCTGGGACAGGCCTAGGAGGGGAGGAGCAGGGACGGGCGTAGGCAGGGGCAGCGTTGTGCTGGGACAGGGCCTCGGTCTTGCGTCAGGAGAATGGGGCGCAGGGCGCGTGGCACTAGGGATCGTGCTGTCGGGTGCTTAGGGAAATCGCGGCCCAGGTATAAATCATGTTGCTCCCCCAGCCCCAAGCTCCTTGCTGGGTTTCCAGTGCCCATCGTCCCCAGTGCACCGTCTCCTGGCCAGGTTGCTTGGTGCCGAGAGCAGGACGAAGGGGGCTGGGGGCTGGCGTCCCTCTGCCATCTTGCAGCTCTCCGGAGAGCGCCTCTGTCCCGGAGCAGAGGACACGGGGCTGGGTCCCAGTCTGGGGACCAGAGGAGCCCAGGGCAGGGCTGTGCCTGGCTCTGTGCAGGGCTCAGGACCCCTCCTGTCCAAGGACCCAACCCAGCCCCCTCCCCGGCCATTCGTGGGCAGAGGCGGTGGGGGCTTGGCCCGTCCGTGCCCAGGTCCCTTTAGCTGAGGGCCTCTTTGCTCCCTCGTTACAGCCGACAAGGGCACTTCCCAGGGGCAGAGAGGAAAGCAAGGACGCCAAGGGCAGATAAGGATGCAGAGGCTGGCAGGGCCGCGTGGGCTCTGTTTGATCAGGAGGAGTGTGAGGGGAAATCAAATCCTCCTTCAGGCCCACCCCCACGAGCTCCCTAGAGAGGAGGTAAAGAGCCTTCAGGGTGGTGCCGAATGTGGGGCTGATCCATGGGCAGGATTGGGCCCAAAGGCCCCCTCCCCCAGCATCCCAGCTCCAGCCCCGTGTGCTAGGAGCTGTGCAAACGCAAGCCAGGAGGAGCAGCCCTCCCTGCCCCTTGGCAGGTGGCCCTGCCAGCACAGCAGCCCTTGGGGGTGAATCATCAGCCCCTTCCTCCTCCCACCTCCCAAGGCTGCCCAGTTCCTCTGGCCAGCGGTGTGGGGAAGTCCAGTTACACGGGAGTCCCTGGCACAGCGGGTCCCCGAGGACCCTGCTAAAATAGAAGGGAAAAGCTGGCTCTTAGCATCATAACTACAACAGAAAGCACAGCCCATCCCATGGGCAAGGCTGCGGGTGCCAGGGGCCAGTGCTGCTGGGTTACTGCAATCCAGGAGCTGCTGCTGGGTCCATCTGTCCTGCTGGACAGAGCTGCCCTGGGCCAAAAGCCCAGGGCAGAGGTAGGTCTGCCCGGCTGTGCCCGTCCCCCCAGCATCTCGGCACCGGCATCTGTGCAAGTGCCTCCAGCTCCGGGGCAGGTGATAAGAAAGCGGAGGAGTCGCAGTGCAAGAGCCCTGCCAGAGAGGGGCCGGCTCGGAGATCGGGCGCGGACTCCAGAGCCGCGGGGGAAACGCGATCCCTCCATCGCCTCCACTGCCCCCGGGTCCTGGAGCCTCTGGGCCGGCTGCCCAGGGCTCCCGTGGGGGCAAGGAAAGTTATTGGGGTCAGAGGGTTTGGGGTCTCTGAGTTGGGTGCAGAGGGGTCTGGGCAGCTCTGGGGCTGCTCCTGCTCCTCACCATGCCGATGCCTATGCAGAGCGTCTGAGATCGGACCCTCAGGGTCTGGACGGTCGGGAACAGGGAGGAGAGACGGTCCCCGGAGCCGCGGCGAGGTCTTTTCCCCATCTATGGAGCATGTCTCAAGCATGGGCCATAGCAGGAGGGACCCCCTTGTGCTCCCAGGGAGGTGTGGGTCAGTCGGGAGCTGCCCGTATCTGAAGGGCTGGTCAGCCTCCTCCATCGCACCTGGCCTGCAGCACCCCGAGACCACCGCTTCTGCTGGCCCGTGCGGCGCCATGTGCTCCCCCGTCGACGGCCAGCTCTTTGGGGCAGGTGTGTGCCCAGCGCATAGCACAGCAGCGTACCGCTGCAGGGGGTCATGCAGGTGACCGGTGAGGGGATGGGGAGGGATAGCAATGGGGGAAGCTCCCCCAAGGGCCAAGATGTGGCCCCCTCCCCACTCAGACCCTGCAGTTTTGCGGCTACTGGCATTCTCCCGGGTGTCCCCGGTGCCAGCTGCGGGGCGAACCTCCCTGGCATGGACAGACATCGCTCCCCAGCAGTGCCCCTGCCCGGCGCTCGTCAGCCACGCTCCATCCATCTTCCTCCAACGCCTTCCTCTCAGTCTCGCTGCCTGGCCAGGAAGGGTCAAAAGCACCAGCCAACTCCAACCCCGCTGTCATCCTGGGAGAGCCAGTGCCCACCGTCCGCTCGCCAGGACCCTCGACAGGGTGTCGGGACAGACACAGGCGCTCTGTGCCGGCTGAATGGAGGCTTTGTGTGTGCAGGCCTGTGCGTGTGTGCACGGGGGGGAGGGGATAGGGACCCTGCTGGCTAATGGTCTCATTAAGCTAAGTGACCCTGGCGGGTTGTAAACCAGGCAGGCAGATGCATCCCTTTGTCCTACCACCGCCCGGCTTTTCCCTCCATCCTTGGCTAGCGCGGGATGGGGGGATTTCTCGTCTTTTGGGGCATGTTTCCACTCTTCCCTGCGCCAGACACGGTGGAGGGAGTCCTCACCAGACCTGCTGACGCTGTGCCCTATCGCCCTCAGATTTTAATAGGGCAATTGGGCCTGGCAGTGGCTGCAAACACACTGGCACCTCCCGGGCATGTGGCTGCAACGTCTCTCTCAGGTTGGCACCTTTGCTCGTCTGCGGGCAGGCTCTTGCTTGCTGGGGCCTGCATTTCGACGGGCTGCACCTCTGCATACGGGCGCCGGTCCCTGGGATATAGTCCTGTGCGGTAAAGTCGACCCTCAACGCACATGCACACACGTGCACCCCCTGCCACACACCTTAGGGCTGCCCCTCCGCTCCCCCCGGGGCAGATGGAGGTGCTTCCTGCTGCGGAAGGGGAACGGGGGCGGAGATGGGAATTTGCCCTTTGTGCGGAGAGTTTCCTTGACCTCCTGTCCCGGACAGCTACCATGAGCCCCCGGGGCCCGACAGCCTCTGGGAAAGGAGCCCGAAGGGAAGGAAACAAAGGAGTTTATCTCCAGGAATAAACACAGATATTCCTACTTCCCGCCTCTGGTCCTGCAGCCGGAGCCTGCCATCCTCCCCTCTCCGTCCACTGTTCCCTGGGCCGCTCGCCTGTCCCCACGGGCTTCTAACCCTCAGCAAGACCCTTGTGCCTGCACATGTGCGCCCAGGCTCCGAATTGGGGCAGTGGGAGCTGCTGCAAGGCATATGCCCCCTCCCCCACCCCCCCCAAAAGCCCCGTGGGCACTGAAGACCTTTGTACCCCGGTCCGTGCTTAGCCGTAGAGGGCAAAGGTGTCTCCTTCAATGTAGAGGTGCTGGCAATGGAAACTACAGTTCCCAGGATGGAGAGGCTTGTGATCCTCCCGAGTCTCTGCCTGGTTTGCATTTTGCATATCTTAAAGTCCAAAGTCATCCTTTGCTCCGTGTCTGGGCTTTGCGGAGGTATCCCTGGGAGCCTCTCTTGGCAGGAGCTGAGCGCCTCTGGCTATGTGGTGTCTTCGTGCTCATGCCAGGGCTGCTCTGCCCACCGTGCAGATGAGGAGCCCACACAGAGAGGCCAGGACAGCTGTGGGAGAGCAAGGACTTGCGTGTAGGCTCTGCAAGCCCTAGGGTTGTGTCTAAGCTGTCCTTTATAGTACAAGCCCCTGTCTCTGCAGCGGGCACTGCCAAAATTGTTTGTCTACCTCCTCAGCCCCCGCACCCCTCCCAGGAGCTTGAGCTTGATTTCAAAAAGAAAATGACCCTTGGGGTTTTCCCACTTGCCTTCTTGCTTGGTGAGCTTTCAGGGTGCTGTCGGGTGCAGCACCATCCTGTTTTCCAACTCCAAGGGCTAGAAGCGTACTGTAGGTTGAAAGGAAAGCCGAAGTTGGCATGAAACTGCAGGACTCCAGGAGCTGGAGCTTTGAGGGAAAAGGTCAAGCATTGCAAAACTCAGTACAACGTTAAGAGCTGGTGACACTGCAGCATCTGTCTGTACGCCTATTTGTCTCTCGATCGATCTGCACATCTGTCTTGTCTGTCTGTCTGTCTGTCTGTCTCGGTTTAACTAGAGCTCATTCTCCTCCAAAAGCCTGGGAGGCTCCTCTCTCTCTCCCCTTCCTCGGAGAAAGGAAGCCAGCCTCTGGGCACCAGGCTCATCCTTGGGGCCCTGACAGGTTTACTGCCCTATTGTTCCCCAGTGCAGCCAGATGGGGAGAGGAGATTTACTCCCGTCTTGGGCCATTAAGCTTCCTGATGTAAGGGCTGGGGGCCGCAGAGGCTGTTGGGGAAGGGGCCGAGCACACAGCTGGGCTCTGCCAGTCCCCGCGCTATTGCCCCGGGCTTTCCTGGGGGTGAGAGCAGCTTTTGCCTGTCTGGTCAGGATCTCTGTGCTTGGCTAAAGACCCAGTAACACGGAGGAGGGATGTGAGTGCCCTGGGCTGAGCCCAAGCACCGAGGCTTCCTGAAAAGCCAGGCCACTTGGCTTCCGAAGCCGCTTCCTCTGCAAAGCGCTGGAGCAAGGGACCCCCCAGGCTGGCGGAGACGGAAAGCAGGTTCCTGTGGAAAAACCGCGTGTCAAGGAACACGACCGAGACTTCCCCCCCGCTCCGACTCTCTTTGTTCAGAACAAGGAAAGAAAAGAAACTAGCAGAGTTTGCAAAAAAAACCAAAAAGTCCCAGCCAGGCGTGGCCTGCTGCCGGCATCCGGCTTAGGATGCCTTGGGGGCAGCTCCGCAGTGGATCGGTCTGGTACCGGCCTGACAGCAGGTGGTTAATGCGATATGACCCTGGTGAGGCTGCAGCCGTGCCGATGGGAAGGTGCTTGGACCCTGTCAATTTAGTCCCTTTTGAGATGTGGCAGATGTGTCCCTTTAGCAACCCCTGCCAACCTTCAGCACTCTGCGGGGTGGTGCGGATAGGCCGGACAGAGGGCACTTGGCACTGGGGGGGTGGGTCATTGCAAAGCCTTGGGCTAGTCCTTTCCAGACAGCCATCCTGAGCACGGCTGTGCAATGCATGGCTGCCGATCAACGGCTGGTGCACGGGCCAGCGCACGTGTTCAATGCCGCGGATGGTTGGGAGACGAGCTAATCCCGGCCTCACTCTCTCCCCCTGCAGCCTGCTCTCCCGGCTTCTTCAAACCGGACATCTCCGACGGCACCTGTGCCAAGTGCCCCCCGCACACGCTGCCATCCCCAAAAGGCTCCACTTTGTGCCCGTGTGAGGAAGGCTATTTCCGGTCCGCGGAGGATCCCCCTTCTTTTCCCTGCTCGCGTAAGTACGGGGCCTGTGGGGCAATGAGCTGCCCTCCAGTACCCACCCGTATGAACCACCCATTGCTCACCTGGACTAGCTGGCACTGCCCTTGGCAGGTCTCAGTCTTGGGCAAGGGTTGCTGCAATGACCCTGGGGACTGGGAAGGGCTTCCTGCCTCTTATTATCACTGGGGAAACCGAGGCACTGAGAGGCTGGGGTGGTGACACCCCAGAGGATCAAGCTATCGAGAGTCCTGCCCCTTCTCCGCTGTTCCTCTGATGCAGGGGGCACCCCCGCTACTGCGTTTCCCTACGCGTGTTGGTTGTGTTGATGGGCACGACCACGACCACAGATTTAGCCGCGTGGGTTGGCCGTGGCTTTGCCAGGGATCCACAAGCTCAGGACTTGGTTTCCCCTCTGCCCTTGGAGCCAGGTGATGGCTCTGCCCTGCCTCGGAGCGGTGGGAAGTCCCGGGCACTGTGACTCACCACCCTTCACCCCCAGGTCCCCCGTCTGCCCCGCACGGCGTCACCGCCATCGGCCTGGGCGCCAAGGTGCAGCTGCGCTGGTCCCCACCCCGCAACACAGGGGGCCGCAAAGATGTCACCTACACCATCACGTGTGAGCAGTGCCGGCCCGAGACCGGGGAGTGCCGGCCCTGCGACTCCAGCATCCGCTACTCCGACCCGCCCCACGGCCTGACCGGGACGTCCGTGACCGTCAGCGACCTGGAGCCCTACATGAACTACACCTTCACCGTGGAGGCCAGGAACGGGGTCTCGTCCTTCAGCAACAGCCGCAACTACGGCACTGTGAGCATCAGCGTCAACCAGACGGGTAAGGGCGAGAGGAGGGCCATAGGGGCTCTGGTTTCTGGTTGCAGCTCTGTGACGCCTGCGTCTCTGGCATTTGCCCCTTTCGGCCCCCGCTTCATCCCAGCCTTCTTCTCCCTTGCCCAGAGCCTCCCAAGGTGATGTCGGTGAACCTGGACGGCAGCACGGCCACCAGCCTGACGCTGTCCTGGATGGTCCCAGCCCGGCAGGCGAGCCGGGTCTCGAGATATGAGGTCACCTACAGAAAAAAGGTAGCGAGGCCATGAGCTTCCTCGGGGGCTTCTGCTCGCTGGAGGGCTGGGAGCCACAGAGGGCTGGGTCCATGCGTGTCATGAGTCCTTGCTGTTTTTGGGCAAGCTCTGGGTGCGTAAGGCTCTGGGCCGAGAGGGCAGCGGGGAACGGAGACATCCCCAGCTCTGAAGTGAGGCCAGGGGGCCTGAGGCTGCCAGCTCTTGGTGACGGGGGGGCTCCTGCTTCCTTCCTGCAGATGGATAGCAGAGGCTACTCAGTTGTACGCAGCGAAGGAAACAGCGTGACCCTATCCAACCTTGCGCCGGGCACCATGTACAGGGTGCACATCCTGACCCATACGCAGGAGGGCCAGAGCACCGAGAGCGACACCTTCGAGTTCGAGACGCTGCCAGGGGGTGAGTGCGGGGGACGAGCGTTTAACCCCCCCCCTTTAGTGGTGCCCATTTCACAGATGGGAAAACCAAGGCATAAAACAGCGCTGTGGCTTGTCCCAAGCTCTGCAATGGGGCGGGGGCAGGAATAAAATCGCAGTCGCCTCAAGTACACCGAGTGGATGGAGCACAGACAGGGCTAAGTTTAGATCAGACAGTGCTTACGCAGGGAATAAGAATAGGCATGTGAATATTAATTAGAGCAGCACCAATTTCTTGCCTAATTTAGTAAGCTTTTTATGTTTTGGCCAAGCCATAGAGGGTAAAAGCTGGGGCCCCTTTGGAGTTTGTGCTCTTTGGCCTCAAACTATGGCTCTTCTGAATTGCCCCCTTGCACGTGTACTGCATTAGTGCCCTTTAGAGACTTATTTTTGAAACCAAGGTAAAACGGGCCTTTCCCTAATGGGCTGGCCACCAGTTAGAGACTTCAGGACTTAGAAATTTGAAGATCGCTTTGTTTTCAGATATTGCTGAGATGGTTACACCTGGAGATGAATGTGCATCTTATCCATATGAATCATTTCCCTTCTCTGTACCTCTTGGTCCTTGATATATTTGAATCACTTCCTTTCTCTGTACTGCTGGGTCCTTGATAGCTTTTCTGGGGCCTTCTGTGATTGACCTTGCTGTTTGAAACGTAGATATCCTTATGCTGTGAGCATCTGCTTTGGTGGTGCTGGCTCTTCGAACCTGTCTGGGTGCCCAGAGTGCCTCTGCGGGTCAGCAGCGGGACCCCGGGTCCTGCTTCCTTCCCAGGCCAAGACCGTTCCCATCACGCCTGCACCCGCGTGTCAGTCGCTCAGGGCAGGCACAGCCCCATGGTGCTGTTGTTTGAATGGGTGGGAGGCACAAGAGATGTAGGCAGAGAAACAGAGGGGTCTGGACCAGCCGAGGCGGCCACAGTGATGGTCCTAGCTCGCATCCTGTCACATAGCGTTGGCGGCAGCTTCCCAATCACTCTCCTCCCTCCTGCAGGTATTGAGGGCATGAACACGGCGGCTGTGGTCGGCGGTGCTGTCTCCGGGGTCCTCCTGCTGGCCCTCGTGGTGGCTGCCGTGCTGTACTTTCACCGAAGGTATTTTTCCTCTCTCCCTCTTTCCTTTCACGAGGCAGCGGCTGCACGTTCGCTTCCCCGCGGGGTGGCTGGTCTCTGCCGGTTCTCAGCGGGGAGGGATAACGTCTCCGCGGCGGACGGGGCTTTGCAACCCGGACCTCGCAGCAGGGTGGAAGTGAGCAAGAGGGAGGTGGAAGTGCCTCATCCGTGCCCACCGGCTGCTGCTGAGCTCCCCGCCTGGCAGAGGAGTGGGGCCTCGCTCTCCTCGGGTGCTGGGGCCCAGTTGGGCACACAGGACCCCTCATGGCTCCAGTTCGGGGTCTCGGCCGGGGAGGGAGGACCCGGCGGGACCTCCCTGCGGAGTCCATGATGCTTTGGAGGCTCCAGGTCCAACTCTCTTGTTGTTGTTTTAGGAAGAGGAACCTGCGGGCCCGCCAGTCGGAGAACGACGTCTACTACTCCAAGTCTGGTGAGCGAGCACTCGAGACGGGATGGGGTCCCCTTCCCCGCACGCCGCGTAGCAAGGAGGGCACGACTCCCCCATCTCATTGCAACCCTGCTCCTTGCCTATGCATGGATGGATGGATGGATGCCGCCTCTCCTCCCTCACCCCTCTGCCTGCCGCACGGGGTCCGGCCAGCGCCGGAGAGCCCGGCTGCTCCCCGAGCCACCCTGGCCCCGGAGAGGCTCTCTCCTTCGCTTGCCGCAGCCTGGGGGCAGACCTGGGGGCAGGCTGCCGCTGGCATAGGATGCGCTTTCCTGGTTTTCTGAGCCTCCAGCCTCACTGCCCGTGTCCCCACAGACCAGCTGAAGCCCCTGAAGACGTACGTGGACCCCCACACCTACGAGGACCCCAACCAGGCCGTGCTGAAATTCACCACCGAGATTCACCCCTCGTGCGTCACGCGCCAGAAGGTGATCGGGGCAGGTAGGTCACCCCCTCCTCCCACGGTCGGGGGCTGGGGTAGACGCGGGAAGTCGGGGTTGCTGGTTTACGTAGAAGGGGCAGACGGGAAGCAAAGCCACGCGTGGGTCACGCCTGCCTTCCCTCCCGCCGCCAGGCGAGTTCGGGGAAGTCTACAAGGGGACCCTGAAGAACGGGAAGAAGGACGTGCCGGTGGCCATCAAGACGCTGAAGGTGGGCTACACGGAGAAGCAGCGCATCGACTTCTTGAGCGAAGCCAGCATCATGGGCCAGTTCTGCCACCACAACATCATCCGCCTGGAAGGCGTCGTCTCCAAATGTAAGCGCCGCCCGGGGCACGAGGCCAGCGACTCCGCTGGGAAAGTGGCAGGGCTCGCTCTACGGGGCGAGAGCGCTGCCCGCCCGCGCTGACATCCGCCCGTCTCTCCTCAGATAAACCCTTCATGATCGTCACCGAGTACATGGAGAACGGAGCCCTGGACAGGTTCCTGCGGGTAGGTGTCCCGCTTCCTCGCTGAACACGCGCAAGGCAAGGGCTGACCACGGCCCGGCCGGCAGGACCGGGTTTGCTCCCCGCTGGGAGCGTGTGGGCGGCCGTGAGCCTGTCCACCCCGGGGTTTGAGGACGGGTGACTCCGACCTGCCTCGTGGAGAGCCCGAGCGGAGCAGAACGCAAAGCAAGCGAGTAGCGGCAATGTTGGAAAGTCCCCGGGCAGCTGTCAGGTCCCTCCCGCTTTGAGGGACCGGCAAGGAAAGGCATCTGCTGTCTAATGCACGGTTTTTTCCCAGAATGAGAGCTGGACCGCCTAGCACAGGGTCTCAGCCATTACTTCTCCTCCCCTATATGATAACTGAGCCCCTGGAGGCTTCCTGTGTGCAGGTCTTGCACCAGAGCCCGATCTAGGACTTCAGCTCTCCCGGCCCTCTCCGAGTCTGCATTGGCACCGAGTCCCTGGCACTGCATTAGCCCACCCCCGAGCTAGCTGCGCCGTATAGGTAGCATTGGTGGCCCATTGGGTGACGTACCGAGGGGCACTGGCGACGGGGAAGGTGAGGAAGCGCTGACCGTGGCCTCTCCTCAGGAGAAGGACGGCGAGTTCTGCATGATCCAGCTGGTGGGCATGCTGCGAGGCATCGCCGCGGGCATGAAGTACCTGGCCAGCATGAACTACGTGCACCGGGACCTGGCCGCGCGCAACATCCTCGTCAACAGCCAGCTGGTCTGCAAGGTGTCTGACTTCGGCCTGTCCCGCGTCCTGGAGGACGACCCCGATGCCACCTACACCACCAGCGTGAGTGCTGCTGGGTGCCGGGACTCCCGGAGGCTCCCCTCCACCCAAACCTGGCCAACTCGTGTTGGTCCCGGACACGTGCCTGTCCGCCCTGGCCCTGCCATCCTCACCTCCAGCCCTGGACCACTGTGCATCCAGGATCCTCCATCCCAGCACGCCGCCTGCCCTCCCCTGCCCTGCTCAGGGCTTTGCTCGGCTCCTGCCAGGGACAAGCCTGGGCCTCTGCCGGGGGTGTGCAAAGCTAAGCTGCTCCTGGGCTTTGCTGGAGGGCCCTGCCTGCCTGGCGAGGGATGTGCCCCACAGCCCGGGTGGGAGATCCCTGTGACACCCAGCCCCCAGCCAGCGGCGAGCAGCCCTGCCTGCGCTCCCACGGCTCGGGGCAGCTGTTTGTCCATCCCAGAGAAAACCCCTTCCTCCGACCCAGCATGGCTGGAAGTGGAGATCAAAGAGGCGCCGTCTCATGATCAGACCTGGTGGGGGCCAAACCCGGGGTCAAGGACCTCCACCTCCCACCCCAGCCCAGCAGGCTTCAGCCGGGCAGTGCAGGGGTCAGACAGGGACCATCCTTGACCAGTGCAATCTCTTCTCGCAGGGCGGCAAGATCCCCATCCGCTGGACGGCGCCCGAGGCCATCTCCTTCCGCAAGTTCACCTCGGCCAGCGACGTCTGGAGCTACGGCATCGTCATGTGGGAGGTGATGTCCTACGGCGAGCGCCCGTACTGGGAGCTCTCGAACCACGAGGTGAGCGCTGCCCGCCAGCCAGGCCGGGCTGGGGGGGAGCCGTGCCCAAATCCCTTGCTCGCCTGGGCCCTGAGCAGCACGCTCCGTGGAGCCCAGCTCCTTCACAGCCTGCGGGGGTCAAATGGGCCGTGCGTCGGAGGATGCTCTGACCCACGGCTCCTTGCTCGGCATCGGGGGTCTTGACGTACCCAGGACCCAACCAGCTTCCCTGGGGATAGGGCTGGCCCCCACTCCCCAGCTCGCTCGCCCCCTTCACACACCACCCCTTCCCCGTGGCAGGTCATGAAGGCCATCAGCGATGGCTTCCGGCTGCCTGCGCCCGTGGACTGCCCCTCCGCCATCTACCAGCTGATGATGCAGTGCTGGCAGCAGGAGAGGAGCCGCCGGCCCAAGTTCAACGACATCGTCAGCATCCTCGACAAGCTCATCCGGGCCCCCGATTCCCTCAAGACCATGGCTGACTTCGACCCTCGGTAGGCACCCCCTCCAAAGCCCAGCTGCTGTGCCCCGTCTCCAGCTCAGCCAGGCGGGTCTCAGTGCGAGGGTCTGAGACACTCGTGGTATTGGAGGCATTGGGGGGGGGGCACTAAATCGCGTGCAGCTGGCATTGCCGGACAGCCGCCAAGCTGGAGGGGGCTGGTGGCAGAGGGCTGGGGGGAGCCGGGCTGGGGGCAGGGGGGTGATGGATAGCGGGTTGAATGCTGGCGCTGGCTTGGAGGTGGGCATGAGGGATCCCGCCATCCTGCTCCGCACCTAAAGCTGGAGCACGTCGAACTCCAGCCCCCGACCCTGCCCTGTGTGAGGCTCTCTCTGGGGGGTGGAGGGGGGTCTCCCCCTGCCCCACCGCACAGCAGCGCTAATGCCTGGAGCTGTCTCGCCCTCGCAGGGTGTCCATCCGCCTGCCCAGCACCAGCGGCTCGGAGGGCACCCCCTTCCGCAACGTCTCGGAGTGGCTGGAGTCCATCAAGATGAACCAGTACACGGAGCACTTCGCGTCGGCCGGCTACACCACCATCGAGAAGGTGGCACAGATGACCAACGAGTGAGTGTCTCCCCGGGGCCCTCGCACCCCTCGGCCCTCACGGCCACGCGGGTGGCTGAGAACGAACGAGCAGCTTCGTGCCCTGGACCCGGCCCTCCCCGAGCTGGCACGTGTCGCCTCGGGCTTGCGGGAGGCAGGCCGAGCCCAGGGGCACTTCAGCACCCTACGACTTGGAGCAGCCTCAGACCTGCTGCCAGGGGGAGAAGGATGTTTGCTCCCTCTTTCCTTGGCAGTTGTGCATCTGGCTCGGTTTTGGGCTGGGATAAAATTAGCTCCCTTGCTGCCCTCTCACCCCCCAGCTGGGTTTCCTGGCTCTGGACTAGCCTGGTGAGATGCAGTCAGGGACCGCGCTGAGCCCCTGCTCCTGGCCTTAGGGCAGTGGGGAGGAGGGGGACCAGAGAAGGCCCCTTTCCTCACCCCCCCCAAGTCCCCAGGGAGGCTCGTCCCCCAGGAAGTGACCCCGCTGCAGCGCCTCCAGTTAAATATAGCCTCTGTGTAAACAGGAGCTGGGCTGGGAACCGTCCACGGGATGACTCGGCTGCACCCTGGGGAAGGACTGGAGCGGGGGTGGGCAGTATCCGGGGATCTCAGGAGAACATCGTGTGCCGGGAACAAAGTTGGCTCTGCCTGGCCTGGGGAAACTTCCTCCTGGAGCCGGCCTGGCCTGCTAAGCGAAGAGCAGGCAGGGTGGTTTGCACATTGGGAGACCGGGCTCTGCCACCGGGCTACTCGATGGCCTTGGGACAGTCGCTCCCCCTTCCCGTGCCTCAGTTTCCCCTCGCTCCCTCAGGGCCTGGCTCTGTGAGGTCCCTGGCTCCAAACACCGAGGGAGGAGGGTGTCTCTTTCTTTCTGGGTGTTGAGGCCAGGCGAGGCGGCTGCTTCCCCGCTGCCTGCTGCTGCCGCCTGCGTGGGGGACGGTCCCCAGGAGGCGGCTTGCCCTAGGGGGTGGCAGCTCTCCTTCTCCGCTTGAGCCCGACTGCTCCCGCGCTTCCCCCTGGGTAATGCAAGGATAATAGCCCTTTTGTGCCAGGTTTAGTGGTGAATAGAGCTAATTGCCGTGGTTAATTACCCGTGGAGGTGTGTGGAGCTCTCTCTTCCCTCTGCTCTCCCTGCCCCATCCCCCCGCCATGTCTCAAGAGCTGAGCTGGCACCCTTTAATTAACTCGCGGCATGGGGCTGAGCAGCTGAGGAGGGACTGAATCATCGGGCGATGGGGCGGCCTCTGCTCGCTGTTCAGGTGCGGCAGCCGCGAGAAGGAAGCAGCACCAGGGCAGGGCATGAGAAAGCGTCTAGCCGTGGGTGAGAACGCAGGGCCGGAGCCAAAGCCCGTGGAGGCTTCTCCGTGCACCTGGGCCCCGGGCTGGGATCCAAAGGGGAAGAGGAGGGGGACAAAGGAGGCATCCCTGGAGATAGCGGGCTCCTCGACCCCGACACCAGTGTCGCACCGGTTTGGAGCAACCGGTGATGACTTTTGGGGACCAGTGCACCTTGCATCTCAGGCCGGGCCGGTCCCGGCTGTCCTGCTCAGAGCGGGTCTCAGGGATGGAGGAGCTGGTGGGGAAGCGGTGTGGGGAGCTTCGGCTGGAGACCCTCGCCCAGGCTTCTGGCCTGGAGGTGGAGAGCAGCTCCCCCCCACAACAGCCCAGCCTTTTCTGTGTGGTAATGCCCCCCTTCTCGTTCCCCAGGGACATTAAGAAGATCGGGGTACGCTTGCCAGGCCACCAGAAGCGAATCGCCTACAGCCTCATGGGGCTGAAGGACCAGATCAACACCGTGGGGATCCCCATCTGAGAAGGAGACCTCCCCAGCAGACGCAGCCCCCTCCCACGAGCGCCTCGCCAGGGGCTACGGAGACACTCGGCGGACGTGCAAAGCAGGAAATACTTGAAGTGGAGAATTGAAGTGTGCTCGGCATCATCCTCCAGCCAAAAGCGTCTGCGGGGGCCAGCCTGCGGGGCTGACGGCAGCGCCCTCGGAGGAGTTGGCCAGTCCTTCCCGCCTGGCCTGCACCTACGGTTCAACCTCGGCAGCAGTCACCTTTATTTATTGTTAATATTATTAGTATTGTCGGGTCGTTTCTCCTGTTGCTGCTGTGCCAGGTTAGCTGGCTCCGGAGGGGAGCACGAGGCCACGGTGTGCCCTGAAGAAGCGCCGTGGTTGTACCCAGCCGCGATGGTGCCACGTAGCATCCCTGGAAAGGCCTCACCGGTGGCCTTGAGACCCGGGTCTGTGGCTGCTGAGCCGCTAACACTGCCTCCATGGTGCTGTCCTTCCTCTCTGCCGGCTGAAGCAGAGCGCTTGCCTTTCCCTTCCCCGTCGCTCGAATCCGCTCCCAAGCTGCAGGGATGCGGGCCGTTCCCAAAGTGGCCTCTGCTCGTTTTCCAGCTGCCTTCGAAGCCGCTCGGGCTGGAGTTGCCGAGACTTTGCAGTGACAAAGCGAGTTTGTTTGCCTTTGCTCTTTATAAGAGGATGACGAGGAGCCGACATTAAAAACGGTGTTACAAGCAAAACGTTACATTTCCAGCAGCAAGGAAACCGGCTTGCCGTCGTGTCAGGAGGAGGCTGAACCGAAGCCTGGCTCAATTTATTTGCTTGGCCTTTTCCCGTAGCCAGGCACCCAGGCCGTTCCATAGTTTTGGGGGTTTTTTATGAGCAACTTTAAGGATCTTTTTTTTTTTTCCCCCCCTGCTATGTTTTGTAGTTTTTATTCTGTTGGTTTGTATCTCAAGAGATGGGCAGATCCCAGGGCCTAAAATACAACATTCCTCTGGTAGCGAGTGCAATGGTTTTGCTAGTGACAACTGATCGCTGTGGCTCAAGGTCATATAATCATTTGCCTTCTCTCTATTTATTCTTCCATTCCACTCCCTGCCACAGGCCCCGCTTCGTTTCGCTACAAGCCGTTCGCTGGTCTGTCAGTGTTACCTATTCTATTTTTTAATATAATTTATTCTATTTTTTTATATTTATTGATAGAAATCAAAGCCCTGTTCTGCTTGCTCAGATTTGCTGTTCGGATGGAAATCACAGGCATTGAAATGAAGTTTCTTCATGGTTTTCAGAAAAGGCTGCCTTTGATTTGAATAAATGTTGTGGGGGTTTTTTGTTAAATCTTTTCTGCAGTGAGCCTGCGCTCTGTTTTATTTGCGGGTGTATCCGGGGACCCGGCAGGGTGGTAGAGATGGTGGAGTCTGCTCGGCCAGGCTGTCAGGGGAGACTGGACCCCCAGCCCCAAACCTGGCAGACTGCCCCCCATAAGAGCTCGTTCAGCCAAGCTCTTTAGCACGCCTGGACTCAAGCGCTTGCTGAAGTTAAACGCACGCTTAAGGAGTTTGAGCCAGGGGCTTTGGGATACTTGCATTTACCTTGCAGCGGAGATCCGCTCCGTGGGCACTCGGTGCCCAGCTGCCCCGCTGCACTGAAACGCAAGGGGTCTGTCTGGGAGCGACGCGAGATCTCAGCACCCTGCAAAGAGACTGTGCAGCTGGCTCGGCCCCCGGGCTCAGCCCTTAGGCAGGCTCTGAAGCAGGCAAAAGATGCTGATTTGCAAGGCCAAGCCTGGCCCAGGCTGTTGCACCCTCTGAAGACTGCAAAACCCAGCCGGGAGGGTTTCCTAGTGCCGCTTTGAGTGAGTCGGAGCAGCTCTGTGTGGGGACCAGTTGGGACTTGGGGTGCGGGGGTGTTTGGGAGGGCCCAGCAAAGCCCCGTTCCCATCCCACATGCTCCAAGCTGCCCGGGTCGGGGTCAAGCAGGAACAGCACATGGGAAAAAGCCCTCTGGCCCCAGGGAACAGGCGGTGTCCCAGCCCCTGGCCCCGCGCGCTCTTCCGGGTGCTTCCTGCCATCGTGTGACAGCAGAGATCTGGGAGCCATTTGCGGCTCAGCCCGATGGAGCTGGCGGGAACTTTACTGGTTCCCTTTGATGACAAAAAGGGGCCTGCGAAGAGGAGCGGATCAATTAACCCCTCATCTCCTCGCGCCCAGGAAACGCTTCTGTTTTGTGTAGGAGCCGTGGCTGGAGCAGCCGAAACTCGGGGTTTCCATGCCTGGCTCAGCCACAGAGCTTGGGGCAAGGCAGTCTCTTCCCCTGCCTGGCTCCCCTCCCTCCGCAGGGTGCTCTTCTCCGTGGCTCCCTCCAAACCATCGTCTGCCTGCAAACAAGAAGGAATGTGCTTCCAGCAGCGCTCAAGCGCGCGGCCCTTGGCCCAAGGAGCTGGCCCGTTTCCTGGCGTCTCGGCCCCGGGCACTGACCAGAAGCCGTTCCAGGCCCCCCCGACCCCATGTTCACGGTTAGGCCTGGCCACCGCCTTGCTTCCGAATGGCATCTCTCCTGCGGAGACAGCGGACGCCCTGGCCTGAGCTTCGGCAACATCCCAGCCTTTAAGAAACCAAAATGCCTCTTTTAATCCGTGTCCCCGAAATGCAGCCGGCACAGCCTTTGGCACGAGCACGGGTTTCCAAGTGCTCACGCTGAGCTGTGGCTTCCCGCGCGCTTGTTCCTTTGTGCAGGCACGAAGGCCCATTGACAAGCAGCTTTCCAGTCCTTCCAGACTGGCGAGCCAGTGCTCCCCGCACGGGGCTGCTCTCCCCGCGCTTCCAGGGGGGAAAAAAGCCCTTAAAAAAGGAGACTTCTGCTGGAAGAACAGCCAAAGCCACAGGCGCTTCCATCACTGCGAAGGCCAAGTGAGGGATCTGGTCTAACCTCTCGCTGGCACGGGTCAGGAGCGTCCCCGAGGCGTTTCCAGCTCGAGCCCCATGGGTTGGGGCAGCCAGGCTTGAGACAGGGACCGCACTGCCTCCTTGCATCACCATTGATTACCCGCTTTTGGGCACCTTCTTCCAAGCCTGGGTTTAGCCGGCATCAGTGCCCACAGCTCCCCGTGCCTTTGCCTGCCAGGCGTCTGCGCTGTCAGCGCAGAGTGGGGGAGAAAGACGCACGAAACTACCCAGCTAGAAAACTGGACGGAAGAGCTAAATTGCGAATTAGTGCCCGACACATGGTGGCCTTTTCTAGAGGCCGTCCACCCCCGAGTGCGGAGCCGCGCTTGGCACGGAGCCACGTGCACTGCCCGAGCCTCCGTGCACATGGAGAAGACCTGAGGCTCTTGAAGTTCAGGCTAGTGGGCTCCCACGGGGCAGGAGTCCTCTGTAGCGGGTCAGTTTGGGACGGGAAGCCAGGACGCAAGGGTTTTTCTGTTCCTAACTGTGACCCTACGTCTCCAACCTACCTCGTGCCTCGGTTTCCCCACCTGCAACATGGAGCTAAGAAGCCCCTCCCTGTAGACTTGCATTGCAACAAAGGGGGTTAGGTGGGAGAATAGGAAGCCCTTTCTAACCAGGGGGGTTAAGTACGAAGGTAGATGGCCTAGAGAGGCCGTGGAGCCTCCTGGAAGTGTTTAGGAGCCGGTTAGACAAATGCCTGTCTGGGCTGGCCTAGGCAGGGGTGCTCCCGCATGGAGAACCCGGTCAGCCGGCTTTTCCTCTGACGCTCTAGCGCAGAGGTTCAAGTGCGTTCGGCTGCTTTGGGATGCCTTTAACCGATGCGCTAGAAAAGCCGAGTTTCGCTCTTGTCCCGCTCGAGTCTTAAGCCAGCCAGCTCCCATGCCGGCCCTGGGTCCCACAGTCGCCCCTCTCCCTCCGCGGGGCAAACACAAGGCCACGGGGAGCGCGTTCCCCTCACCCCCACCCTCAAGGCATGGTGATTTCCCTTCCCATCAACTATGGATGGCGAAGAGGAGGAAAAAAAGGACCTGGCTCAGTGGGGTCCCTTGGCAGAAGCGTGGAAGGGCAATGCCCTTTCCCAGCTGCAGCTGGAGAAGAAAGGGGCAGAGCGAGCGTGCGGTCTGCCACGCCACAGCCCCCGGGGGGGACGCGCCCCTTGCTCAGCATGCCGCACCGCAGACCGTGCCCCATCCCTGCCTGCGCTGCCCCCCCAGAGAGGGCAGGGAAGGGATGGGGGTTTCCTTCAATCCTTCCCTTCCCAGCACATCATCACAACGGGGGCTTTGTTGCAGCCTGTAACGGAGCTGCGGAGAGGAGGCCTCTGCCTCGATGGAGCTTGGCGCGCTGCCGGCCGCGGCAAAATGATCGCCCGGCGCCCCCCTGCCAGGGGGGGCCATTGCAGGAGGGGTCATTGTACAGCAATAAAGGACAGGAGAGAGCACAAGTGGCTGCTCCCTTCACCCAGCCGGGGCAAGCAGGGGCTGGTGCCCACAACAGCGCGTCCATCTCCTCTGCCCTGCTGACCGCTTGCTGCGATGGGCCCGGCGAGGAGTGTCCAAAGCTCCAAGTCCAGCCCCCAGACCCAGGGGGCTGCCGTGGGAGCCAACAGGACCCCACACTCGCCAGGTTAGACCATGGGATGCACCCCGTGAGAGACGGCCATCGTGGGCATCTACAGGTACCCCAACCCACAGCCCATGGCCACGGCTCTGCTTGCTGGGCAGAGGCTAGATGTGAGGCCCAGGGGACCTCCTGGAGGAGAGGCTGGAGGCCTTGGAGCGGTCCAGCTAGGGGACAGGGGTCAATGTCAAGGTGGCTGAGCCGCTGGTGGGGGTCTCCCTTGCCTCCAGAGGGGCTGCAGGGCCTTGTGTCGGCACCGAAGGTATTGTGACAGGTCACCATTTTGCCTCCAGTGACCAGAGGGGTGGCAGAGGAGCCACGGGCCAAGGGAGAGGGCAGAAAAGTTCTCCCCAGGGTGAACCAGGGGACCACTGGCATTGGGGGGCAGCCCCCGAGCCCTGGGGATGCAGCGAAGGGGAAGGGAACATGAAGGACTGGGAGGGGACACGGGCAGACCACCCCGAGGCCACGCTCCTCCCTGATGCGACTCCAGTGGTTTTAAAAATAGGCTGAGTTTGGCCCATCCACGTTGGAGCACCAGAGTGCGACTCAAGCCCGAGGTCGGTCTCCAGCTGTGCCACTGAGGTGCTGGGCCACCTTTGGCATGTCCCCACCCTTCTCTGTGCCTCAGTTTCCCCATCTGAAGAACAGGGATGGGCTTGCCTCTGAGATCTACAGATGATGAGAGGCTAGGGGGCCATCCGTGCCACAAGATGTGGCCCGGGAACTGCCACCCCTCCTCTCATGGCTTGGCCGCAGAGCGTGTGATGCTTCTGGCACATCACTGCTGGCAAGGGTCTCGGTCCTCCAAGCTTCCCATGCGTTGCTGCCACCAACACGGGGAGGTCACACAACCAAACCCACCAGGAGCATTTGTCTCTGGCCATCCAGACACCCTGCCTTCCCTTCAGCCATCTGCCGACCCAGGCAGATCTGCGACGTTTGTGATCCTTTCATGCTTGCTTCTCCAGATTTTAACAGCCCCACAATAGCTGTCAGGCATCTGCCGCTGCTCCGCTCGAGCACATTCCAGCGGGTCCTGCCCATAATTACAGCTTAGCTCTTTATCCACCTCAATTTTCCAGCGTGCTTGGACAGTCGGTCGGCCATCGGCACAGGAGACGGGGGCTGGCAGGTGGCCTGCAGGATGTGATGAGGCTGCATGTTTGCAGGGAGCCTTGGTCTCATGATTTTTGGCTTGAGAGACACTGAGCAAGGGGCATTGAAAAGGCCCGAGATCCCTTCCCTCTTGGAGGACTAGTGAAAACCCCCCTGCCAGCGCTGCCAAAACGCACCCTTTGTTCCCTGGTGTGGAGCCCTCCAGGCACGTCGCCGGCGCTGCTCGAGCCTCAGCGCCCTCGCCGTGAAACCGTTCTCCATTACCACTGTTCAGCAGTCTAGTCCACACGTGTCCTGCCTGTGGGCCACTCGTTAGAGCCAGGCTTGCTTGTTATTCACCAAGTCTCCGGTTGTGGTAACTGGTGGGGAGCGTTTTCTGTGCTCGAGACACCAGTGGCGCCAATGGGACATGGTCGGTCTCCCCAGAGGATGCTTGCTGGGGTCCTTGGCTTGTCTGGTCTCCTGGACTTCTCCCCACAAAAACCCCAGCCTTTTGGTCCCCTGCCCCCCTGGTTCGTCCTGGCTCGGACACAAGGAACAAGCATCCAGGGGCTTCACCTCCCGTTGGGCCGACCCCGTGCACCCCCCTTGCGTGGGGGGCTGCCCAGACAAAGCCTACGAGACAGCCACTCTCCCAGTGTGCCTACGGTCCAGTGCCTTCACCACCAGCCGGCGTGTTTGCTAGAGCACTCAAGGCAGGGAGAAACTCAAGATAAAGGAAAGGGGTTCAACACACGGCACGGCACCAGGTCTCAACCCCGTTCGCCCAGCTCAGAGGGGGAAACTGAGGCACGGCACCGTGCTTGAAGACTCGCATGGCCCATCAGGATCCGAGCCAGGATTAAAAGGGCAAACTTCCTGCCTTCCTGCGCCGGCCCCAACCACACGACCGCATCACCTCCCTTTCATTTGTCACTGACTACCTGCTCCCCCCACCACCATATGCTCCCTCCGCCAGAATATTGATCACCAGAAAGCAAATAGCCTGCTGAGCTTGGCCGGCGCTATTAAATTAGCTCCTGCCTGGGGTTCCCAGTCGCTTTTGTCTAATTCCCATCCAGGGCTGCGGTTAGCGCCGTGTTTACTGCATATCACTGACAGATGTTTTCTCATGCTGGGACCGCGCTTTCAAGCTCCAGTTGGATCCAAACGTTCCTGTCTCCTTGTTTATTCCTGTCTGTGGCTATTTTAGATCCTCTAAGAGATAGCTCTGCTTCCAGCGCATCTCGCACGGCGGACAGGCATTGCACAACCCCGCCGGTCCTGCCAAGGATGGAGCACGTCGCTCTCGGGATGATGGACTTGAGGCCCACGGAAGTGATGGCTACGGTCCATCCAGCAGGATGGCGTCCCCTTTGATTTGTGGAGGTGGGAGAACGCGTCGAGGACCGCGACCGGGACAGCATGCTAGCATCCAGCACCGCATCCTCCTTTTGAAGCCTCCCCTCAGGAGACAGGCCATTTAACGGAGGAGGTCGTCTCCTAAGGTGCTGGCGGCAGCTGTGGCCACGGTGGAGAAGTTCCCCTCCCGCCCCATGTGGAAAGTCAGCCCCAGGCCTGCGCTCTGGTAACTGGAGCTGGGCTGAAAGATTTTCCAACGGGAGGTTTTTCCGCTCTGCCGTAATCAAGACGACGTGCAGGAAAGTGTTCGATCGGTGATGACGCGACCTGTCAAAGGAGGGGAGGAAGGGGGGTGATGGCGTGACCTGGAAGAGAAGGAGAGGAAGGGGGTAGGAGTGTTTCGTTCCCATTGAAATGTTGCATTTTATTTTTCTCCTTCTTGAATCCAAAAAAAAAAAAAAAAGGAAAAGTTTCCGCTGTTTGGTTTTAAACCAGCTGCTTGCTGGGAGCGTGACTTTATCTCATCCAATAACACACCGAGGACATGAAATCGCTACAGCCCCCAAATGCAGAGGCTGAGGAGCTCGTGCCATTGCAACCTACCGGTCAAGTTGGTGTCCATCTGGCCAAGCTTCATGGACACAGAGATCCTGAGCAAGATGCTCCAGCGGGAGCTCTGCAGGGACAGGCCTTGCGCTGAACCTCAGCATCAGGTGGCACTTTGCCTGCCAGCAGCTCCTGACCCGTGCCCAGGGGGACTGGGCTGCTGGCCTCCCCTGGGTTTCGGTGGCAAGTCAGGCACTTCCCCCCCTGAGGCCCACAGCAGAAGGAAGTTGGCACAGCTGCATTCAAATCAACTGCACTGTGCCAACGTCTGCCTGCTGGAGACGTCACCTGGGGTTGACCGAGGCACTGGAGAACCAGCACCGGAGTCGGAGCCAAGGTCAAAGCCAGGTTTCAGTCTGCTTCCCAGGGGGTCAAGCCAAGATCATGGCCAGGGCCAGCAGTTCATCAAGGCCAGGAGGTCCAAAACAGATACAAGAGCAACCAGCCTCAAGCGAGCAAGACCAAGGCACCAGCACCCAACACTGCTGCTGCAGGAAGCGGGAGGGTTTTACAGCCCTCCCAGCAGGGGCGCATCTCCCATTGGCCTGGGGGGATCCAGGGCTCGGGCATGGGCAGGACGCGGCCCTCCTAGCCTGTGAACGTTCTCCGAAATTGCACGACAGGATGAAATGGAGACCTTCAAAAACCAAAAAGAGACCTCCCTGCCGGTCACGTCATTCAGAGACCCGAGCCTGAGACAGGCAGAGCAGGGATTTGAACACTGGTCTCTGATAGCTCAAGCCCACCGCTGCAGGAGTGGGGTGGTGTGTGCATATGGCTATGCCCCCTTTGGATCAGCAACTCCAGCCTCAAACAGAGGACCCTTTCTTGCCAAAACCCCCGAAGAAATATTTCCAGTCCAGCGAGACAACATTTTCCACTTACAGTTATCCACGATCCTTTCCAAGCAGAGCTCATCAGGCCTCCTGGCTCCCATCCCCAGCTCCGCCATGGGACCTGGGTTCAAAAATGGGCCTCATCATATTTTCCCATGACACCAAGTGCGAAGAGCCTCACCCAGTCACTTCCAAAATTGCTTTGTGCTTCTGGAGCAAAGTGGGTTGTGTAAGCCCCAATGATCCTTATTAAAGCTAATTATTTATTATGGTGATGTAATGGAGCACTGAGGCCAACGGAGGAGCCTCGTTAGAAAGGGAAGGGATGGTGTTGGCATACAAGCAACTCACACATCAGCTGGGCTGAAGAACCAGGTGCCCAATAAACCCGTGTCAGCGGCAGAGAGAGTGACGGAGCGCCCGCACGGATGTGTTTAACACAGTGCCTAGAGGCACGAAACAGAGGGAAGGTTTCCACGCAGGCACAGAGATCAAACCATGTCAGGAAGGAGAACTTCCCCCGCCAACCCAACCATCCCGTCCCATCCTGAACAGCGCATGGTAGGGATTAACCAAGCGGTTAAAATGCCCCAGGGAAGTGAGGTCAAGCGGAGCAGCGGCAGGACTGGCTGACAGAGGTGATGCAGCGATTGCCAATACGGTTTTTGTTCTTATTTTTCTAAGTCAACGTAAAGAGATCGCGGATGCTTTTGACTCTGAATAAGGGGTTGCTGGCTCAAAAAGGCGGAGAAACACTGGATAAGATCATTCATAATAAACAATTAGCATTAATAATAGGAATTTCATAGATGTTAGGGGCAGGTCATCGGGTCCAGGATGATCACGGGCATTTGGGCAGGAAAGACTGACCCCAGCAAGGTGGGTGTGGAGATGATTTTTGCAGCTCAGAGCCCCTGGTTGAGAATCAAACCTCTGTCTTAGGGAGCCCCTGGGGTGACGTGAGCGTGTCTGAGCTCAGCTCCATCCCCACTGGGCCAGGATCTCACTCGCGGAGGCTGGATTTGGGCCTCTCCACATCACCCCCGGCCCCTTTCCGAGATCAGAGCTCGCCCAAGCCCATCGGGCTGGCTCATCCGCGAATCCGGTGGGGACTGGAGCGTGAAGGGCAACTTCCTTTTCAAAGGAGTCCCTGCGGGGCCGGAGGTGAGGCAAGGGCTGCGCTGCCTCTGGAGGGGGATTGTTTGACTTGGGCCGCTGCCCAGGGTTAAATAAAAATCAAAGTCCAGTTCAGTCACGAGGGGAACCGGCTGCCCTGAGATGCCAGGAGTGAAGCGAGCTGAGGCCTGGCCTGGTGGGGGGCAGCGGAGCCGAGCTGCGCACCTGCGGCTCTGAGCCCTTCGCCATGGGGGTCAGGGTGGTGTTATCCTTCCCTCTGCCGGGCGCCAGCCCTCCTCTGCTCCCTCCTCTCCCCCGCCCACGCTTCCCTGTGGCCACTGAGTCATCCTCATGGATCGGATGGTGCCAGGATGGAGCAACTTGGAGGTTTTCTTGGTGCATTTTATGCTGGGGATGACCAGGCAGACCCACCCCCGTGCAGGAGGGCGTAGGGCCAGAGACCGCAACAGAAGGGGGCATTTCTGGAGAGCCTCGCCGTGTACAGGATCTCCAGGGCATTGCATACAGCATTGTGGATCAAATGCAGCTGCTTCTGGGGTGGAGTGTCATGCATGCAAAACGCCGTGCGTTACGTGGCCTTCCCATGCCACCCGGGTCCATGGCGATGCGATGCTCCTGCATACAAGAGAGACTGCCCCCTCCCAGGGGATGCCTGCACCCCCAAGCATGGAGCTGATCTGTTAGATGGAGCCTGGATGTCACGGCCTCACGTGCAGCCCGCGGTCACTGCCTGCCCTACGGACAGAGGACCCCAGGCTCCCCCTGCTCCTGCACAGCTGCTCCCCGCTGACCTCGGCCATTGCTCTCTAGAGGCAGTGGAGGAGGATTCGTATGTAGGGCCCTGTTCAGCTGTCACTTCCAGGGGTGAAAATCCCGACTCTTGTGGCGCTTGGAGCACTGATCCAGCCCGGCCATGCCCCGGGTATGAGAAGCTTTGTAGCAGGTCCAAACGAGCCCAGCTTCAAGCCTGCAAATGCTCCAGGGGGTAAACCTACCCCACACGACTCACCCTTAGCACCCCAAAGCAGTGCATTCTGGGCATTTCCGGAGGGGAGGGGGCAGCTGTGGCTGGGGTGGACAGCTGTGGTTCCCCTCGGGCCGGAGGGTACTTTGTACCTCCCAAGCCTCACCCTTGCAGTATTAATTACAGCCGCCCACTTCCTACCGTTAAACCAGGCACCTCAATAAGGAGGCAGGAGAAAGCCGGGCCCGTGGGATGTCCCGCTGTGAGTGGCCCGGGCCACGAGGCCCAGGGCACAGCCTCTCCCCAGCAGGGCGAAGCGACTCCACACCACCGATGACCCCTCATTTAGCTGGCCTGGATCACAGGGTGGGACACCCATGTCTGGCAAGCGGAGCTGGGCCCTGGCCCCCAACCACCTCCACCAGGCTGAGCCGCAGCTCGGGAGGGCTGCGTGCCTCCCCCAGACCCACCCGCATGCCAGCTCTCGAGCGCTTGCTCCCCATCCTCTGCAAGATCCGCCGCTGACACAGCGTAGATAACCCTGGGATGTAGCACAGGAAGGGTCCAGCTGGTACTCGAGCCCCCCAGTAAATCAAGCCTCGTTTGCACCGCGTCTCAGAAAAAGCCAGAACCCTCACGGGGTCTGAATGCATGTCCGGGTCCGGCTCCCAGCCCGAGGCCTGCCGGGACCGAATTAGCTCGTCCAGGCGCAGGCTTCCAGCTCCCTGCATTCCTCATGCACGCCAGGGCTTGTGGCTGGGCGGTGGCCAGACGCCTGCCTTGGCACAGGGCCGCGGGTGGGGGCGAAGGAGCGGGAATACCGCCCGACGCCAAAATCCCTGGATCCAGCCCATCTTTTGGGGCGGGTGGGAAATGCCCGGCAGGGTCCCTGGAGCTGCAGCCCTGAAGCAGGGGCTGCACGTGGGCTGGGCTGTTGCAGACAGAAATGCATGGAGCCGGGACCCCAGGAGCTGCCTGTCTGCCCTGGTGCACTGCAGAGTGCCCGGTCCTCTCTGCGCCCGGTGCCCATCCAGCCCTCTGCTCCCTGCAGCGTGTCTGAATGGTGATGGACAAAGGAAGTGCACCTGCCCCCCCAGTTCCTAACCAGCCGGTGCCTCCCAGCAAAACCCTGCTCCAAGGAGCAGCCCGCACCTTGGAAAAACCCCAGGCAGCCACTGATCTGACACAACAGGTATCATCATGGTAGGGGGGAGCATAAACCTCCCCCCCCCCCCCGGGGCATTGGGAAGAGGAACAGAAGCACCTAAAGGGCATTCCTGTGTCATCAAGTCCCAGCCGATCCCATCTGTCACAGGCTACTGCATTGCACAAGCCCTCCTACAGCCTGATCTCACTCTGCCAGGGCTGCAACCAGGACGTAGGCAGACGAGGCTTGGCCTAAAGGGTCACGACCCAAGGGATCAAGAAGAGAAAAGGCCACGAAACAAGGGAGTCAGGAGGCCGAGGTCGGTCTGCAAGGGACGAGGACATAGATCGGTGATTCTCAGCAGGGTCTTACAGCACCTTGGGGCACCCTGAGATCCTTTCAAGGGTGCCATGCAGTGTTAGCCCTATTAGGCGTGCAGATGCGATTCGAAGGATAAACCCAGCCGTGTCAAGCAAGCAGGAATGCAGAGCATCCAAAGCATGCTGACCTGTCTCCGGCTTCCTGAGCTCTCCGCACCAAAAGAATCACTTGAGGATTTTTCCGTAGGCGAAAAAGGAACGAAAGCCAAGTGCCGACAATTTCTGAGGGCCTCAAGTCTAACCAGGGTGAGAAGCACTGATGTATGCAGGCACCCTGGGTGGGATCGTGAGCCCGGAGGTGAGGAATGGGAGGCAGGGCATTGGGAGAGCTGCTTGTAAGCCAGCAGGCAATCCCCTGCAGAGAGCCAGGGCTAGCTGGCAGCGGTAAGGTGGTAGCAATCAGGCCCATTCAGGTAACCAGGGCCAGCTGAGGGCACTGGCTCCTACCAGGCTCCAGCCTAAGACCAGTTGGCAACTGGGAGGCTGCTCCATAAGCTTGCACTTGTCACTGCTAAACCCCCGTTGCTTTCAGTGCAGCCCTCGAGGTTGCCTGGAGCTCCTGCTCCCCTGGACTGCCAGCATCTCCCAGCTTCGTGCCACCCCCGCTGTCATCGGCGCCCTCTCCCTTTGTGTCCTGAGGCCACAAGATCAGTCCTGACACCAGGCCCCGCTGCGGGCCTGCTACCCGCGAGGTGGACCCCAGCGGTGTGGGGCCTCCCGGAGAAGGTAGGTAATGCAAATGCAGCTCCAGCTGCTACGATTCGACGTTGAAGCCCCAGGTCCAGCAACTTCAGAGCAAGCCAAGCTGAGTCGGACCCTTTTTGCCTTATCTCGGCGCTGTTTGCACACACTCGGCAGTGTGGATTTAGCGCCGCACTTCCCCAGGGGCATTCCTCGTGGGGCACAAAGTGCAGCGGGGGCAAGTGGCGGGCAGCCCGGCTCCTCAAACACTCACCTCTTCTGCAGGTGAGGCCAGCTCCCTGCAGGGCATTGCCTTCCGGCGGGCAGGGAGCGGCCCCGGGGCCGTGTTGTTCCAGCGCTGATAAGGGACATCGGAAGGAAACTCCCCAGAGATTAGTCGAGGGTGGGGGAGGCAGAGACCGGGGTGCCCATGGGAGAGATCAAAGGAGTGAACTTGAGTCACACACGCTGTTTGTCAGAGACTTCAATGCGTGCATTGCCGCGCTGGAGAAAGCAGCCAGGACCCCAAGCAGACCAGGCTCCGGATGACTTTGTTGGGTAGTTCATTGCTGATAAACCAGCCCAGCCCTGACAGCGTGCCTGGAGCCCGTGTTATCGGGGCAATGCCAAGAGATCTCGCCGGGCATTGGCCTGGGAGTGGGAGGTGGCAGCGAGCATTCGCCCACCACCCGAGGGTCTCCAAGGACCGCTCGTAGCCCCCCGAGGGGTCCATGTCGTGATCCCCACCACCCAGGGGGGAAGTGAGGCATGGAGAGGGGGCACGATGTGCCTGCTGGCTGGGGCACGTCTCCTGCTGCTGCCAGCACCCCAGATTTAGCCACCTGTCCTGGCAAAGCTGGGATATGACCTCCCATTGCCCACGTCCTCGACCGCCAGGCTCCCCTTCCTCACGGTGCTTGCGGCCTACATGCTTTGCTGCTTGTCGCTGAGCATGCGGGTGCCTGGAGGGGGGCAATGCAGGCGGCGGTAGGCGCTGCGCGTTGTCACCCGGAAGCTGGTGGCCGTGCGGTCTGGACAGCAGCAGGCCCAGGGAGGGAAGCGAGCCGGCAGGTCCCCTGTCTCCAGCTGGGAACCGGAGGAATCCATCCCTTGGCATGGCCGAGACGGCCGTGGAAAGCCACCAAGATGAAAAGGGATGAATCAGCACCGAGGACGTTAGCCTGTAATTGATATTTTGAGCCTTTAAATGCCTCCGGGCAGCAGGGGACTTGCCAGAACAAGCCAGGCCGTGCCCTCTCCCGCTCCTGCCTGCACGCGCGTGTGCATGGCACGGTCCGGCTTTGTGCACGTAATTAGGCTCCCTGGTACATCAGCACGTGTGTGCATGCTACAATGTACCCGGGCAGAGCTGCCTAGGCGTGCAGAAACATCGGGCTGTGTCGACGCAACGTAGTGGTTCTCTCGGAGAGAGAAACCTGAAGAGGGAAGGGCTCGCCGCGCACCACTGCT
>NW_017729014.1:21664758-21672948 GCF_001723915.1 Gavialis gangeticus
GTGCATGCTATAATGTACCCGGGTAGAGCTGCCTAGGCGTGCGGAAACATCGGGCTGTGTCGACGCAACGTAGTGGTTCTCTCGGAGAGAGAGAAACCTGAAGAGGGAAGGGCTCGCCGCGCACCACTGCTGCGTGGTAGGTGGTTTGTGCGTCTGCTCTATCCCGCTATCAGCAGAAGCTAATCCGCGGCAACTGAAGTCGCTTCATTCAGGGCTAAGCTTCCCCCCCTCATTTAGTTTCCACTTCCCACAGGGGACAGCAAACACCAACCACTTATCACGGGTCAGCTGCCGCATGGCACGTCCTCCACACCTTCCACCGGGTATACGTGGGTCATCTGCCCACAGCCTGATCAGGTTCGAATTATCCATCTGATTATCTATGGGCCAGCTTTGGTAGGAGGCTCAGAGGAAACCTTCCTGAACCTACCCCTAATAGTGCGGTAGGACGTGCTTGTGCCTTCCTCTGAAGTCTCTGGAGCTGGCCAGGGTACCTGGACATGGACCATGGGGCAAAGCACCGGCTAATTCATAGTTTAGGGGCTGGAAGGGACCTTGCAGATCATCAGGTTCTGCTTTCTTCTCCAAATGCACATCTTGGGGTAGTTACAGGCTGATCGCTGTTGACGGGACAAGGGGCATTGACCAGGAGAAAAGATGCAGCACTCGCAGCTTCTCAACGGAGGAAGACAGAACAAGAAGCGAGGATGAGAAACCAGACCAGGCACACTGAGGTTAAAAACGAGGCCCAGGGTTTTACCAGGGCAGGTGACGAGTCCCAGAACAAATTACCAAGGGAAGCGGTGGCGTCTCCGGCTTGGGGAGCCTTCGGATGGAGATGGGATGCCCTACGTAGGCCAAACAAGTTACTGGGCTCAATGCAGGGCTCTTTGTCCTCTGCTAAATGGGGACTCAAAGCAGATCACATCTGGCCTTAAACTCTATGGGCCTGGGCGAACGCATGCAATCACGCCTTGAGATGTTTGACACACGACCAAGGCACGCGGCCATTTTGCGCTGCGGCGTAGGCAAGCAGAGGAGCAGCTGAAACCAATAAGCCTCTGGATTGTTTGGGCACCGCGATGCATTTAAAACCAGCCACATGAACTGGGGTTCTCGGGTTTTTTCTTTTCTTTATTTCTTTATTTATTTTTTGCCTTTCAAAAATGTGTTTTGGAACTGCCCCAGGCCTGGGGGAAATTATGCTGGCCACATCTTATCCAGCAAATTTGCTGAAAAATAGATTCTGAAAGCCTCCGGTCTGGGTGGCTGCTGGCTGCTGGCAGAGGCGCGTGCGTGTACAGAGAGGAGGGGGTGTCGGGACGCCCGCGTTTTGCTTCTGTCCGCACGGAGAACTGGTTTCGTCCCCGGTGCGAATTGAGGCTGGTTTAGTCAAACCAGTGTAAACCCTGCGCGAGCGCTCTCCTTTTGGTTGGCTCGGCTCGCGCGCACGGGGGAGTGTTTTAAGTTGAACCAAAATAGCAGCGCTGCCTCGCTCTTCTGGGGCCCTTTCACTGGCAGGGCTTAAAGTGTTTCCGAAAAGAGGTCACTGTCATTATCCCAGGGGGAATGACGTGCCTGTGGTCACCCAGATGGCCGGTGGCAGAGCTGAGAGAGGACCTCGGTCTCTGAGGTCCAGTGTTGAGCGCTGTCCCCCAACACGCTCTCCGGACCCCAACAACCAGAAGCCACTTCGCCGAACGCTGGCTTGTCCTGAGTGTACCCATCTGTCAACCGGACCAGCCAAGCCCCCCGGCACCAGGAGCTCTGCCTGTTCCAGCATCCCGCGCTGCAGCTGTGTATTTTCCTTGGCACTTCCCAGCTAACCCAAGCGCCCTAGGCCCGTGGGTGTCTCTTGGCTCCGCTCCTCTCCAGTGGATTCACCCCCACCCCCACGCTCTCTGCTCCTTTTTTCCTTTTGCAAAACCTCTTCCAAATGCAGCACGACCCCAGCGGGGCTTTCCCCTCGCCAGGCCGGACCTTGCTCCTCCGTCTCGCTGGGCGTTTGCATGGCTCTTCTCCGTCTCGACGAAACGCGCCTCCCAAAGCAACACATGATCTTAATCTGTACAAGGAACTTCTACCCCAACCTGTGCAGCACCAGATAGGAAACTCTGTTGTAAATCTGTCGCAATTCGCCCCTGCTATCTGCACAGTTTGTTTAGGAGCCTTGGAATTAATCCCCGGCATAGCATCGGGTTCCAGGAGGTGATGACACAGGATTTATATAACCGGGTTTTCAGTCTGGCCTTTAATCAGCTGTAAAAACGTTACTCCCGTCTCTGTTGGCTTTTCTGTTTTCTGTCTCTCTCTGCCTGTAATTTTCAATCCCTCCAGATTTATTTCCCTGCCTTAATGGTTCTTTGTCTACCCCTCCTTCCTGCTCTCGCTCTTTAGATCTCGTTTTAATTAGAACCGAGAGGGACGGGAGGAAAATGGATGTTTGCTTTCTATGATGAATTGTTTGCCCTTCCCAAGTATCTTCGGCGAGAGGATCCCTGCGGAGATGAATTGATTAAGGTTTCCCCGCCTTGCAAGGGATTAGGTATATGTAAGAAATGTGCTGCTGCCATGCAGCCACCTCTGGGGTGGAGAGGAGGCGGGTTGGGGGGTGGTACAACCTCACTGCAAAACATCCTTGAACGGCAGCGGGAAGAGCTTTGGCAGCAAGAGGGAAAGACTTGCCCTTACCCCGTGCAGCCTGCACTAGCCCAGAAAAAAAACTGAGCAAACCAAATCATCTCGACCTTCTTCCCGAGCAACATCACCCACGTTGGAAAAGGAATTCCTCTTCCAGGATATGTGCTGCCACGGACAGGGAGCCCCTCAGCCTGAATCCAAACCTTAACTTATGGCAGAATAATTTTCCTTGCTCTATGGGCCATCCCTTAGTCTCACTGAAGCAGCTCCTATTACCGGCTCTGGAGGCTGAAACAAAGGTTAAATTTTTAAGAGAAAAGACTCCACTTTGGACAAAATCTGGCCTTTGTCCTGGCAAAATAACACCACGCATTGAAGTGAAACTTTTTCCTATAAAATGTTGGGCATTTTTAACCATCTTTATCCAAAAAAAATGTGGAAAGTGGTGATTTGATATTTTTCACGTACAGAAAACCCGTGGTGGTTGGGGGGGGGGGGTCTTTGTGAGATAGCTGGTATCCGTGTTGCTAAAGTTTCTGATCAAAAAGAGAAGTCGGTGACCACATTTCTCCCCAAAGATTGGGGGCAGTGAAATGGAAGAGGAGGGGAAGGGGGTTGTTTCAAACCCTTGGAAACAACCAGCTTCGAAGTCCCCGCATTGTCCTGATGCTCGGTGCGATAGAGCTGGAGGGCAGGGACTTTTCTGTGCCTGCCCCATGCCTGAGGCATGTGTCAGAAATAATTACAGCATGTAGCAGGCACCGCCTCTACTGACAGAAACAGGGTGTGGGGGGTGACTTGCCGTAAAGGGAGGCCTTTGAAATGGGGTGCAAAAGGTTAGGGCTGCCTAGGAGACTCTATGGCACGCTGGAGAGCTCATAGGGCTGTGGATGCAGGAGCTCTCCAGTTCTGGAGGCCCTTAAGGGCATAAAGGGTGCATCCTCACATGCATTAATGTGTTTTAGTTAATGCGCATTAAATCTAGCACCTCCATTGTGAGGTACTAGGAAAATGCGCATTAGTCTGTCTTAATGAGCATTAAGTAAAGAGCATGGTTTTAAGCGACAATGCACATGTATCTATTTTAACGTGCGTTAACTAGATAGCATGGTTTTTAGTGATACCTTAATGTGTATTAAAATAGGATAATGCGTATTAAAGCGGACGTGTAGATGCACCCTTCTGTGTCTGAGACCAGCTGGAGCCCTCTCCCCTCCCTCACCCAGCTGCACTCCCTCCTGGGCCAAGCCCCCTGCATTTCAATTGCCCCCTATCCACACCAGGGCAAGATGCACCTGTCTTGTTCTCCCATCAGGTATATGGGGCACAGCTTGGGGTGCTATCCTGGGCCACTGCCAGAGGCTCGCTCTCCCCCCTCAAGCTTTCCACACATCACACAAAGGAGCAGAATGGGCCAAGAAGGAAAGCGCGGTGCCACCGCCCATGCTAAGCCAAGGCGTGGGTCCTTCCCCACCCAGATGCCAGAAGAAGAATGGGCCGCACTGCCACAGTGTGCGTGGGTGTGCAAGGGCTGGTGCCAGACGCACACTCGTGTTGGAGAGCTGGAACAGCCAGGCATGTGCCCACACAGCCCACATCTCACCAAAACGTTCCCCAGCCTTTGCTTTCCATCCGGCAGCATCCCCTATCAATACTCAGAGGCCCATCATTGCAGCAGCAAGCGCCGCATAGCCATGGACCTCGAAGCACGCTGCATGCAGCGACCAGCCGAGCCTCACGGCCAAGCCTGGGAAGCATCCTGATTCATCTGGGGACACTGAGGCACAAGGCCCTGGGGGCACGGGGCATAAGTTACTCCAGAGAAGGGACCTTGGCACCCTGGCTCTTGCGGCACATGATGTCAGGCTGCTTCCAGCCATCAGGGACATCCTACGCCTGCTTGATGCCAAGGTGGACACCAACCCATTAGCACTGGGCACCCCGTAGAGTACCCAGCGCACACCACAGGCCTCTGGCATGCTCAGCCTCTGCCAAGGGGGAGAGCTTTACCAAATCTCCTGGGCCTAGGAGTGGCTGCTGGATGAGTCAAGCCATGAGCTTACCTGGAAATCTCAGCACGCCTTGAGGAAATAGGCTTGTCCCAGGGCCTGACCTCTTGGTGACAAAGCTGCCTCCAGGCAGTTATGGGAGCATCAGGCAACCCAAGCTGTCCCCATACACCCCCTGACCCAGAGATGAGATTTTCTGTAACTCTGGGGAGCCTCCGTGCCAATGGTCCCAGGACTATTGCTCTAGATCAGTCTTGCATTCGCGCCCTCCGGACGCCATCGTACTAAGCGCTGCCTAGGCAATGGCCATCGTGTCGGTCATGAGCTCTGCAAAGGGGCCTGTCTGTGTCCCGGGTGTTGTATGGAGCCAGGTGTGCTGTCAACACCTTGCAGATTAAAATGAGGGCGTCTATAGTCCTGGACTCCTGGTCCTCCACCAGCATCATCCAGCTGGCAGGACCCAGCATTTTGAGAGCACCTAAGCATGGGTCCTCACACCTGCAAGTCACCGTCATTATCCCTGTTGTAGAAATGGAGAGACCGAGGCAAGGAGCAGGGCTGGGGAAGACATGCAGCCCATCCGAGTCACAGGCAGCTCTCCCAACCCCACATCCTGAGCTTTCATCGCAGCGCCCTAAGGCCTCCCAGAAACCGTCCCACCGGAGGGACAGACGTGTGGAAAGCCTCCAAGGCCAGCTCAGTGCTGGGCTATTGCCAACTGTGTTTGACCATTTGGTCTTGTTGGTCTTACCCATCAAGAGCTGAGCTGAGACCCCCCAAACTCCACACAGGGCCTCCTGATGGACTGAGGGGGACCCTAGACCAAGAAGGGGGGGATGTCCTTCAGCCATGAAGCTCAGGCAGTGAGCACTGCACAGAGCTGCCGGGATCTCACCAAGACCACAAAGCACTTCTGCAGGAGACCGAAAGCAGAAGAGAAGAGCAGGCCAGCCCCAGGACTCATTTACTGCTGCTGTCCTGCATTTAAAGCAGTCGTTCCAACCAACATGGGCCGTGCAGCACGGCAGGGCTGGAATCGCTTCCCCGCCCTGCTGCTGGGGTAGGACTTTCCAGCGGCCCTGGGGCTGGGAGGGACCCCGGCATAAGCCGCATGCATGCACAGGCGGAGCGGGCTCTTACTTTAGCTGAGGATACACCAGGAAGAGCAAAGCTCACGTCTTTCAGGAGAGAGCGCGGCGGGGCGGCCTCTCCTGGAACATGCTGCGGCAGCTCGGGGAACAAAATGGAGGCTGAAGTCGGGGCCTACGGAGAAATACAAAGGCACGGGACTGAGGAAGCATGTGGGCTTTGCAGCTGCACGGCTCAGGTGCTGAGGGCAGGTGTGGCCTGGCTGAACGCCTGGGCGGAGGCCATTATTTACCAATATGGGAACAGAGGGAGGAAGTTGGATGAGCCCCAAGCCCCAGGATTAATAACATGATCTGCGCTGCAATAGCACCGAGGAGCCCCAGTGCTGCACCAGGAACCCCTGTGCCAGGAGCTGTGCAAACACAGGACAGGAAGAAGGGCCCTGGCACGGGGCAGCTGAAATCACTTCCACTGGGACGCACGCCAGCGAGGCAACTCCGCCGTCCAGCCTCTAGCTCAGGGGTTCAAATCCAGGCTACGCTTCACAGCTACATCTGTCCCCCATCCGACAGCTGCATGGGGAAATACCTCACACGGTGCAAGCAGGAAAATGAGCGCAGGTCTTCATTTCGCACAGGAAAGAGGTGGATGTTGCCAGGTCTGCGCAAGGCAGTGGCAAAAGTGTCACGCGCTTGCACAGCCCTTGGCGAAACACCTTGCACTTAGTCCGTGTCTTCCCCCGGGGTCTGCTGCAGCCCATGTAGAGGTCGGGCCAGGGCCCCACGTTCCCAGGGCAGGGCGGGTGGGATCCCAGGCCCAGCAGCTGCCAGCAGCCCTGGTTCACTGGAATGTGTCAGCGCTGGCCCTCGGCCAGGAGGCTGCACATCAGCTGAGGGCCCGGCTTGCCGTGGGAAGGGCACAGGCGACAGAAGCTGGGTTTTGCCGGCTTGCATCGCATCTGCGTGCAATCCTACAGCAGTGAGAGACCGACTCACATCCACGACGCAGTTTGACGGGTGCAACGAGGCGTGCTGCAGCAGAACTGCCGCGGAGCCGGGCACGGGCCCCTCGCCGTACCCCAGACCCACAGCTCCCCCATGCCAGCCTCCGGTCCGGCGCTGCCGTGGCTCTGGGTGTTCGGCTTGGCCCCCGTGCATATAAAACAGCATGCAAAGCCAGCCAGATGTCCCTGCGTTTTGTTTTATGAACATGGCAGATGTTGTATCCCCTGATTTACACCGGCAGCGGGAGGCGTCCTCGGGGCACGCTCAGGATTTATGATGGGAGCTTCTGGGCCTCCCAGCGGGAAGGCTGCGGGATTGCCATCTCGACCCAGCGGGACGAGGTGCAGAGGGGGCCTGAATCCTTCAAGGTGGGAAAAGCTGGGCCATGACCCTGTGCTCGAAGGAGCCTGCAAGCACTCCTGCCACTCAGATCCCACACGATCCCTCTGCCAAAACCGCTTGGTAGCAAGATGCAATCTGTTGGCTGGATTCCACTATATTCCACCCACCTGAAATGCCGCGGGGTTGGAACTGGATCCTATCCCTCTCCCATCCCCATCTGTTGTCTAGCAGCGCTGGGTGCTGCTTTGAAGACACCTTGTTATAGCTAACACCGGTTGCTCTCTGGCCTGATCTCGCCTGGCCGGGGTCAATCAGGAGCAAGGTGGGGGAAGTCACTGGACTGACTCCAGTGCGAGGCTGGGGTGAGTGATAGCGTCTGTCAAGCAGCGTGTTGCAAAACATTTTTACAGCTTTAATTGCAGTAATTGGGGTACTGGATAATGATGGAAATAAAAACACTGTTTAGGTAATTGTAGGAGAGGCTGCCCGGGTTCGGGGGTATTTGGGTGGAAGAGACGATGGAAATGTCAGGGCATGATATTTAAATGCTGGCTCTAATCACGTTGTGCTGAGTGGCGTGAGGGTTACCCGTGCCAAGGCAGGGTGGTCTCGAGCAGTTGGCGCTGGCCCAGGACTCGGGAGACCTCGGTTCTAGCTGCGATGGTGCCTCTGCTTTCTTGTGGGCTGGCTACTCGCGTCTCTGTGCCTCAGTTTCCCTTCCCAGTGGAAGCTCCTTGGGGCAGGGACAGCCTCCCGCTACACATCTGTGCAATGCTTAGCTCTGTGGGGATGGGATCATGGATGGGGCCTTTGGCATAGGCGTGGTAACACCTGGGGAAGGTACTAGTCCCACCCAGGCTGGCTGCAGGCCACAGCCCCCCCATGGGGGGCTCAGTCTTCAAGAGGGGGAGAAAGGGAGGGATGAAGATGTAGGGAAGAGTGAATGGATCCCACAGCCCAAGAGCAAGGGGCCGGGGGGATATCTCGGCTCGGTGCAGCGCAGGGCATTTTCTCCCTTCCTTTGCAGGGCGCTGCCTGGGAGGCCGGCTTTCCTCCCAAAGTCAATGGGGTTACTCTAAACGCATGCGGCTGGTGCCAGCCCACTG
>NW_017729014.1:21677948-21685814 GCF_001723915.1 Gavialis gangeticus
GGCACGGTGCAGTGCAGGGCATTTCCTCCCTTCCTTTGCAGGGCGCTGCCTGGGAGGCCGGCTTTCCTCCCAAGGTCAATGGGGTTACTCTAAACGCATGCGGCTGGTGCCAGCCCACTGTCTGGTCAGCCCAGTAGTCTGAATGGGAAAGCATAACCGCAGAGCAGACGGTGGTGGAGCCCCCGGCTCGGGGGATCGGTGCCCTCTGAGCTCCCGGGGGTGGATGCTCTGCCCTGGTGCAGCGTGCGGACCCCCGGGCTCGGGGAGAGGGGATGGAGGCGATCACCCAGCACAGCGCAGGGAGGCTGGAGGCGGCGAGGAGCTGGCACGGGTCACGTGGCCTCTCAGCTCACGTAGCCCAAACTTGTTTTTCCTCCCGGTTCGCATTGTTCCAGGCCAAAGTGCTGAGCGCGGCGGTTTCCTGCAGGGGAGGCTTTGCACAATCAGCACAATGGCAGGAGGGACCGCCTGGCCACAGGGACCGGGCCGAGGTCCCGCAGCAGGCGGGAGGGCGTGGAACAGGGACAGCCCAACGCCGGGTCCCTGTGCGTGGCTGGGGGGCGGCACGGCGCGCCACGCAGAGCCCGGGCAGATGCCAACTGCACGGGCCCCGCAGACGCGTCGTTCCAAACGGATGAGGAAACCGAGGCACAGAGCAGGGGTGCGCGTACTCAGGGTCATAGGAAGGGCCAGAACTTGTGCAAATTTGGCTTCTGGGAGCCCCTGGGTGTCTTTAGCACCTGCTGGGCCTTTGGTCTTGCCAGTTGGGTGCTGACCCACAACTCCAAAGGGACTACCTGGCCTGGCTATCATCCATGATGCCGTGGGGGAAGGAGCTTTGCTCTCTGCCTCCGCTTCGCCCACTTTCCCACGTTGCCAGCCGGCCCCAGGGGCTTCTGCCCACCTGCTATCTCCACCACCTCCCCCCTGGGGCTCTGCTCCCCGGTGGGTGGCCCTTCTGCTGGAGGTGCGAAGGGGTCCAGGGGAGGGGATGGGATTATAAGAGGAGTGAAAGGATGAAGGTGTTGGTGGACAGGGAGATAAACAGCGGGCCGAGGGGCACGGAGGGATAAGGGCTTGTTTATGGAGAGGGGGGTAAATGGAGAGATAAAACAACCCAGCGATAGAGAGGAGTGAAGGGGTGAATGGATGGGCAGATATACAGAGAAAGGGATCCAGCAGGAGAGATAGTGGAAGGGCTGGGACCAGCCGAGGGATGGGTTTGTCTCCAGGCAAAGCCCCCGGGCTGCTTCCCCAAGGCCTGTTTCCACGGGTCCCTGGGGATGCCTCTGAACAGGGCAAGAGGGGGCGAGAGACCCTCAGCAATGCCAGAGCTGCTCCTACAGCGGCCCCAATCCTGCGAGGTGCGCAGCTCCGCTCCGGTTGGGACGTCTCCACCCCTCTGCGGTGAGCTGGGGACACGCTCCAGAGCGGCGGCTGCCACGGGGTGGGCTCCGCGTGCCCTGGGGCTGCCGAGGCTCCGCGTTGCCGCAGCAGGGCTGGGTCCTGGCATGGCACCAGCAGGTCCCTGCCAGCGCCCCTCCTGCGGGAGCCTCCAGGGAGGGTGTGCGAGGGCAGCGGCGATCAGTGCCAGTGCAGAGAGACCCCCCAGGCCGGCCTTGCTGCCGCCTAAACCCGCCTCACGGTGGGAAGGAGGATGCCCCAAGGGTGGCTCTAGTGTAGACAAGGCTCCGTGTAGCCCCAGCTTTCAAATGATCACAGCTTAACCCTGCTCGGGCACCTGGGCTACGTCGACAAGCACCTGCTGACTAGAACGGAGGCCGAGCCCTTCCTTGGCTCAACTGGCCCAGCCACCGAAGGAGCTTGCACAACCGCATCACTCCCCTGGCCCTAAGGGGCATAAAACCCAGGAGCGCTGTACGCTTCTGACTCCATCTTATTTACAGTCCGATAGATTTGGCACGCAACGAGCCACCGATTTTTACAGGGCCTGTAGCGTGGGGAAGGCCAGTAAGGAATGAAAAACGGGTTGTGTTTCCTGGCGGGGTCATAAATAGTGCCGCTGAGCCATTTTGACATTGTGCCGTGCCGTAAATCCAGGCCTCTCGAGGAGCAGTAGGAGTGGGAATTCGTTAAGCCCCACGCCCCTCTGCCAGGGAGGTCAAGATGCTCCAAAGACAGGGCTAGCTTGTTATGCCAACAATATTACCCCCCACCCCACACACACACACACATTACTCTACAGGTGGGGAAACTGAGGCACAAAGAAATATTTTTAGTGGGGGGGTCACATCACACAGTCAGGAGAGACCCCACTACCTCCAAATCCTCATCTGTCAGCTGCTAACAGATGTGTGAGGCGGAGAGCAGGTGTCTCCAGGCCAGGCTTTAGGGAGACTCCACAGGAGGAGACTTAGGAGCAGAGTCAGCCAGGAGTGACGGCAGGGTTGGTCAGTGGCCAGAAGCCTCAAACAAATCCCCCAAGTCCTGCAGGCCCTACCAAAGCCCGTTGCGTGGGATCCCTGGGACAGCCAGTGAATTGCAATGGGTGTGTTCATAAAGTCTCAGCTCCTGGAGTCCTGTTATTGCCTCTAAAGCAAAACTGGAGGGACTGATGCGAGTAAGCAGAAGCCCACGAAAGCATGGCCCGGGTGCATGGCAAAGGCTCCAAAGCCAGGAGAAAAAGAAGCCGCCTGGCTATTGTTTTAAAAGTTCGCGATTAAGCCAAACTCGTGATTCACGTGCGACCCGTGAGTTTTTATTGGCCGAGGCTGGCTGCACGGAGGAGTCAAGGCTCCTGGGTCTTCCTTGGAGCTGTGGCGGCCTCCAACCTCCTACACGGCAGCTTCCAACCTGGGTCTCCCTCGGTCAGCACGGCGGCCTCCAACCTCCTACGCTCTGTCTAAAGGGGGCTGGATCTGCACTTTGCATCTCTCTTCCCATCAAGAGGACATGGTCCATGGTCACCACGCTTGCCTGGGAATAAGACATAGGTTCGGTTCCCTGGGCCGGTTGCCGAGCCTTTCTGGCTTCCGTTCCCCAGTCGTCAAATAAGAGTGGCAGCACACGCTATGTCAGGGGGGCATAACGTGAATAGCTCGGGATGGAGGGCCACCCAGCCCAGGCCCCTGAATCCACTTCAGCCCCTCCTACACAAATGCAGGGAGCAAGACTAGAAGCACCAAGAGCATCCTACGATGTGGAAGGAATTTGGCATCCGTGTGGACCCCCCGGGTGCTATCACGCCTGCGTATGAGAACTAGCCGTACTGTACTGTCTTGCCTTTGGCGTCTAGCAAGACCACCGTCAGCTGGAGCATTTTGCATTGTTGGGGGAGGCAAAGGTAGCCTGGTTTAGTGAATAAGAAGCCGCCTGGGCACAAGGAGAACATGGTTCTGCTCCTGGTTCGGCTACCGATCTTCCCTGAAACCTCCTCCCTGCCTGCCTTCCCCCGCTTTGGCTGTGTGATCTGTCTGGGAAGGGGCTATCTCCGTGCAGCACCAAACACAAAGGAGCCCTGGTCTCGGCCGGGTCATCTGGGTGGCAGCGAGGTACGGATCCAGCAGCCAAACAAGCAGGTTCAGACCCTGCCTTCAAATAAAGCAGGGCTGGGGCTGCTCCGCTCCAGCTGCATGTGCATGGGGAGCGGCTGCCTTCTGCTCCCCCTTGTTTCCATTGCAATTCGGATTTTCCTGCCCTCGCGGTGGGCTCAGCACAGGGATGGGAGAGGAGGGGAGAAGATTTAAGCCTCGTCTTTGCCTCTGCAAACAGGAGCCCCGCAGAGCTGAGAGCCCGTTCTGCGGCTCCCCGGGGCGGAGGAATCTGCCAGGCAGCTTTCCCGGCTGGGAATGGAGCCAGGGGGGCCACGGAGGAGACCCACCCAAGAGGGACCCGGGCCAGACGGTGATTAAACCCGGCTTCTCTCCCACAAGAAGGCCTGTGCGAGGCAGCCTGGCGCAGAGGGCGGCTGCTGGGAGAGGTTTCCCGAGCTGTAAATCCCCAGCCCTGACAGCTGCTGGGCACGATGGCAGAGCGCGCGCCCCCTCCCCGCTCCGCACAGGCCTTTCATCAGCCAGCAGAGCCTCGTGAAAGGCGAGAGGAACACCTGGGACGAAGCTGGGGGGACGAGGCGAGGTCCTCCAGAGAGAGTAATGGCTTTTCCACGCGGGCCGTGGCTACCTTGTCCCATTGGTATGTGCTGCGCTGGCAAGTCGTGCCCAGGCCCCCCGGGTCCCATCCCGTCCCCACGGTGCCCACGCCGATGCTGACAGCGAGACCGACCCAGGTCTGACCAGGGTTTTATTCTGCTGTTCCTCTCCCCTTTGCAGATTTGTTCATCCCATGCCGCCTGCCCTGGCCATACAGAGTTTCCCAGTCCCGGTAAAGAGCTATCCGGGCCCTCCTCTGCCCCGAACCCTCACCTCCGCAGAGACGACCACCAGGACAACCCTCGTTCGCTATGCACAGTACAGAAGCTATGACACGCAGTTGAGCATCAGGTAATGGTTACAGCAAAGGGCTGGGCATCAAAACTCATTAGATCTCCACCTAATAAATCAGCAAGATACTTTGGGCCATTTGCTTCCCATCCCTGTGCCTCAGTTTCCCCAAGTGGGAGCTGACAGTCAGTCCCACTGCTACGATGCCTGGTTCGCGCCTGTTTACAGGGTCCAGGGTCGTTCACACCCATTTGCACCGTGCAGGAAGGAGAAAGGGTTAATTCTTGAGCACAGCTGGAAGTAATGTTGTTTTTTTTCCCTTCCTTTCTACTGCCCCCACCCCCAAAAGGGTGAAAAATCAGGCCCTGCAAATGCCAATTAAAAGAAGGAAAATCCAACGCAACAAACAGGTGCTCCCGGTGCTCCGCTGAATCTCAGCCCAGCTGGTAACTGGAGCTGGTCACGGGGAATTATTTCTGCCTGTCACGTGGAGCTGGAAAGGCTCAGGTCAGCCGTAAGGGCGGGCCGCAGTCAGCTGGCGGGGGCGAGGGGAATATCTGGGATCGCGGCCCGCACCGACACGGCTTGTTTGCAACAGCCTCTCGCTGGAGGCTGCTGGGCGCAGACCTCCACGCCAGCCGGGTCGGCTGCAAACCACGATGCTATTTTCCTCGCGGCCGGCCCAGGGCAGACACGGCAATGCTGCTCCACGAGGTCACCAGTTCAATCCCTGGGTGTGACGTGGCCCCAGGGAACAGAGGGGTCCATGTGTCCCCCCCCATTCTTGTGGGAAGAGAGGCCACCCCCACAGCAGCCAGATCAAAAGGGGCCGATGATTTGTGCCAGCCAAAGCCTCCCTGAGCAACGTGCAATTAGCCCAGCGATGGCCTGCTCTCTGGGACCACCCCGCCACTGAGTCACCCACAGCTTTCCCGGGGTTACCACTCCCACAGCCAAATCCCGCCAGGCAAAGGAGATGCCTGCAGGGTCCCTGCAAAAAGCCAGGCTCTGGTCACCCTCCCTCCCACGCTGGTCCGCAGTCGGCTTGCTCGGACTAACTGAGTACACACGCCGCGGGAGCAGCCGGTGCCACCCTCTGTGCCCTGCTCTGATGGAGCCCACGAAGCCGTGGGCAGGACGGGGAGAGATGCTGCGGTGGCTTCCCGGTGGCTTGCTGACAGGAGACTCCAAGCAAAGCCCAGCTGGTGTCTCCATGCAGCTCCAAGTGGAGCTGGGCCTGATCTCTGACGCTACGCCAGCAGGCGTGCAAGCTCCCAATCACAGTCAGCGCGTTAATGAACCGGCATGAGAAACTTGCAGCTCTTCGCTAACGAACCAGGAAGCGCACGGGGAAGGCTGGGGCAGGCAGGCTGAGGATGGCATTTTAGCAAATTCCTGCTGCTAACCCTGGCTCCTGCTCCTGCCGGGGCTGGGCTCCCCAGGTGAAGGCTGCAGGGGACACGAGCACCGAGGGCGGTTCCTGGCCTCTGCCCCGCTGGCAGGCAGAGACGCCACGCAGGCCATGGAGTGGAGCAGCAGAAAGGCAGCAAGCCTCTGCCCGGAGCTGAGACCTTCCCGGAGCATGAGAAGGGGTCCCTGGGCTACTCCAAGCATCCCACAGCACCAGGTGATTCACGGGCCTCGGGGCACCTGCCATGGGATCCATTGGTGCTGCCAGGGCTCTCCACTTTTCCAGGAGCCCCATGAGCCAGGCCCGCCCTGGGAGATGCTACTTCCTTCGCAGCACGAGGGGCTGCTCCAGGGGCCGCCCTCGAGGACTGGCTCTGAGCCCACACCTGGCACCGGGGGCTGAGGTCTGGGTCCAGGCTGGCCCTCTCGTCATGGAGGAGAGGGGCTCCCTGGCCGAGATGGCCATGCCACGTGGACCCCAGCACCTGCCAGTGACTCCGCCGAATCGGGGCCTCGCTTGCCAGCCCGGGGCAGCGCAGCTGCTTCCTTGCTGCTCTGCTTGTAGCATGGTTGGTGGTGACAGTTGCGTCTATAGCAATGGGCTGGGAAGCAGGGGAAAAGGAGTGTGTCTTTCCCCCCCGCACCAAGGAGAAGCAGGCTGCAGGGTCCAGTAGGTTGCTACGCACATTGGAGGACCCGAGCCAAGGCTGTTAGCCCCTTGCTGCTGGTCCGGTCCCCTCTCCAGTTCAGGGGAGCTCCAGGCAGTGTAAGGCCCCAACATTGCCCACAACCCCCTATCCTGCAGCTGGGGAAACTGAGGCACGGTTATCATCCGAGAGGCTTCGATGCTCCGCGTTCCCAGCGTGGGGTCTGGGATCCCCAGGACGTCGCGTTGCTTCCCCTGCTGCTTTTGATCCTGGCCAGAAGGCTGTTTTGCTTTCAAAGCGGAGCTGGAACGACCCTGAAATGTTTGGGGCAAGATTTGGTAGCCAGGCAGGTTGCTTTCCAATGGGACCTTCAGCACTTTCTACGTGATACGAGTTTGATGGATCTCAGTCTAGCTCCCACTGGACTTGGTGGCCACATCCCAGCCCCTTGTTCCCACCACTGCTGGTCTCCGTGGATAGCAGGGTCAGTCTCAGGGAGGCCGAGAACTGCCTGGGCCCTAAACACTGAAATCCCCTCCGACTCCTTGCAGTGTTTCCAACAGGGCAGCCCTGAGGTCCATATGTGACAAGCTTCTCCTGTCATTGCCTGGACATTGCCCCAGGGCCATGCAGGGCTGTGATTCCAGCCCACCCTTTCCTCCAGATGTAAAATCACTCAGAAAAGGTCAATGGCTCACACTTATTCCTAAGCTGTTTGCAGTGGCTCGGCTGGGCTCGGGGGCTGCATGTTTGCTTAGAGCTGCTGGAGAGGCAGCAAGGAGACAGAGCCCTTTCTTTCTGTCCGCACCCCTGCCGGGGCGAAATTTCTAGGAGTGTTGACACTGCCGAACGTCATCATCCCAATGCCGAAACTCGGGGCCGCTCGGGTTGAAAGCTACAGATGTTTGGCCTCAAAAACCCCAAACGTCCGTCAACAGTCTCATCCCAAACTCCGGAAGCATCACCCAGCTCAGGTCCAAAGACCCCAGCTCACGGATACAGCGCCCGCCTGCCCTTGCCGCCCCGGGGGCTGATCTGCAACAACCTTCTGCCCACACACATCACTCAAGCTGCAAGCGACACTTGATGTCGGGGCCTGGGTGTACAGAAACCCCGATTTCTCAGCCCGAGGGGCCCAAAGTCAATGCAGCGAAAGTAGCTTCGGCCGCTTTTGTGCCGAACTATCGCCCGCGTGCAAGCTCAGGCCAAGTTGCTAAAAAGGGGGCAGGATAAATCCGTGATAAAACCGACGGATACATCCATGCCAGGCACGTGAAACTCAGCCCTCAAATACCAGGTTGCAATCAAACAATTGAAACGAAACCTCTGAGCTTGCCATCTCCTTCCTCATGCTGGTTGAGTGTGTGTGTCCTCTGCCCTAACCGGTGGAAAAAATAGCAATTTTTAAT
>NW_017729014.1:21690814-21692118 GCF_001723915.1 Gavialis gangeticus
GTGATAAAACCGACTGATACATCCATGCCAGGCACGTGAAACTCAGCCCTCAAATACCAGGTTGCAATCAAACAATTGAAACGAAACCTCTGAGCTTGCCATCTCCTTCCTCATGCTGGTTGAGTGTGTGTGTCCTCTGCCCTAACCGGTGGAAAAAATAGCAATTTTTAATCCCTTCCTCAAATAGAGGTGGACCAGAAACAAACACACACACGCACCCAGGAGGTACCTTAGAAACAAGGAATCTGGCCAAATGGGTCAGGATGCCTGGACTGAGGTGCCTGTCACCATCATGGCCTGAGGTCCCTTCACAAAAGGTCTCTGCTCTAGCAGACGAGCTAGGATGGCTGGAAGGGACACTGCCCTTGACCCCCGGGGGACTGCAAACCCAGCTGCTCGATGCACACCCCAACCACCTCCCTCGCTGTCCCGGTTCCTCTTTTCCAGCCAGCTCATTTCGGTGATTCATGACTCGCTGAGGCACGGTGACAAGTTAATTGCTAAGCATGCGAGGAATCCTCAGCCTGGGAGCACATGGGTTGCAGCGCTTCAGCCGCCTTCGGCGGGGCTGGAACATGGGCAGGGCGCTGGGGGTTGCCCCCCTGGGAAGGACAAGGGTCCTTCAGTCTGGGCATCAACATCCCCCACTGGAGACTAAGCCAAAGGGACAGATCCACAGTCCCTAAGAAGTATTTGTGCAAAGAATTGCCAGGGGCTTGTATCAGCTTATCAGGACAGGGTGTGGTGCAGACAGCCAGCCGCCCTGGACCTCCGCAAAGACAGGTCCTCACTTGGAGGGGCTGCAGGCTCTGATGTGGGAAAGAGAGACGGGCAGGGTGCGGGCTTCGGCTGGAGGTCATTGGGCTGCAGAGGCATCAAGAGCTGCAGAGGTGCAGAGCGGCGCCGCTCGGGAAGCTCCCTGGGGCAGGGGGACACTGCCAACCCGCTCGCTGCAACCAGAGTCGGTGACCCCGGGGGCTGCTTCGCCCTGAGCCCCTGCACAGAGCAGCACTGTGACGGGCCATCTCCGGGGTAGCAGGCAGGCTGGAGGGGCAGATGCAATGCAGATGGCCCCTAATAGGTACCCAGAGACAGGGGAGGCTGAGCTGGAGCTTCCTGGCTTCGCATGGCCTCATAGATTCATAGATTCATAGATTAAGGGTCGGAAGGGACCTAGTAGATCTTCTAGCCCGACCCCCCGCCAGGGCGGGAGAACAACAAAAAACCCCAAAAAGAGAAATGGGACTCAAACGAGTCCAGCCAGGTAGGCATCCAGCCTCTTCTTAAAGACCCCCAGGGTAGGG
>NW_017729014.1:21697118-21698989 GCF_001723915.1 Gavialis gangeticus
CGGGAGAACAACAAAAAACCCCAAAAAGAGAAATGGGACTCAAACGAGCCCACCCAGGCACTTTGCATGCTTGGGCCCTTCTGCCATGGTGGTGAAACCCACCTGGCCTCCCCTTTTCCTCCGGGGTGCAGCCACTGGCAGGCTCATGCTGAAGGACACAACCCGCAGCTCATTACTGTCTTCTCTCCCCACCACGTGGCTTCAGGACTAACGAGCTTTGTCCGTCGCACCCGTCGCACCTCTTTCAGTGCAGCATGCCGTGGGTCACGCGCCCCCCGAGGGGTTGGTCCACTAGAGGATAATAGCCTTGAGCGAACGGAGTTGCTCCTTTAGCTGCAGTGGTTGAGGTCTGAGGTGGTGACCCCCAGCAGGACATGCAGCTGCTGACCCGGGAGGTGGTCCATGGCCACCGCTGTTTTTACCTAGGAAACTCCAACCAGCAGTGTGTCCTGGGAAGCCAACGTGGAGAAAGGCAAAGCCCCCGGCTGCAATGCTGCTTCTCCAACAGCATTTCTGGTGTCAATAGGAGGATGTGCGGAGCGGAGGTGGATCACATCCCTGCCCTGGGTCCTCAGCCCCAGGCAATGGGTGAGATGGGAGTCAAGTGCCCAGCTCCTTGGCTGGGATGACATAGTTGGGGCTGGTCCTGCTTGGAGCAGCAGACTGGACTAGATGTGACCTCCTGAGCTCCCTTCCCACCTTCATTTTCTATGACTCTTAACTCCTATGGGTGTTCAGGGTCACGGGGGTGCACAGCTCCCCCAGAAAGTCGCACCCCATGCTCCTGCTGATAGGCAGAGCTAGGCCCCAGCTGCCAAGTTTTGGAGTCTGAAGGTTTTGGTTTTGGGCCCAGCTCTGGTTTTCGGGATGGAACAACCAGGCTGTGACCAAGACTAAAACTCTGTGACCATCAGTCAAGGTGGGCTGAAGGTTTGGGTCACGCTGAAAAGGCAATGCTGGGGATACTTCGAGCTTATCCCAAAAGAACCAACGGCCCTCGAGAGGCAGTGCAGCATCCCGGCCAGCACCAGGGTGGAGGTAGCGCAGGCAAAGTACCAGGAAAGCTGACCTGGGATATGGCTGATGAAGAGTTAAAGCATAGAGCCATGCTAATGATGGTCATGATTATTTATTAATGATCCGTTGCTGTAATTTGCCAATGCATACATTTCTTTATGGAGCTTTATGTAACTCCATCTTGAATCAAGTAGCCAGGGCATAAGCATTAAGTGTCCCTGAGCCCGTTGCATTGGTTAAGAGCAATTTCCAGCCCCTTCCAGCAAAGTATCAGGAGCTGATGGGTGCTGTGGAAATGCCAGCTGGTGAGAACCCCACGGTGGCTTGAACGAGACAGCTCTTTTCATGGCTTTCATAGAAGAGGCCACAGCCAAAGCTGCTCTGGTTACGAAATCCCATCTTTAACTAACCCACTGCAAATCCACAAGAGAGTGGCCAAGTGACTTCCTCAGCGTCAGACAGCAAGGCAGTGGCAGGGCCAGGAGGAGGACCCAAGAGTCCCGGCATCCTCAGCTGCACTTTGATCACACATAGACAATGCCATTCACCTTCCTTGGGGTAGACCGCAGCCCAGGCAATGGGAGACATCCCAATAATACAGCTGCCCGGGTTGGGCCCATCAGGCTAATGCAGCTAATGACATCTTATCTTGCTCTCAGAGAAGGCTGGACCAAAATACTTGTATTATTTGGAGAAGATGCACTGGACCTCCTGGCTGCCTGTCTCAGAGGCTTCAAGCCGCAGGGCTTGTGTCTGGGCCGGTTAGTCAAATATCAGCCTCGGGCAAAGTAACAGGAAAGCTGACAGGGGATATGGCTGACGAAGAAATAAAGCACAGGGCCATACTAATGATG
>NW_017729014.1:21703989-21708202 GCF_001723915.1 Gavialis gangeticus
CTCTCAGAGAAGGCTGGACCAAAATACTTGTATTATTTGGAGAAGATGCACTGGACCTCCTGGCTGCCTGTCTCAGAGGCTTCAAGCCGCAGGGCTTGTGTCTGGGCCGGTTAGTCAAATATCAGCCTCGGGCAAAGTAACAGGAAAGCTGACAGGGGATATGGCTGACGAAGAAATAAAGCACAGGGCCATACTAATGATGGTCATGATTATTTCTTAATGACCCGGTGCTGTAATTTGCCAATGCATATGTTTCTTTTTGGGATGTGTGGCTTGTCCCTGGCTTCATTTTTGGATGAGACTGGTCGGCATAGACTTTTGCAAAACATTTTCCTTGACCTAGGTGACAGGCTACTTAGAAATGAGCAGGGTGCCAGACCCGTCACGTGGACGGAGACCTAGCTCGCTGGCAGATACAAGCCGGGAGATAAACACCGCACGGCAAAGTCAGATTTCAGCTGGACGCTATCCCATGCTGTTCTCATGAGCTAGAAGTGAAAAAAGGGGGGTGGAATGAGTGCTGATACATTTGCAGATGACACACAGATTGAGTGGAACGGGTATAAAGCAGGAAGACACTGAAATATTTTGGTTTTGGTCCAGTTTGACCCAAAATGATTTCTCCTCCTCCCCCAGTGTTTTGTGAGAAAACTGAAACCTTTTCATTGGGGGTTGGCCTAAAAGTATGGGTTTTATTTATTAACTGTTCAGTTTGGCCAGAGAACCAAGATGTTATTTATTTGCAGAGCCCTGTCCCCGAGTCCCTCACTTTGCTTCCTCTCTTAGCTTTGCCAAATCTTCCCAAGCACAGAGCCCCGAAATGAGCAGCACTTTCAAAGGGAGGGAGAGATGCTGGAGGTTGCGGGGAGAGTGGAGGGAGCCCATTGACAGCAATGATGTTCTGCGAAGACGGCGGCAGAGCATGGCTTGGCTGGGAGGAAGGCTGGGACAACTCGGCCCAGTGCTCTTGACGTGGGGTTGCTTTGGGCTTCGAACCCTGCCACGCACATGTTGCTCCCCTCCCAAGCCTGAGCTGTGACCTGGCAGCGATGGGACACTAGAACAGAGGCCGCCCAAAAGCAAGAGCCGGGAGCAGCAAAGTGTCATTGATCTTTTCCAGCATCATTTTTTTATGAGGGTCATTTCCCTGGTGCGAGATGGCCCTCTGCCGGAGAAACCGAGCACCAGCCGGACATTTGAGGCTACTCCCCCAGGCAGAGCATCAGCTGAACAAGATTGCACAGGCCTGCAGGTGACAGGGCAGGAAAGCCACGCGTCTTTCTTTCGACATCCGGTGGCAGAGACCAGAGAGGCAGCGTCACCTCGCAGCTAGAGGATGCCTCGGTTCTACGCCCAGCTCAGCAAGCAAATCGCACCCCTGCCTCAGTTTCCCCATGTGCACCATGATACTTGCCTAGGGCCCAGTGGAGATGAGGGGTCCTAATGTATCAAGAAATGCATTCAGATCCTTGGAGGAGAGCTGTCGGGATCCCCTTCCCCCCGTCAGCACAGAAATGTTACTTACACAGTTCCCCCGCCGCTAAGTCTTGGACATCGCCGTCGTGTCCTGAGCAGGTCGTGGCCACTCAGCACCTGCCTCTGGTCAAGGTGAAGGCAGGATTTCACTGGGGACAGACAGACAGGCAAGGGCTGCTTTTAGCTCATGCTCAGAGCTATGAGGACAGGACTGAGCCTGGCTGGGTCTCGAGTCTCACAAACGTACGACTTCCCCGGCGTGAGTTAGGAAAAGACGCTAGCCACGGGTGCAGAAGGGAGTGCAGGGAGTGACACCAGCCGGCACAGGCTGACAGCTGCGGCACACCTGAGCCATCAGGGACCTGGCTACAGCTCCTTGATCCCCTGCCTGAGCCCATCACAGCAGCCTGGGGGCTGCTGTAGTTTGCTGCAGGGGGTGACAGTCCCTGAGACCTGCTTCCCCCGGGCCCCTGGGGATGCCCCACACCAGAGAAATGCCTGGTGGAGGGGTCTGCTCTCTATGCCCTGCCTTGCTCCCGAGTTGTTGCCTCTCAGCGAGCACAGTGCTTTACAGACACAGACAGTGCATTTGCCCCTAGAAGCATTATAATGGAAGGCCCAAAAAACCAACTAACACAGACCCCCTCCCCGCTCCCGGTGATGGCCTGGGCCCCAGGATCGGGGCCTGTGTCTGACGCAGCCACGAACAGGAGGCGGGGAAGCGAACGGCTGAGGCTAGAGCCACCGAGTCGTGTAACTTGCTCCTGGCCTTTTGCCGGCTCTCGTTTTCAGTGTTTGGATTTGTTCTCGCCGATTTGGGGCTGTCGGATCTTAATGCCAAAACCCTAAGTGCTAAAAGCGGCTGATGGAGTTTTTTGGACAGCTCTAAGAGGAGCCAAGGCATGTGCGTGCGTGTGTAGCCGTGTACGTTGGTGTGCGCACAGGAGCGTAAGTGCGTTCAACTCACCTGCTATTATTCGTTCCTCAGCACACCCGGGGAAGAGCAGTTTTCTCCAGGGAATAAACCTGCAGCCCTCCAGCACTTGTCTTGACATCTCTTCCCCTTCTGAATGGCTGAGGAGTGGGTGGCATCATCCTGTTTGTGCCCCTAGCTGCGTGTGCAAAAGCCGGTGCTCAGAAAGTGTCGCCACTACCCAAATGCTCATTGCACGGTCTCATTGTTTTGGGAGATTTGTCTCCTGCAAGCTACCTGCACCAGTGATGCTGCAGGGACCTGCATAAAATAGTGCTGGTGAAGGGGAGAAGCATCAGGCCCAGCATGTCTCCCGTGGGGCCGGTTTAACTACCCAAGCATATTTCTTCCAGCGCCTTGTCAGAGATGCGGGTCACAGAGCAAGGACCCAGGCACCGCGGCCTCTAGCCGGAGCAGCGCGTCTGCCCCTCTCGGAGGAGCCCGAGCAAGGCCCAGCGGCAGACGCCACTGAGTCACTTCTTGCTATTTTAAGCCCGATGCAGCAGAACAGGCAGAGCAACCCCTATTATTTTATAAGCCGAGGAGAGAGACTACAGAAAGCAACAGGCCTCACCTCCCCGAAGTTCAGTGCAAACGAGGAGCTTGCAACCTAACGAGCTAGTTGACCATCGCTGCTCTGGTGCCAGTGGTGCTGGGTGCGGTGCAGATGCAACTTGTGCGCCAACGAGCTTGCAAACCATATAACCCAAGAAGGGACAGAGACACCAATTGAGAAGATGACTTGCCTCCAGTTAGTGGCAAGACTAACTCCACCTCACCCCCAACCACCTCTCGGCGTCCCCACCAGCTCACAGCCCCTCCATAAACCAGGTTAGATTCGATCCAGCATGACAGACCGGCTCAGGGGATCGCTGTCTTTTCCATAGCAGGCAGCACATCTCAGGGGCCCCTACCTCCTGTTTACCATCGCTCTCCATCCCTTGGGCCCCTATAGAGACTGCTCAGAGGAAAAAAAAAATGCAGCGTGTAGTCTTAGCTTTTCAATGCAAATCGACAGCTGGAAATGGAGGACGCAGGCCTCTCCCTGCGACTAGCCCATTCTCCGTGGACCATCCATAAGAGCTCTGGGGCTGCTGGCGATCAAGAAATCACAGCCTGAGACCTCTGGGGTTGGATCAAAAAAAGGAAGACTGACTGAGGCATGACTGCATCAGCACCATCCTCCTTAATCTGCCTTCCGCTTAAGGGTTGCACCATGGATACCAGTGCAGGGCGCTGCCCCTTCCCAGTCTTCAGTGAATACAGCAGCATTAGATGCAGAGGGTTCATGTGGTCACGTTTACCTCTGCAGACCTAAGGACCAGAGACTTACCGGTTCCTCATAATGAAGGCTGGGGTTATTGCACGTTCACGTGACTCCAGGAGCTGGGGCTTTAATGAACATGCCCAGCCTCGCAAGACCTGCTAGAGCTGGCAGTGCTGAAAAGAGAGTCTCCCGTGCCCTTGGACCAGGAGCATTAGGCAGGAGAGCTCATGGGTACGGGGTCCCACAGAGCCTGCCCAGGTGGGGGTGGGTCGCCTCTCCCCCCCACAACAGCTGCCCTGAGGTATATTGGCCTAGGAGCCTCAGGGAGGGCGCACCGTGGCCACGGACACTCAGATCCATGCATAAAACGGCACCTGAGCACCATGTCCCGGTCCCTCTGGACAGAACGGATTTGGCCAGTCACTAAAGAGACCCCAAGACAGGCAAACAACTCTGTCCTTTGCCCCCAGGCAGACCTTATATTTGTGATGCCCGTC
>NW_017729014.1:21708213-21714460 GCF_001723915.1 Gavialis gangeticus
CTTTGCCCCCAGGCAGACCTTATATTTGTGATGCCCGTCATCCCCCACATGCTGCCTCTGGGCAATGCTCGAGTAGCTTGTGAGTGTTACACTTTGCCCTGCTCATGGCCAGCCCCAGCCGCAGAACCAGCAACGAGTTGCAGAATCAGGGCCCTCCACCTCGAGCTGAGGACCCCCGACTTCCACATCCATACCGCTCACAACAGCCCATGGAAAAGAGAAGCGATTTTTTTGCCCCGATTCCCATTGCTTCCATCTTAGCACAGGGTGCGAGTTAGGGGGTGCAGTCCTCAGTGTTGCTTTCCCCGCGGGGCTGGGATGGCAGCTGGCTCTGGGGTGGGAGGCAGCATGTGGGCCTCCTCCCACTTAAAACCAGGGCAACACGGCGGCAGCCCCTGCCGGGACCAGCATCAGCAAGAAGCAGGTTGGGCCTGCCACTTTCTCTTCCCGCGCAACAAGTGGCCTCCCCTCCCAGCCCTGCGCCGGGGAAGACAAAAGGCCTGTTGTGCATCCCGTGAGCCGTGCGAGAGAGCAGTGAGCGAGAGGGGAGGTGGCTACAGCCATGCGAATCCCCGAGGAGCCCTGACTGGCAGAGACCTGCCTTTATTACAATTTCCCTTCCCCTCCGTGCGCGTGTCTGGCTCTTCTCCGCGCGGTACCCCCCGTGCCATCTGCCTCCTCGCTCTGCGCTGCTCGCCGGGGGAAATACCACGGTTGCCTGCAAACTTTGGGGAGCGAGCGGGTAGCGGGGAGAGGGAGGGGGACGTGCGTGAGGGCAGAGGACAAAAATTAGGAGGGAGAGCTGGGGTGGGGGGGAGATTGGATTCCTTCCTCAGCACTTCAGGCAGGCTGCAGAGCTGGCGTGGGAACAGATGAGCCCCAGGGAGAAGAGATGAGACCCCATCCCTCCAGGAAGAAGAGAAGAAACCCCCCGTGATGGGGTCCTGCATGTCCAAAGGTGAGCACTGTGCAGCGTGGGAGGGCATTAATGAGGTGGGCAGTAAATGTGCCCAGCTGGTGATCTGCCCCCCAGATGCGGGGCTGCCCCTCCTGTGTGATTCTAGCCAGCCCCCATGGGGCAGGGGGAAGGCTGGAGGGTGGAAAGGGAGGATTACAGAGACTCCGGCTGTCAGGGGAAGGCAGGTATCGCGTGGCCTTATCCCCTGGGAGTGGCTCGCCCGATGCTGGGCAAAGAGGGCAGGGAGGTTTTGCAAAGAGCCGCTCTGCCCTCGGGGACAGCCGCTGGGGTTTGAGTCCGGCACAGGGGACACGAGCCCCCTTGCTCCAGCTGCTCATTAACGGGTTGGGAAGAAACTTCCCTGAGGGGCAGGCGATGTTGCCTCCCGGCATCTCCTCCCGGAGCTGGCCGCTCCCAGAGGTGGGACATCGGTTGGACTTGGCAGACCCGTCTCACCTCCCAAACTCCAGCCCTCCGGCATCTCACTCCAGGGGAGGCTGCAGACCCTGCTAAGGCAACTCCTGCCTTGCTGCATGCTCCCAGCCAGGCACCCGGCTGCTAACCCCGGTGAAATGACAGCTTGCCAGGCCCTGGGGACAGTCACGCGGGCGGATGGCATCACTCCTATCCCCAGAAGGGGCATTAGGTGCCAGCTGGGACGTCTGGTAGAAGCAAGTGACAGGGCCACAAATCCTGTTATTTGCATCGGTATACGTCCATGAAGCAGCAAGGCTGACCCCACCTTATGGTCGATCAGAATTGGGCCCTGAATCTCTCTCTCTGTCACTCCCCAGGGGGGTTACATGCAGTGAAAAAGCCGGCAGCAAGCTGAGCGACAGTGGTTAGAGTGGATCGACCGGGGAGTCTGGTCCCACAGACCTGGCCAGCCCCTCTGCTGTATTCATTATAGAGGATGTTTTGCAAGGGATTTGTAGCAATCATTTAATTTAGCAACGAAATGCAGCCACCACTGGGGACCAGCACACCTTTGTCCACAAGAGCCTATTACCATCATGCAGCCGGTCCGGAGGGAAATGGAGAAGAGGGTTATGTCCAGCTGAAGCAGCAGGAGGATTGATGGGGAGTGACCCCAGTAGAATTTAACCCGCAGGCTTGGATGAAGCACCTTGGGCTAGTAATAATTAGCGATGAAGACTTTGTTTTAGGCATCTCCCCAGTGCTAAAGGACCACAGGGGAAGCATCTTAGCCAGGACCAGAGGGACACCAATAAGGAGGTCTCGGGTTTTGCTAGGCTAAAGGAACCAGGATGGGGAGAAGTACAGTGAGGACGATCACCAGGCCTGTTGGACCAGGAAATTCCCCTGGCCCACGGTGATGCCAACTCCTTCTGCTCCTACCCTTGGTGTGTGAGGACAACTCAGGGACTAGCTCCCTATTTAATGACTGGGTCCTCAAGGCTGCCTGTTGTGCAGGCTGTAGGTATCAGCAGAGGGGGAAAAACTCACTGCACAGCTGCCGACAAACAGCTCTCAGATAGTACCAAGTTGTCAGTCATGACTGAGTCGACCTGAGTTCAAACTGAAGACCAAGAAGCCCATTAGAGACACCATCCCACCCAGAACCAGGTTATCAAGCGCACGACGCGCAGAAGGGAAAGCAGGTGGGTGTCCACATCTCCAACACCCATGTCCCTTAGTGCATGGCTAGACCATGCCGCCGTACTACGCTGTTAGGGCTGAACATCACTATCACCCTGACCGTAGACGTGGCAGTGGGAGCCAGGCATGCCTCACCTGTCGCTGTAGTCAGCTCCTTTTGTGATGAAACACTCTTGATCATCACGACAAACTCAGGAAGAGCCACAAAGCGCATGCCCTGGCCACGTTCCAGGTCTGAGCGAGTTCTTCCTCCGCTTTCCAAGCAATTATGGGGCCAATCTTTGTTGGCTGTTGGCACGGTGCTTGAACACCAAGGAGTAAGGTAGGGCTTTAAATCCTGATGGACCCGGGTCAGAAACCCTCAGATCTTACACCGAGACCCAGGCAGGGATGTCAGACAGCTGCACAACTCACAGCTAAGTAATGCAGACCAAGGGATGGGGGGCGAGGGATTAGGTAACCTCATAATAGGAGAAAAAGCAAGGATTTAGGAGTAGGGGGAGATTGTGTCTCAGGTCTAAGTTGGGCAAAGCAGGAATGAAAAGCTTGGGATGGGGGGATCAGCTCCTCCTTAAACAACCTCTTCTTTAGCAGTTAGCATTAGGCGACAGCCTGCTGCAGGGTGTGCGCATGCGACTAGCACCGTGCCCCCCACTAACGGGGGGGTGTTATGTTGGCCGTGGCCAGTCGATCCTGTTCCCACCAGGAAGCCCAGGGGTGGGAAATGTTTGCCTATGAATGGACATAAGAATTTCAGCTTGCTGGTGTGAAGTTGTCTTTCTGACCCAGGACCCACCAGCCAAAGGTCTGGGCCAGAAACATGGCTTTGTGCAGTGAAATCCTGCCTGAGCTAAAGCCTGTTCACTGAGTGGTGGGGAAAGGATGAGGAATGTCACTGGGTTTCATTTCCCCATGGTCAGGCTATTAGCTGAGCTCCTCTGACTTCAGTCAGCAAAGTGACACGGACTCCAATGCAATTATGCTGATTTAGGCCAGCTGAGGATCTAGCCCATTGACTTCCAAGGGGCTGCGTTGATTTGCACCTGTTTAAGATCTGGCTCATTGCTTAAAAGAAAAAAAAAAAGTGGAGCAGCAAAGCCCAGGGAAAGCAAACTCCAAGCAGAATATTTCTTGAGAAACGCTGCCTGGCCCGCAGCTGCTCTGGATCTGAGTTATAAGGGAGGGGGAGAAGGTTAAGTGCCGCTAATTGTCTTAGCAGAGGCTTCTAATTTTGCTTGGCAGCACTCCAGAAGGGTGGTGAGGGGCCTGGGTTATGTGGGTTGAAGGTCTGTCTCTGCCACGGGCTTCCTCTGTAGCCTCGTGCATCTGCACCTCAGTTTCCCCATCTGTGAGAGCAGGATCATAACAGTGGTAAGGGAGGAAGTTTGTTAATATTTGTGAGGCATCAGGCTCTGTTTTAAACAAATGGAAAGGACAGAGAGGGAAAGAATATGAAATGTACCCTTTCTTCACGCTCTCATCTCACTCACATATTCACAGTAGAAATCTGTGCCTAATTTCAAGGAAGGCTGTCCATTTCTCATTCCCTAATTTTGCTTGGTTTGGTTTCTTTTCCGTTGCCAGCTCTTGCAAGTTTTTTGCTCACCGCGATGCAGTCTCCCCCCATTTCTTTGGCTCTTCAAGGAAATCTGCACTATTGCTGCTAAAAAGAAACCCACGTAGAATTTAAGAAAACACAAGACTCCCTCAGTCGATGCTGGTGTTACAGAAAGGCACCAGCCCATTTTCCATTTACGTTTCCATGGGACCCCCCAGCCTTGCAGTCCCGCTCAGTGGGTGGCTTTGCACACGCTTGTCATTTCGCACACGCCCACCCCCAGCGGCGCAGACGGGCCAGACCTGGTTCAGTCGGGACCTCTCTGGGGTGGGGAGCGGGATTTCTAAAGCGCTTCCCCTCTGTTTGGAAAGTTCCAGTTTCTCTTTAAACTAGAGCCAGGCAAACTTCAAAGAGTTTGAATTTACATATTTAAAAAAAAAAAAATGGGGGGGAGTTGATGGGGAAACCATTACGTGCTGACAAAACCTGCTCGGAGAAACTGTTTGTATAGAAACAAAGGCTTTGAAATGCCTGAGGTCTGTACCGGATCCCATTGCTCATGCTCCCTATAAATATCTGTAGAGAAGATGAATTTTACTCTCCAAAGCCTATTAGTGTCAGCCCGTGGCGTCCATCCCTGGATGGAGCTGTGTGAGCCTGGGCAGGAGGTAGCAGTTTATACCTGTGTCTGACTCATCTGCAAGGACCTTGGGTTGCACTTAATAACATCACTGTCTGCAGGGCTTTTAGCTCCAGGGAGGCTGCAGCTCGCCAGGCAGCCGGCGCTGGGCCTGGGAGAGATTAGCTGCTCTGGAGAAGGATGTGAGAAGGGAGAGCTCGAGCAGGCTTGTTTTCTCCAGCGAGGAGCTCCTTGCACGTAGGGAAGGGGACGGCCGTGAGCAGGGGGCTCTGGGTTGCGTCCCCAGGAGCCAGGCTGATGGTCACGTGTACAAGCACCCCAAGAAGAGCCGCGGGGAAAGGGACACATCTCCTATGAGTCCCTCGCTCCATATTGTGCTTCCCATCAGTGGTTTCTAAGTTGGCGTCATCATTTCTAAAGCCACTTTGAGGGAGATTGGATTGATTCCCAAGAGCTCTTTTTCATCAAAGATATTTTCTAGACTGGTCTAAAAACCAGTCTGATCTTAGTGCCACTGCATGCACCAGTGGGTGGCCTTAGGGTTGTTGGGGCCCGGGGCAAGAGAGTCATTTGGGGCCCTGTAGAGGCTTAATTTTGATGACCTATGTATCGTGGATCTTTTAAATATTCTTTGGGGGAACTAGATAAATAGTCGAGGGTTAAAATGCACTTCCTTGCAAAAATGTCACCCGCCCAAAATTTGTTGCAAAACTTTGGGGCCCCCCAAAGTGTGGGGCCCTGGGCTGTCACCTGGGTTGCCCTCCCCTAAGGCCGCTACTGCATGCGCCCAGATGTGGGCGGTGGAAGGAGCCTGGATCTGGTTTCCCTGAACTGACTTCGTGGTGGCCTGTGTGGCTGTTCCTACCCACTTTGCACAGGTGTAAATGGCTGTGAAAGGAGGAGGATGGCGAATGCCATCTCTGCGGTGTCCCCACCGGGCCGTGCCCCCCTGCACCCCCGGGCATGGGTCCAGCCCAGAAATGCAGCTGAAGTGCAGTGTAGACAGGCTCTCAGAGCCCCTCTGACTACTAAAAAGATGAGACGCGATCTGGAGCTGTCAGACACAGCCAGTGTGGACCCTCGTGGAAAATTTTGTGTCCAAGCTGGCACGCACCAGAGTGCCAGCTTCTCGCATCTGTGCTGTTACTTCCCGCTGTCAACCAGCCAAGCTAATCAGTCAGGGCCGGCAAGCAAATAGCTGCACGGTGGGAGCCAGGACAAAGGGCTTCATGCTGAGGAAGCTGCCATGCTTGAAAGCAGGGCAGGAGAGGGCACGGAGTTAAAAGCAGGGCCCAGCGGGCGAGCGGGGCATGAGAACGTGACTTCAGCGGTGGAAACACCTGTGGCTTCTCAGCGGTCGCTCCGGCTCAGTAAATGGAGGCAGAGGGAGTGGGGAGGGAAGAGTTAAAGCCACCATGACCAGCCCTGCAAGGCAAAGTGGTTGCACGCTGGGTTTTTAAAAGGTAGGGAG
>NW_017729014.1:21714471-21715729 GCF_001723915.1 Gavialis gangeticus
GCAAAGTGGTTGCACGCTGGGTTTTTAAAAGGTAGGGAGATTTTGGAGCGCGCAAGGCAGGCTTTGAAAGAAAGTGAGTGGGAAACAAAGAGGGAGGCAGGGGGAGGTGTTGGATCTTTAGCAACGATATTTTTGTTCCCAAGTGTTTCTTTTGCGCTGGCATCGCATACCTGTTCAGCAAAGCCAGCTGCACCGATTGCCACAGGCCAAAGGGAAATCACAGCCCCTCTCCCCACACTCAGCACTCCTGGTTTGCTCATGTCATGGCCTTGTCCTGGCCTTCTTGCACCCACAGGCAGGCGAGGTTCTTTGGGTCGATGTGGTATCTGTTATTAGACCAGCTAAATAGTTTGCAAAGCACAATTTTTCCAGCTTTTAGGTACAAACGCCTTTCTTCAGGCAGAGGGAGAGTACAGCCTCCATCCCCCTGGAAAAAAGAAGCGTAGGCCAGACCAGATTTTGACATGTAAAATAATCACAATAAAAAGCAAAGAAAATATCCCCTGTCCCCGTCAGGCTGGCTGTGTCCACTGCAGCTTTAAAGACCCCGAAGAGCCATTATAATTCCTGGTGCAGATCACCTGGAAGAGGCAGCCCCCAGCACAGGGGCCCTTTAAATGGTTTCCTTTTCATGGCCCTGGTGCCACATAATCGGTGGAGCACTGAACGCCACGTAGGAGCAAGGAAGCTGGTGTCTGGGGCTCTTCCAGGAAGAGTCTTTGCATTTAGGAAGTGCTGCTTTCTCAGGCCAAATGACCCCAAATGTGCTACTTCCCCAGCCGCTGGGGGAGGGATCGAGGGCCATTGGGGATCTCCAGGAAACCTGAGGAATTTCTCTCCTAGGTGAAGGTCCTGCTGCTTGGCCGTGCAAGTCGGAGTTGATGGAGGGGTGCTGGGTTTGTTGCCTGGTTCCTCAGCTGTATACACTGTCCATTCGTTTCATTTGCTGTCCCATAGTGCCAAAAGGGCTGGTGCTTCCCGGGAGGGAAGGCATGGCAGGGTCTCAGCAAGCAGGTCGACGGCTGCACCATAGGAGGGGGCATCTGGTTGTATCGCGCAGAGCGGAGACGCGGGGCATCAAACCGCAGTCTCGCACGCAGCACCCTGCAGCATCAGCGCTGACTGGAAAGAGATGTTGGTCAAAATGGTTTGGGGTTGGGCAATGCCACAACTCCCCTTTCAGCGGGAAGGAAAGAGCAGATACCAGGGTAGCCCACCTCTCCCTCTCTCGCCTTCTTCCCTTGCAGACTTCCTCACA
>NW_017729014.1:21720729-21737218 GCF_001723915.1 Gavialis gangeticus
GTCGGTCAAAATGGTTTGGGGTTGGGCAATGCCACAACTCCCCTTTCAGCGGGAAGGAAAGAGCAGATACCAGGGTAGCCCACCTCTCCCTCTCTCGCCTTCTTCCCTTGCAGACTTCCTCACAAGTGCTCACAAGGAATATCCTGCCGCCAGCAAACCCAGCCAGCCAGAGCGCTTGCCCACTGCCCCCCATGAGAGCCAGCAAGGGCCGCCGGCTGCCGCGGCGAAGACCGTCAGCAAGGTAACGAAAGAGCCGGCTACCGAGGACAAAGATCACGCACGCTGCCTGGAGCAGCCAGGACGGCACGTAACCTGTGCGTGTGCCAGCCTGGGATCCCCCCAGCCAGCCACCCCCTCCCGTACCAGCCCCTTCTCCCCCAGCACCACAAGAACGCCTCTTGCATCTTCCAAAGGAAATGATAACTGGTTTGGATCTAGACTGTGGACCCAGAAGAGATTGGGAACTGGTGCCGCAGCCTATTGGAAAAGAGGTATTCTGTGCCCACCACCTACCTATGCTCTCTCCACTAGGCCAGACGGCTCTTTTCGTGGTCTTTCGTTCTGCACGTGTCTATACCACTCTGGCCACAGCAGCCCAAAGCTCACTGGGATCTAATTTATTTCGGCTGCCAAGAAGCAAGCTAAATGTATCGGCACTGAGCTCCCAGGAGCTGCACGCTGACGCTGTTAGTCGGCGAGTGGTACCCCAGTTAGCTAGGTCCACGCTGCAACGTACTGCACGATGGAGACACCCACAGAAAGCTGGGCTTCTTCCTGTTTGTCAGAGGAGCCCTGTTAATAACAAGCTGTCTCCCTCCTAGTCAGACCTTTGGTAGCCTACCCAGGGTAGGTACCATCTGACGCTTTCACCACATCGAATGAGCATGAAAGGATTGTACCCTCCAGCCCCCTAATACAGGCATTACTCATATTCTGTGTGGGCAAGAGGATTTAGGACTCAGGGAGATAACTGCAGCGAGAGTTACGTACCTAGTAGTATATACCTCGCAGAGGCTGCACTGAGGCCACTTGCCCAAGGCAAGAGGCAGAGCAGGGAATCAAACCCACAGCTCTCGTGGCCCAGCAGCAATATAACCCACAGCCCCCCGTCCAGCTTGGAGAGCGTGACTGATGGAAGCAGGCTGAGTGCACCCCAGTAATAAGCCCGCCACTGACAGCATCGCTTTGCTGAGCAAGCATTACCTTAAAGGCAGAAATTTTTGACTTTCCAGCCCTGCCCCTGCCCCTGCCCACATCTGGGCATCCCTCGTGCTGTTCCCCCTGACAGATTCAATCTGATGTGCACGGCCACCTTCAGCCTGCTCTGATTGCTGGCTCTCTCCAGACAGAGCCGGGCAATGAGCAAGATGTGCTGTCAGCTGGAGGGAGAAAGCGCCTGGGAGGTAAACAAGGCGAAAGCAGTGACGCACGGGGCTGGAGCAAGGCCAGGAGCAGGGGAATGGGAAGGAATGAATAAATAAAACAGGATAAGCAGGAAGGAGAGCATCAGGTGCTGAGTCCAGCCGGAGCAACCTTTGGGGAGACCTGCAAGGTTATCGTTGGGGTGCGTAAGCTAATCGTGCACCCCAATCCCAGAGCCCCATCAGTGCACATGTGAGCAGAGCCAGGGAGGAAGGATGGTCCAGCAGTTAGAGCACTAGCTTGTCATCTGGGAGAGCCAGGCCCAAGATGCTACTCTGCCACAGAGGTGTTGTGTGACCTTGGGCAAGTCACCCAGCCTCAGAGCTCTCCAGTTCTGCCTTCTATAATAGGGGCACTGTGTCTGTGATGGGGGCCATGGATGGGCCCCGTGGTGAGCACAGGGTTGTCCTGCAGCCCACACCCCATAACCCCACAGCAGCAGTGTTGGTAGAAATGGCACGGGGGTCCCTGCCCGCTGACTGAGGCAGCCTGCCCTGTGCCAGCAGGTACCTGCTTCCCCCTGCTAGCCAGAGGATCGTGGCATTGGGTGCAAGGGGGGCAGGAAAAGTGAAGGTGAGTGCCTGGATAGCGGACACGCAATGTAAAATGTTATCTTTCCTCGCTCTGGAGCTCCTGGTGGAGGAAGACATCTGCCGTGCCCAGGAGTCTTATTCGGCGCTTCCTTGTGCTAAGTGCTACCCCCAGAAGTGACGAAACCCACCCTCCCCGGAGTGCTACGGCCATCTCCGTCCCATAAAAGCCATGCAGGGGATCATGGAGGAAGGGGGACCTGCAGATGGGGTAGCTCTGGGACTGGCCATTATTTTAGGCGTTCTCCTCTGCTCTGTTTCAGGAAAACCAGATGGATTTCTGCTGGGACCCGCTGCAGGTGAGCGCAAGCTGGCTGCTCTTTGCCTCACTTGGTTTCCCATGTCCAGACAAGCTTTAGGGGCAGGGGGTGCTACTGTAAGAGGGGCAGCTCGTACTGAGCTTCGGTGGGAAGAAGTCGCCCCCAGGTACCATCAGCGCTTGGGGCTGCTGAGCCGTCTGGGGCTCCTTTAGCTCAGAGGTCTACAGGATTCGTCCGTCATTCCCGTCCCTCTGCATGGATCTGGCCAAGGCTGCTCAGAGCCCCCCCTGCCACCTTTACCATCTCCTGTCTCTGCAGAAATGTTTCAAGACCTCCCATGGGATTCTCTCCAGCTCCAAGTCGGGCTCCGGCACTTACAACGTCACAGCCCTGGCGACCTCCTCTCTGGTGGGTAGGTAAAGACCAGCCCTCCCTTCTTCCCATCTTCTTCGTCTTTCTATCAGTGGAGCCCCAGCTGGAGATACTCGAGTCCTCCCTTGCCAGGTCTCGCTCCAAAAGCGGGGAAACTCGGGGCTCTGAGCATTTGAGAAAACTATCTCGAGGACTCGTGGCAGGACTCTCATCGTTCCCCATTTAAACAGCCCCCGGGAATGGTTTCAAGTCCTGTGCTGTCCCGGTTCTCTCTCTCTGCCCTGTTCAGACCTGGGTGTCATCCAGCCTGACTCCCTCCAAAGCCAATTTGCAAGGACCCTTGATATCTCAGAGGAACAGGCCTGGGAGAGCTCACAGGGCTGATAAGAGCCAGGACTTGGCTTTAGGGAAGAGAAAAAGGATCATTATTGTGCCCAACCGCTGGCCACACAAGCCCTGCAGTTCTCCCAAAGGCTCGGATATGGGCTAACACACCTGAGATACACCCGAGTCTTGACTTTAATGTGCTAAAGGGCCTTAGTTCGGTCACTGCTTCGGCCTAAGGTTGGGGCTGGGGTGAATGCCATTGCCTAGCCCAGGGTTAGGGTTAGGGCCAGAGGCACAACGAGGAGTTTTGGTGTCCTGGGGTGTGGGTGCTGAGCACTGCGGAGGTTGATGCGAGCTGCTGGTGCCCCACGGCAGGCTCCCCTCCAGCAGCCCATTGCATCGGCTCCAAGGGGGCTGCCATTCGGGCATGCCTCTAAATCCCCCCCATAATTATGGCTGGGGCTCCCTGCCTCCCTCCCTGCACGGGTCCAGCCCAAACAGAAGCAAGGCATGGGAGCCTGTCCCAAATCTGGGCTCTCGCATGCCCGGTGAAGCCAGGGGAATTTTTCTGCTCCAGGAGCTTCCCAGAGCAGTGCTGTCCACCGGCATAATTAATTGAGCAATGTGGAGATTAATAAAGTGTTTGTTTCCATGGAGACAGCAGTCACTAAGCTGTCTGGCCAGACTCCCTTTCCTCCGCAAAGCTCACGGTGCCCACGGCTGAGTGACAAATGCTCGGCTTTGATGGCCGCTGGGGAGGAAGCAGCTGGGGCAAACTGGGCAGAGGAGCAGGAAGGTTTTGGGGTGATTTGGTGGAAATGCCACAAACCCTGCAAAAGCCCCAAATGTTCAGTTTTTCCCCAACGAACACAGAGTCCAGTGCAAGATGGCCACTCCGAGATTCACAGCCCAGTACTGCCTCCCCGGGCAATTCTCCATCCCCATCCCTGGCTCTTATCCTTATTGCCGGAGCAATGAATCCGGTGACCGCTCTGGGAAGGGAGACATATCTGAGGTGTTGCATCCAGACAGAAGGATTTAGCAGCTATGGCCATGCAGCGTGTCCAACTTGAGTCAGGAGCTAGAAGTGGAGGGTGTGGGGGACCCAGAGAGAGAGACAGGGTGTGTCTACACATGCACTTTAAGGCTCATTTGCCTATTTTAATGCACATTAAAGTGTCACTAAAAAAACATGCTTTTTAATTAATGTGCATTAAAATAAACTAATGCACATTAAGCAGCACTTTAAAACCACGCTCTTTAGTTAATGCACATTTGCCTAGTACCTCACAATGGATTTAATTATCTAAAGCACGTTAATGCACGTATCGATGCACCCAGTGAGAGATGCGCGCACAACTTTTTAGAGCCCCTTCCCAGAGGTAGAGTCGGTGCTTTATACCCAGCATAGCCAAATCCCTTAGAGCCTCGTCAGACCCCTCCCTGATGGGGCCTTGACTGCCTTTTCCAGAATCAGACCCACAGCAGGGAAAGCAGACCTAAAAATGAACTTCTTCGTTCCCTAAGGATGCTCCCAGGTCGTTCGGCCTTCTGTTCGGAGAGCTGGGGCTGGCATGTATGCAGCATGTGCGATGAAGCCAGCTCTAAAACAGGCGGTTGCCACTTGCACCAGCACAAGGCCTGATCCTTAGCCGGCACCTCACCGGCTTCAATGGGCTTTTGGGGCAGCCCCTTGGTGACCTGCCTCCCAAAGCTCTAGGGGTTTTCACCCCGGATCCAGCCCAAATCGCCGAGGACAGCAAGGTACCGAAAGCAGTCACCTACTCCAATTCTGATCTGGGTCTGGCCGGTCCTATTAGATGTCTGTGGGGACTGGACCCCTACTTGTTGAGTGTGGTGACTTTGCAGCTGCTGGTTTAGGGGCTGGCCCAGGCATAATGAGTTTGCTAGGCCTCAGTGTCATTCCTGATGGACTGCTGTCCCCGGTGCCAAAAGGATCACCCTCTCCATGGCAGTATCTGATCCTCTTGGTAGCAACCTCAGTAGAAAAGCAAGGCCATGGGATGGGAGAGCTCTGGAGCCTGAACCCTCTTGTCTCCAGGACATGGGTGAAGTGTCCAGTGCTGTCGTTGCAATGCTGTGCCGGATCTGGGGCTCCTTATGCTCTCATCAGAGCATCTTGAGGAGTTTCCTTCCCATGGCCGTCACTCCAGCCCCTCCCACCGGTGCTTAATTCACTCCTAAAAAGAAAAGGACATTTTCTATGGTGCAACATAGCATCTCTCTGCTTGGAACGACCGTGGCTAGCGCCACTCGAATGTCGCTGTTTGCTGGGCTTTATTGAGGGCAGCTAAGGCTTGCATGTGAGTGCCATAGAAATGCACCCTCCGTGAGAGGCAGTGTTTGCCAGCCAAGCGTCCAGTAACTCTCTGTTCAATGAGACGTGCCAAAGCAAAGCTGGGATGCTCCGGGAAAAATGCCTAAAAGCATCATCCGTACCGGAAGAGTGGCAAGAAGAGGTCGCGTGGGGCTGGAGGGACGGGGTGCTGCTGCGGGGAGACATTAAGCCATCCAGAAAGGAAGCCAGGCTGTCATACAGATGGTTCCTCCCATGCCCAGTGTTAGTGCAATCGGTCCAGGAGCTCCCAACCTTGCCTGCTCCCATCGAGCTCACCCCGTGTCTCTGCTCTAGGGTTGGTCCAAACCATCAAGGATCACATCACCAAGCCCACAGCCATGGCCCGTGGCCGGGTGGCTCACCTCATCGAGTGGAAAGGCTGGAGTGCCCCCCAGTCGGGCTGGGAGCCATCGCTGCCGGATGAAGACCAGTATTCCTACCTCACCGATGAGCTGAAGGAGGCGCGATTTGCAGCAGGTAGATGGGGAGTCGCGGGCAAGGCAGCTGCAGACCGCCCCAGCAGGTAGCTGCCAGGAAAGCGACAAGCCCGGCAATGACTGTGTCTCCCCGCAGATCCAGGGCTTGTCCTGAAGAGTTCCCTAATTTGACCAGGGGTACCTGGGTATGTACTCAAGCAGGGTGGGGAGTGAACAGCGGGCAGAGTCGATGCTGGCCACGCTGCTATGTCGTGTGCCATTGACTATGACTACCAAAACCGGTATGCATTAACCAGGCTAGCCCAATGGGCTGCCTAGGGCTGCCAGGACCTAAAAGCTTGACCTCCTTGTCTAGCCACAGAGACCCCCTGCACTAGGATAGGAACAGGTGATCCCATCCCAGGGTTTCCTGGAGTGTCCTCTGCAGCTGGTGATGTTGCTCACTGCTGGAGACAGGACATGAGGTGGATGGAGCATGGTTTGAGCCAGCCTGGTAGCACTGATGGACCCTGTGGGTTTACCAGGGAAAAGCCACATGCTCCTCTTGGTTACTCTACAATTGATCCAGGCAGAGACTGATTCCAGTGGGATGGTTCCCTGGGACAACCACAGTGAGAACCTGGCCTGGCTTCCCTCCCATCCCCTCTTCACCCGCATTGGGTTTCCTGTGGTCCCGTCCAGGTGTAGCGGAGCAATTTGCCATCACCGAAGCCACCCTGAGCGCTTGGTCCTCGCTAGATGATGACGAAATCAACTATGGAGGCAGCTCCCAGGATGTCATACAGCTTCCAGGTACCTCCTCCCTGCTCTGTTGTGATCAGGCTGCAATGCTGCTGGTGCCCCCGTTCAGAAGTCATCTCCCCTGCAAATCCCGATCGGGTCCCTTCCGGCACTGATTGCAAAGCATGCAAATCCAGAGCCCTTTCGAAGGGCTGCAGTCCCTTGGCAGCTCCCCTCGCTCTGGGAGCAGCAGAAATAGGCCCAGCTGCCACACTTTGTGTGTTGTGGGACTGGTGTGCAACAGATTCTGGCTGGGATCTCGATGCCCCGCGCACTGGTGTCTTGCACCAGACACCATCTGGCCGTGGCCCTGTGTATCATCTTCCAAGAGGCTGTCACAGACTCCTCTTTGACTAGCCAGCTCTGCCTCCCTGGGGTTTCTTCCACAAAGCCAATGACAGTGGCAGCATTGGAGCAGGATCAGGGCTCAGATGTACCAAACACCCTGAGCTGCATCGGGAGGGCGCTGGGGTGGGCAGCACCTCTGAGAATTGGGGTCTCGAGATGGGCACCCAGAATCAGTAGCTGTCAAAACAGTTGCTGGCCTTGGGGTGCATCTGTCTCAGGGCCCTGTAAGTTGAGAGTCTCCTGGTTTGCTTTATCCTGCTGAGTCTCTAACAACCTCCCCCCATCTCAAAATACCTTTGCTTGCAGACCTGGAGGGCATCTACCGACAGGAAAAGATACTGCCCAGTCCCCAGGCGATCAGCAGCCCGCAGCTGGAAGGCATCCTGCCAGCTTTCTGCCCCTCCGCGTGCACGTCCCCGCCGCCCTGGGGACACCCCACGGCAGACGAGTGGAACTCAAGTGTCGCCTCCCTGGGGACTCTGCCCTGTGGCTCCCCCCACGCCAGGAGCTCCCGGCTAGGAAGCGTGCAGAAGGAGCCGGCCAGCTCAGCCGGAGAGCAGGAGAGCGCGAGCAGCACCCTCCAGCAGCGCCTCACCAGCTCCCTCCGCTACGTGGACAGCAGCTCCCTCTCGGAGGATGACGTGTTTTATAACTAGATGCTCCCTCCCCGCTCTCCCCAGCGCAGGAGCGAGCAGACAGGGCCGGGGCAGCAGGGAGATCTTCTGCTCAGATCACTCGCGCTCGTCCAGCCCCGGCTTCCTGGACACTTGCAGAAGCAGCTGTCTCTGGGTTCACCGTGGCATGCGGGGAGAAGGCCCCTGCAGCAGTGCCCGCTGCGACTGTCTAGACAGAGGATGGCAAGGAGGGGACTGTCTCACTGCGTCTCGTCTAGCCCTCCAGAGCAGGCCACGACTGGACTGATGCCACGCGCACCACAGCTGAGGCTCTGATTTGTTTCCGAGGCCACTGGTCTGCATTGAGTGGCACTGATGCGAGAACAAGGGGGATGGCAGGCACAGCCGGGCTCCCTCGAGGGCTGGGAAGCGCCCAGAAGGCATCCTCTTCCCTGTGCATTTGATACCTGCTCTGCAGCTGCAGCCGTTTGTCCTAGGAGCTTCCAGCGTGTGTGTGTGGCTTATGCACCAATGCTTTGGTTTCTTGTCTCTGTGGAGCTCAGACAAGCACCTGGCAGGTTTAAATATAGGCCCATCCCCAGGCTCCTCAGCCTGCCCTGTTGCAGACAGGCATTCGGCTCCATCTAACCCTTGGCACTGGTGGCTTGGGCAAGGTGCAAGCATGAGCTGGCTAGTAGGAGGGAATCAGCCTGAGGTTCAAAGGCTGTTAGACCCCCGTGTCCCATTTCACTCCAGTGGCAGCCAGGCTTCGACCTTCCTGGGGCTTCTTTGCAAAGCCCAGCCTAAAGGCTAATGCAAGCAAGCTGGTTACACTGGTTCCTGCCTCTCAGTGGTGTTCGAATGCCAAGCATGTGCCAGCGATGGCATCCAGGAGCTTGGAGCTGCTTGGGGAGGGTCTGCAGGAATGGCCCTGCCCTCCTCACCAGGCTATAGCATCCCCATTTGAGGATATGGTCACAATATGTTTGTGCCCGGTCTGTGCCCCGCAGCGTGGTGATCTACCACCATCACTGTGCACATCGGGCTCTGTGCACTATCACTGTGCACATCTGCCTAGGTGTCTTGTCCTGTGCATGGACCCTACTGTCCCACACTAGGGCCCTACCCTGCTCTCTTTGTGGAGGAGAGAGGAAATGGGTTAGATGGGAACCCCAGACTACCTTAGGGAGTTGGGGAACAGCTGAATATTATCAGTTAATGTGAAGGAGGCAGCTTGATGCTGACACCTGCAATAGGACCCGGGTGGAGGGCGGCATCTCTTGCAGGCTCCCTGCCACTGAAGTGGACACCTTAAATCTGGGACTTTAAAGAAAGCTACTTGCAGAGCTGTTCTTCCTGCAGCTGAGTATAACTTATGGCCACACATCCTCTGCTGCCCCAGGGCATCGCCCGAACGCCCCCCTCCTTGGCCGGACACTGTACAGTCCAACGCAGCCGACACGTCTCCTTTCCCAGTGAGCTGTGTAACCTCCCAGCTGGTTTCCCTCGTGCTGCCTGGAGACAGATCTTGTGCGCCTTAGCAACGCTCCCTGCAGCGGCGAAGGGAGCGGGCCCCGGGGACAGGTGGGGGGCGGGGTTGCTGCAGTGGCTGTGACGTCTTTTCCTCCCTATGTTCTGTATCCTTGGAGAAATTAAAGTGATCGATGAAATCTGCATGTGCCTGGCTTTGTCTCTGATCCAATGCACCCTGGGACTGGAAACAATGGGCTTCAGCGGAGGCAGCCGCATTGCTATGGACATAACCCCCCAGCTGCAGCGTTTCCTCCGGGGGCTGGCGGGAAGTCCTCTTGCTCCTCAGGCCTGCATATCGCTCCATTTGGGCTCGGGCAGTGCTACAGGATCAATGGGGGACAGCAGCTTTAGCCCAGGGATGCTATGGGAGAAGGAGATGCCTATGGACACACACACGCTGGGAACTGTGGGAGCTGGGTGGCGGGGGCAGCCGCGGCAGCCAAGTCAGAGCAGTGACTGGGGTTGCCCATTGCTCCTAAAGGATGTCGCCCTCTGTTCTAGAAACCGGTGATATCTGGACCCGGGACTTTCTGTACCAAACGAACAAGGAAAAAGCACTCCAGGGATTAAGTGGTGGGCTCTTACTTTTAGTGGGCCTAGAGGGTGACAGCAGCCCCAAGCCCATGTGTCCCAAGCACGTGTCCCCCTGCTACAGCCATGGCAGCCTGGACTTGCCCTCTGCATTGACTGCTCATCCCGACGTAGTGCACTATTGCTATCACGGGTGAGGGCTGGGCTCTCAGGGGCAAAGAGCTACAGGCACATCTGCTATCACACACATGGAAAGGAAAGGCAGGAAGGAAAGGCAAGCTTTGAGGAACACTTTAATGTACAAGAAATGGTTTTGGGGGAGCAAGCTATGTGGTCTCCTTCCAGCACTGGATCTGTGTCTCTCCCTGGCCCTGATCGTTGCTGCAGGGATGGGGGTGAGGCAGGGCACAGGGAGCGGGCTGTTGTCCAAGGCTCAGAGTCTCTCACTTGCCTGTCTTCGGATTTGCCAGATCTTCTATCGCCTTCTTCACCTGCAGGAGAAATCAGCCGGTGTGTGAGGCTCCTGGCAGGCATGCGGTCTGTTCTCATCTCCCCATCTGAGCTGGGGAATGAATGACACCCCCGCCCCCATTTGCCGAAGGGAGAGTCATTCAGCCACTTTCCCCACACCCTCTCCTTGCCCAAGACAGGATGAGGCCTGGGGCCTCTGCACATCCCCCTTCTCCCCGGACACCACCCCAGCCCCAGCTGTCCTGATTCCCCTCTGGCCAGAGCCCATACCTCGCTCCTTGAGACAGCCCCGACGACTCTCCCTAGGGAGGTGACGAAGACACGCTGCAGATTCAGCAGCTCGAACAGGTGGTGGGTCTGGAAGAAGGGGGGAGGTTGCAGGGGGGAGGAAGCCATGACCCATGAACGGGGTTGCAGGAGGCAGCTGCTGGCAACTGGACTCCAAAGTCCCAAGCTCTTACTTTTGCAAGGTGGGCTTCCTTCCCTCTTGCAAAAAAGGCTTTGACCTCCTCAGTGGAAGGGGTGTCATTCTCTCAGCAAGGCAGGAGGAGAGGCCTGTGTGTCTGTGCCCTTGGGGTCCGGAGGGCGTTTCTACACAGAGGGAGCCCAAATCATCTGCACCCTCTCCAGCCATCCTCCCACAGGGCGGTCTCTCTCCTCCCTCCCCACCCTGTGGCATCTCTCCCCCTGTGCAATGGGGTGACTTCGATTTGGTAGCCCAGGGCATCTGTTTGGAACAGATTTGGGCAACTTCACCGGACAAGGAGGGATAAAGGCTCCTGCCCTGCCCTGCCGAAATTTCCGGCAGAGAAGGCAACTCTGCAGTACCCACCACCCGACACTAGATGCCGGCCTCCCTGCATGCGAGCACCCAGGGGAAGAAACAAGCCAGAATAACTCCGGCTGGTACCCAGTGTCCCCCATCAGCACATCTCACAGCACCGTGAGAACAGGATGTGGAGATGGGCATGGGCAGGGGAGCTGGCTGCTCCCCTGAGCGGGTCTCCCTACGTGTTTTATCCTGCTCTGCCCCACCGTGAGTCTGGGCTGCATGCACAGCCGTCTGCGAGTGAAACAGCCCTGAGTGCACGCCGCGTTGACCTGGGGAGACAGCTGCTAGGAACTGCTCGGTGAACACGTTAGCACTAAGCACCTCCAGGGAGAGCGCACACAGGGACCTGGCTTCACCAACATCCCGGTGCCTCGGGTGGGTTGTCAGGGCTTGAGTAAAGCAAGCATCTGCCTGTGGATATCGTGGAGCTTTTCCACCCTGTGGCGCTTGCCAGCTGTGGTGGCTTCTGGCTGCAGCTGGAGACCGTGATCAGGGTAATAGCCAGGGCAGTCCCACCCCTCCCCTGGCTGGGCCCAGCGCCGCATGTCCCAAATCCCCTTTCTGGTGTGGTTACCTGGTGCAGAGAGGTGCAAGGAGACAGCTGGAACGTGATGGGGTTGATGGTGCAGTCTTCTCCTAGTGTCCCGCTGCAGAGCACCTGTAAGGGAGGGAAACAGAGGCAGAGGGGCTGCTGTCTCCAACAAGCAGGGTGCTTGTGCACAGTGCCCGCAGCAGCATTTCCAACCTCTCCAATGCCAGGTAGGGAGCAATCCTGCACAGGCTATGGGACGGGGCTAGACTCAACCAGGAAGCCTTGATGAGGACTCTACCATGGGGCATGCAGGCACCCCTCCTACAGCAAAGGCTCTTCCTGGCCAGGAAACCTCCCAGCCCCCTCCTCTGGATGCTTGCTCATCAACCGTGATTGCTCTCCAAGGTCGGCACCTTCTCCATGCCATCAGCCCATCCCAACCGGATACTCGCTCAGCCTCTTTAGGGGGCAATGGTAGCCACTTCCTTAAGGATCTCTCCCCTGCAGAGCTGGGAGCAGGGGAGACAAGGGCTCTGGGCTTACCTTGTCCTTCTCCCCAGCCTCCTGGGAAGACAGCTTGGCATCTTCATGGGTCTGGAGGAATTTGACCAGCTCAGATCTTGGTACCGTGCCCACCAGCAACAAGGACTCTGGGGATGAAGGAGGGGAAATCTGGGAGAGGACTCTGCACAGGCAGTGGGCAGGTGGTTCAGATCCCTTACACCAATGGACTGATGCCTAATCGTGGCACCGAGCTGAAGGCACACTTCTTCCACCCAGGCGGGCAAGGAGCGTGTGTCCTCCGGGGAGGCAACTCTGCACCAAAGGCTGTGCTGAGCCTTAGGCACACAGTAGCTCCTGCTATTGTCACCAGAGCTAGTTTAAGCTATCTCAGGGACCTCTCCGCAATACTGTGCAGTGCAGACATACCCTTAGACGCTCCTCCCGACTTTCCTGATTCACTGAGACAAAACTCAGAATATCATCTGCTGTAGCAGCAGCAACTCCTTTCCTCGGTGGCCCTACAGCTAAGGGGAAACACCAGCCATTTCCAAGGGAATTGTCTCAACCCAGCGCTGCGTCCAACCCAGGCAGCGGGTCTGACCCAGTCGTCGCCCAGACCTGCAGAAGTAGGGCAGCAGCAGTGCTCAGCTTCTGCATCTGGAGCTGAAACCATAGACGAAATAGGGCTGGAAGGATCCTCAAGAGGTCGTGGCATGCAACCCCCTGCTTGCGACAGGATGATCCCCATCTAAACCACCTCGTCTTTGTCTAACCCGCCTGTAGGACCTGCCAGAGCTAGCGACACCACTGCCTCCCAAGGCAATCTGCTCCGCTGCATCACCGCCCTCACAATTAGGAAGTTCATCCTATTCATAGGTTGTTAGGGGCTGGAAGGGACCTTGCAGATCATTGGGTCCAGCCCCCTATTATACCACCTCAATCTCCCTTTTTACAATTTAAGCCCATTACTTCTTGTCCTGTCCCCCCCACACACACAGAACGGTCACCCTCCTCTTACAACAGTTCTTTTTGGGTATTTGAAGAAATAATCCTCTTTTCCAACATTTCCTCATATCATAGATGGAAAGAAAAAGGGAAGGGGAAGGAAGAAAGGATGAAAGCCCTGGGGAGGGGGTTAGAGAGGAGAATGAACAGCCCCAGGAGGACGGGGACAGCCGGGGACATCATCGGGGACACAGCCCCCCCCTCTGGTACCTGCGCTTTCCACGATGGGATACTCCAAGTCATCCGTAGAAGTCACGACTTGGAGGATTTCCTCAAAAGTGGCCCCCTTGGGCAGGACGGCAAAATCAGTGTTCATGAACTGGTCGGTGGTCACACGGTAGGAGCTGGAGGAGGAAGGGCCGAGGGTCGGAGAGGGAAAGGGCAATTCTCTCCATGAACCCTGCGCTGAGGTCCCTTGGGCTGCCAGCACCTCCTGGGTATGATGTGAGCCAGACGCAGACCCCCCCGACTGATGTGAAGGCTTGATGGTCCTTACCGTGTCCAGCCAAGCTAAGGACGGTCCTTGTACCACCGCCCTGCCCCTACGCCCAGCACAAGGTGGTCGCTGCACCACAGCGGGGCTCGGTTTCCAACCCCCATCCCCTTTGGCTCCAGCTTGCCCTGCCACCCACCCACCAGACCAACATAGCTCCCCTCCAAAATCTAGTTTCCCAAAGGAGAGAGGAGGCCTCACTCAATGTGCCTGCTCCTGATCCGGGGCAAATAGGGCAGCTTCTTCACTATGATGGTGCCGTCGTAGAAGGAGGGCTGGAACTTCTGGGCAATAGCGTTAGCAATGAGCACGGCCATGATGACGGGCAGGATGTGGGCAATCTGCCCAGTGACCTCAAAAACCAGCAAGGCGGTGGAAATGGTGTGAGTGACGGAGCCTGAGAACGCTGCTGCCCCTGGCAAGAAGACAAGAAAACAAGCAATGACCTCTTGCTATGGCCCAGCTCTCAGATGGGTGAGGTCTCCTGCCTCAACCAGATCTAAGGTAGCCATGGCCCAGGGCTTTGCAGAAGCTACAGGTCCAGCCCCTGAACTCCTGCATTTGCAAGTGTAGTGTCTGCAGCCTCATTCATTACCTCTTACCCCCTAGCAAGGGCTCAGAACAGGAGTTCACGCGCTGCAGACTCACCAGCCAGCGCATACCCTCCAGGAACAATGGGGTTAGCGGCGCCGTCTAATTTGATGCCATGGGGGAAGAGAAAGGCCACCACTTCCCCGATCAAACGCCCAATTGCAGCACCTGGACAAAGAGTCAGAGCTGAAATCAAACCATGCCCAGCCTATAGTGGGTCCCGAGTGGGGCAGAAGCTCAAGTGCACAGAGCGATGGTCAATTGTACATCCCGCCGGGGCAGGGACCCAAGCTCACGGGGCTGCATATGGGCCTTGCTGGGATTTCTCTGTCTCAAGACCTTCCTGCAGAGTGAGCCTTGGAGAGCTGAGGGACCCCAACAGCCTCTCTCTGCAGAGGACATGCACGAGCTGCTCCAGCTGGCCGTCCGTATGCCCAGCTGTGGTAATGGGCTCAATAAGATGGTCCAGGTAGTCCCAGCTGCAGAAATGGTTCTCCGCCCGGGGTGACACGGACTCACCGTACACAAAGATCGGCATGAAGTACCCAGCTGGCATTGGCATGGTAGTGGCCAAGATCATCATCCAGAACTTGAATAACAAAGACAAGAGGGAGAAAGTGAAGGAGACCTCATGAGGTGGTCTGCCAGATGCCCCCTGCCTGGCCCTCCCTTCCCCAGGATGTGCAGCTCGGGGCACCTGGAAGGAAGTCTTCTTCTGGCCTGGGCTGCAAGGGCTGTGCTGAGCTGGTCTCGGTGCATGCATTACTCTGCAAGCCTTTCTGGGTCTCAGGACCAAGCATGAGATACAGGTGGGCACCACAGGAGCTGCTGGCCAGGCTTCCTCTCAACTGACACAGGGTTTTCCCTAACCATAACCAGACTAGGGCTTTCCCCCAGGGAAGTCTGCATTGCCCTCGCAGCTTTAAATGAGCTGGTTCATGCACAGGTGGCAGCCACACCAGGCCAGCCCACTGGTCAGCGCACGCTAACAGATGCTGCTTCTCGGGTGGGTTTTGCAGTCTTCTGTGAGCTCTGCTCTAGCAACTGCACTGCTCCCAGGACCTCCCCAGCTGATCCAAAATTACCTCTGGTAGGTCTACCCTGCATTGCTGCCCACCCTGCCTACCTTCAACACTATGAAAATCATCAAATTGCCATAGATGGTGATGTTAGGGTCCCACCACTCCATCCAGAGGTTTTCTGGGTCAACTTGAGGAGGCCTGGCCAGCGAGGCGTTCTGGGAAAGGGCACCCCAGGTCTGGTTGTCAAAGAGGGAGGAGAGGTACTCCTTTATGGTGAGCTGGGGAGGAAGGAAGGAGGTCTGACTAGCAGAGACAATGAATGCATCCCCCACAGGCCCACCTCCTCCTGGCCGCCGTGGCTGTCCTCAGAGACGCGGCCTGATTCTGCTGCCAGCTGCCTTCAAGGGTAACTCAATGGACATCCGTGGCATTGCTCATGGGTAAAATTGGCCCCAGCCCGAAACGCTTACAGTCATATCAAGCCTGGGATACCAGCTTCAGGGCCAACGCTGGCTTCAGAGGGCGCTCAGGGCAGACAAAGATGACTTAGGAAGTGGGACGAACAATTTGCAGAGAGGAGCTGGAAGAGTAGCCAAGCTTAGAAAGAAAGTCTAAGTGAAGCCACAAGTGAGGAAGGGGCCAGATTCCCTCTCCAAGCTGTGGACAGAAACACCCGGGTGTGGGCAGCTCCATCCCCAGTGACCAGAGGACACACAGGGCCCGGAGGTGGGGGGGTAGCTCAGGACTTACCCTGGAAGCCATGAACTGCCCCAGGCTGGGAGGGAAGGTGATGGAGGACAGCACGAGGGCCACCAAGGCAGAGTACAGCGGCTTGCTGAAAGAGGCAGGTCAGTCACACCCATCGCACTGCCCTTCCCCGACCGCTCTTGCTCTGGACTGTCACCTCAGAGGTCCCTGAAAGTTGATGCCTATGATGTTCATGCTCCCTTCTCCCCTCAGCAGGGGCTGGCAGCCAGCAAAGGTGTCAGGGAAGGGGGAGTTTCCTCTTCCAGCTGCAGCAGGGAGGGGAGCCCCCCATCGCCACGGGGCAGGGAGCGTGGGGAGTCCAGCTGGAAGCAGAAGGAGACCACTCCAGGGTGCAGATGGGTCTCCACTGCCCGTCGGGCACAAGGGACTTTGGATAGGACCAAGAGGCAGCCAGATGCTGTGCTAATTCTCGGGGGATAAGGACCAGGCTGTGCATCCAGTGCAGCAGAGCGGGTTGGGAGGTTGGCAGGATGAAGAGAGGGCAGGGGAGATCTTTGGCCATATGCACACAGAGCTATCCACGTGTCTCCAAGCACACCCACCAGCCCACTGCACTAAGCTGTAAAAAAACCCTCCCTCCAGCATGCCTACTCCGTTGCCAGCAGCTGGGCGGTGAGCTTGTTCCTCCGGACGTATCCCAGGAGCCAGCGCTGACAGAAGAGATACGCACAGCCTATAGTCCCACAGATCACCCTGTG
>NW_017729014.1:21742218-21763140 GCF_001723915.1 Gavialis gangeticus
GCTGTAAAAAAACCGTCCCTCCAGCATGCCTACTCCGTTGCCAGCAGCTGGGCGGTGAGCTTGTTCCTCCGGACGTATCCCAGGAGCCAGCGCTGACAGAAGAGATACGCACAGCCTATAGTCCCACAGATCACCCTGTGGAGAAGAGGGAAGGGAGGTGAGAGGGGCCAGGTCTCCCTCTTGCCCCTGCACCCTTCCAGACAGCCCCATGCGGGCATTCAGGGGTCATTAATGATCACCAGGCATAGTCATTAACATTGCAGAGCAGGGAAGGGACAGCTCGGGCTGGTATCGTGGTGCACACGCGCAAGAAGGCAAATTGAGGTGGTCCCAGCCACTCTAATTCTGACATTTCCTAATTGTCGAGCATGTGGCTTTGCAATCCATCTCCCCTCGTGAGACCCAGGGACACATCTGGGGGTGGGGATACAGCGTTACTCCAACACCATTTTCAAGGGAGAGGAGGGAAGTTACTTCCAAGCTGGAAGGAGTCAAAATTAAGTCAGGAGCTGAGGATTTGGGCCATGAATATTTACAACACATTGGCTTGTGGGGCTCGTTGTGTTGGTTGGTGCAGGGTCATATGGACTGAGTAGCTCCAAGGCGATTACTTGTGCTCAGGAGGACTTAGGCTCTGGGAACATAAAGAGGCCAGGGACAGAGGTCTTGCTAGGCTTGGCTAACATCCATCCAGCACTTGAACACCCCTCATTACCAGCCATCAGAGCACCCCACAACCTTCGAGGTACTATCCTCCCCATGAGGCTGCTGCTTCTGTCTTAGAGATGAGGAACCGAGGCCAAAAAAGTGACTGGCCCACCACAGGTGTCCTAAATCCCAGGGCACTTAAGGACCTGCTTGACCTTCCCCCTCTTAAAGGCAACATCTTTGCCCCGAACAAAGGCAAAACAGCAGCCCAGACCGGACCTGCTCTTACCCAACAACCATGAAGAAGAATATCTCTGGGAGGTCAAAGGGGAAATCGATCTTAAAGTTGGTCTTGAAGGGAGCCATGATGGTTTCTGGGAGAAGGGAAGAGTCACAAGTCATTACCGGCGAGGCCACAGGGTGATTCAACTCTGTATATTAGTCGGTTAGCACGGGGTGATGGCCAGGAGCGGAGGAGCGGGGTGTAGGACTCCAGTGCCAGACCCAGCCTGGCCTCCGCAAGTGGTCACTTGGAAGATGCAGCGTCCGCACGGGCTCCAAGGAAAGGAAACACGATGCAGAGGACAGCAGCAGTGCAGGGACCAGGGGGTCATAGATTTCATAGACGTTAGGGGCTGGAAGGGACCTCGAGAGATCATCGGGTCCAGCCCCCCCCCGCCACCCCCCATAAGCGGGAAGTCAGCTGGGATCAAGTGACCCCAGCAAGAAATATATCCACCTGGAGTGGGGGCACCTGACACAGCTTTGGGCTGCAGAGTCTGGGGTCCTGCTAGGAAGTACCTTGCCCGGGACCGAAACCAGCAGCTCCTCTGTATCTCGAATGTACTCCGCTGCTGCTTCAGCCCTGGCTTCTCCCAGCCACGCAGCACTACCAGCACATCTCAGCCCCAACCTGTGGCCCCACGGCCACTAATCACACCAAATGGCTGTGCCACGAGCAAACATCCATTAGAGCCTGGGCTGACAGGCTGCCAAAGCCATTTATGCTTCAGTGCAGCAGACCGTCAGAGGTTGCGCGTCTCATTTAATCTTCCCTTTGTTTGTCTGCAATCCCCTCGGCTGACACCATGGGAGTCTATCGATTTTTTCCAGCGCGGCCGTGTCTGAAATTGCACCCCCGGTGTTCAGAACAAGATGTGATAGACCGCGATTCTTTCACCAGCATCCAAGTCATCAAAGATACAGCGTGGCCCATTAAAGAGCTGATTTTTAGCTGGGTGCAGAAGGGTTACGCGCAGGCTAAACCTCAGCAGTCTGCTTTCCAAGACTAGCATCTTTTTCTGGATTGTCTTGGAAAAAGAGATGAATCTTTTTCCCAGAAAAATAAAATACACTGCTGATATTTGACTCATAAGCAAGCTAGGCCAAGGTATCGCCAGGGCCTCACAGACTATAGCCACAGACGTGCAAAGGAATCATCCTGCCACGGCTGAAACGCAGGTGGAGCACGGCAGCAGGTTAATGGCATACAAAAAAAGCCACGCACAACACATCAGGAGAAAGGGCCGAGGGCGGTAATAAGACAGAAATGTTATTAGCTGAGACAGAAGTGAGCCAAAGCACTGGATTTTTCCCTGCAGCATCTCTACAATCCCTTGCCCCTTGGCAAAGTTTCCAGAGATCTCTGACTCCTTTTCCACTGCTGCAGCTGAATTAATGAATAGGGCCGGCCTAATCTGACCGCCAAGTAAATCAGCAGGATGCTTCCGCGCTGGATAACTTTATCCCCTGATGTCCTATCGAAACCCCCCACCTGAGCTATCTCACCTCCATGCCAGCCCTGCTTCTTTCATGGGAGGAGACAGGACCATGACGCAAGGGGGTATGGCTATTATACAGCAGCTCCTTAAGGGAAAGTGCTTGAGGATTCAGCAGGGATTAAATCAGCTGCGTTGTACCGAAATTTAAGGGAATCCTAAGCAATTACTGTAAATCACTCTAGCGGCATAAACAATCCCACTGGTGACTCACAGCCACCCTGTGACTGACTGGTACAGCCAGTCCCCCCCCACCACCACCACCTTGTCATTGCCAGCCGCGGCACCCTCGCCGTGCCACGCAGCGGGCGCTGTGCTCTTTACCTTGATCGTTGTTGAAGACGGCCAGGAGGCGAAACATGAAGGCTCCGCAGGTGGCCGAGAAGAAGCCCCTCCAGTAGTCCCTGACAGCAAAGTGAGAAGACACCACCTCAATGCTGAACAGCACCCCTGGGTAAAAGCAGGTCTCTGGTTACTATGGTGGTACCGGTCATACCTCTACCGTGCTAATGGTAAAAGATACCTACTGGACGCATCTACACGTGCACATTTACTGCGCAGTAACCACAATTACTGCACAGTACCAGTGTGCATCTACAAGTGCACACCTGTACTATGCAGTAAATAGAGCGACTTATGCCAACTTGGGTGCAAATTTGATCCCTTCATCAAAAATGTATGCCCGATTAGTTATTGCACAGTAATGCACGTGTAGATGCCTTACTGCACAACAACACTGTGTGTGGACTGACTTGGGACTAATTTTAGTCCCAAGTCAGTCCACACACAGCATTAATGCGCTTTAATACCTGCATGTGTAGATGCCGGCCTGTTTCCATTTACTGCGCAGTAACTTTAAGCCAATGTAAATGCACGTGTAGACACTCCCACTGTGAGCTAGATGCATCCAGGAGCTGGGGATATCTCAGACAGAGCTGTGTGCTCCATTGCACCCTAGGGAAGGCATACAGGCTCCCAGAGGGTCCTAGTTGCTTGTTCAGTGTCCAGATCTCAGCATGGGGATAAAGCCTTTATGAGAGTATCAAAATGTCCCCGTGGAAAACATGGAAGATTCTCCACTGTCCTAATGACACATTTTGCCTGACCTGATTTGCCAGTCATGCTGCCTGTTAGGTGGCTACAAAGGAGTCACTTCTTAGCAGGGAGGGAAGCGAGTGATCATTCGATTAGTATAGATATATATATCTATGCTGGCTGAGTGGACTATCCAGATTTATTGCCATTTGGATAGGAAGACCTGGCAATACAGTGGACAAGCTAGAGATAGGAGCCAAAGCAAGGAGAGGTGGATCTGACCTGTGGTTGGTAGCCAGGAGCTATGAAGCCAGGATCTATGAAAGGCAGGGGCTCTTACCAGCCATGGTGCAGGGGGCTTGGGTAAGAGAGTGGACGGGCTCTGGATGCAACAGTCAGGGAGGGAGGGGCAGACAGGCAGAGTCTGTGATTCAGATGAGAGGCCACATGCAATAGAGGAAGAAGCTGAACACAGAGGAGCCCGACTTATACCATGTAGGTGTTCTTAGGCAGATGTGTTCTTACTGAGACCTTGCGCTAGTGAAAGTAAAGAGGCATCGCATTGAGAAACCCTTACAAAGCAGACCCGTCTGCCTGCTTCTCCCTCTCATGCATCCCCCAAAGAGTTATACCGGTCACCAGAGCAGTCACAAGGCTGGGCCTCTCCAAAACTGTGTGCTTCAGTGACTGGGGAGCGGACAGGTCACCACCGGTTCTGGGAATTTAGGGCGGGCGGGCTCTAAAGGGGGAACAACCAGCTCGTGCCTAGACAGTGCAAGCAAGGCAAGAGAATTGCAGCCTACCCAAGCCACAGGAAGCTTAAGAGCATCTAGGTCCAACGTAGTGAGTCCCAAACACAACGGCTGGGCGTGTAGCCATCGGGGGAGCCACACCAGGGCTGTATCAGTCCCGTTTTATCATTTCAAAATGGAAGCCTTTGCCTGTTCCCTTCTGAAATTTAGATTATTGCACGTCACGCCTGGGAGACTCTTACCGCTAATGGGAGCCCCAAAGACAGTCGAGACCCCAACAGCAGCTCCTGCCACCAGCATTTCATTCTGCTTGCTTTTATTCTGGAAAGAGGGGGACAACACACACAGAACAGAGCTGTTTGGCCTCAGACTTTAGCCCCAAGAGAGAATCACAGCTACGCTGCCCGGGGGTTTGTTCATCTAGTAGTTGGACTCATTTTTTTTTTAAATTTTAATTTAAAGAAAATATATTTTCCTTTAGCAATTGATAGCCAATACAAGGCTTAAACTAAATACCCAAATCCATTAAAATATTTAAATATAGCAGAATATTCAAGCAGTGTATGTGTCCTACCGCTGTTTTAAAGAATAGCAAACCAGCAGACAAGGAGAAGTCCTTGGTTAAGCACTTGAAACCAGAGTCACTGAAGACAGAAACCAGGTTTTGCTAGCTGGGGACTTTTTGGGAGGTACAGAGAGACTAAAGTCATTTAAATTTGGCTCAGCTGCAGCAGCAGGACCTTGAGAAGCCTCTCGTCCCCCTCCCTTACCTTCGACCAGTTTGGGTGTTCCTCGCAGTTTGGGGGCAATGTGCCTTGTAGCTGCACGATAGGGCTGTATCTATAGGTTTAGGAACAGGTCAGACACAAGCATGTGTATGGGGTGGTTTGGCTAGGGATGCCTCAAGCAGGCGGTTGGACTAGATGTGACCCCCTGAGGTCCCTTCCAGCCCTATGATTCTATGATACCGTGTTTATTCAAAGTTTAGAAACCAGTTATGAGTCAGAAACCACCCCCAGGAAAGCTTCTTTTCCATTTCCAGTCTATGAATATAAGCTAGCTGGGAAAGGCTGAGATCTCCCAACTCTAAGCTCTCGAAGCACACGGGGACTGGAAACAACCAGCTGAATTCACTGACGACAAATAACATTGACTTTGTTTAATGCATGCGTTCATCTGAAATGCCAACGTTTGACAGACCTTTCTATATCTTCAGCCCATTTTCAACAAAAAATGTCTTTGCTACTGTTTTTTTGCATGTTTCTTTGCATACTGATTTTCATTCAAAGTGGCTTGACAAAAACCGGTGGGGGGAATTAATGAAAATGCCATTCCTTATTTCTTAAGGCATAAAGTATAACAACTAAGAATGTCAATACATGTCTGTTAAACTAAATCACTGCTAAAATATGCATATGAGATGCAAATCAACGCATCAGCCTGGTAGCTGAAGAGAAGTCTTGGGGAGGGGGCATGACACCCTGAGTTTCCCCCTTCCCCCATCAACAGGGTGCTGCTCTGGTCTCGGCCTTACCTCGTACTCCCCGATGACTGACGTCCGAATCTTCCCCAAATAGGCAGCCATGATGCTGGAAATGTGGACGAAGGGACCCTGGAGGAGAGGGGGCGTGGGACTCTGAGTGCTTTGCCTAAAGAGCAATGGTCTGAAAATCAGGAGTTTCACTTCAGAGAAACAGCTGAAAGCCCGACGGCCACGTTCACCCCCGGTGTAAGCGGCTGGCGTCGGTGCAGTTAAAGCAACAGGTATGAACTTGGCCCCAGCGGATCGTCTGAACTTCTCTGGGCAAGGGTGTGAGCTGGAAAGCCCATGAGAGCCGACCCTCTGCAGAGATTATCTGGTACCTTGTGCTGCAATGGATCGACAAATCCATGTGCCGCGCGAACAGAGAAGGCAGCACACCTGCCAGTAGTGGCAAGACCTTCACACTCCCTACATCACAGTCACTAGAGGGAACCAATGCTCCCTCCCTTGTGCCTGCAAAGCCGGCAGCTGGGCATCGTGGAGCTCTTACTAGGGGCGTTCCCACTGCCCCGCCGAGGGGAACCATAGTAACACTTTCTTATTTTTAAATGAACACCTCCAGCACGTCTGACTTCAGCTTAGGGTCAAATCAGTTCATGCTCTGTCCTCAGCTGCTTGCAACTCCTCTCGCAGTGAAATGCATGGGCGCAGGCTGCCGAGGGAGGTCCTTCTCACTGCAGGGAGGCGTTAGCAAACTTCAGGGATGCTCCGGGGAACCTGACTCACGGGAGATGCGGCGCTAGGGCAAAAAGCTGCTTTAAGACTGGCAGACGGCTGCACGTCCGCATCGGGCATTCGAGGGCTAGAAGCGCTATGGACATGCTGTAATCATTCCCAAACGGGGCTTTCTGAATGTAAGGGGAAGGCTGCAGTTAACAGCAGCCAAAACAAATGTAGACGGCCAGGGAAGCTGGGCCCATTGCAAAATGGCTTTTATTTTAACATAAGCCAAGGCAAAGCTAGACCTCGAGGCACTACGCTGTACTCATTCTAGCTCAGGAACCAGGATTAGGAGAGCTGTATTCGTATGACCCTGCCTCCAGGCTAACTATTGTGCTATGAATCACAGTCCATTAGCCCAAGTCTACACATGTCCCATCTCTCATTGGGCTTCGAAGCCGTTGGGGTGACTCGAACCAGAGGACTCCCCCAGCCATCAGGCTCCCTTCCAGGGCCGTGACTTGGAAGCAGATGCTCAGCTGACGTAAATGCACAGGGCCCCTCTGAAGTGAGAGGAGCTGCAAGACTTGCCCCTGCTTGGGTGGGCTCCCATTCCCTGGACATCCCCAAGCATTTTGACTCCACGTCTCACTCGCAATTTGGAAAATTTCTTTGCAGCAACTCTGTCGTCTGGCCCTGTCTCCTCGCCATACCTTCACGCTAACCCTGACAGTGGACGAACCGCTCCACGGTAGCACTCCCCAGTTGCCAGCCCTATATCCACCCCTCCATCCCCACCAGCTGTGAAGCTGGTCTGGGGACACTCACGACTTTGCCAAGGAAGATGGTGCTCCCAGCGGCCAAGGTGCAAGTCATCCCCACCACTTTGGCTCCAAAGTTCTTGATGGCCAGGTAGTCCTCCAGCATGACCCCAGTGAGAATGGTCTTGAGCTCCGGGATGCCAGAGCCTGGAAAAGCCCAGAAATGGGGGACACATCAGAGCACTTCTGGGTGCCACTCAGCCATCCAAACCTAAAGGAAATGAAGGTGGCAACATCTAGGTCTCCACTTCTGCATTTCCAGGGCAACTCCTAGCTAGGCCTGATGCTGACAAGGTCAAGGGTGTATTCTGAGCAGCACATTTCCAGTTCAGACCAGAGGCCATTAGATTGCCCAAAGGCAGACAGAAGGGCTGGTTCGACCCAAGAAGTCTTCAGTTTTATCTAGTTTCCAAAAGTGGAAAAGAGGTATCTGCTGCTTGCAAGGAGGCTAAGGGGTTTTGTCCCCAGTTGGTGCTTTGTGCCAGTGGAAATCCCGATTACCAGTCCCAGAGAGTCAAGTTCTCTGTTTATGCACTAAGCCCATCCACCGAACAGCTGAAGCTACGAAACCTGCTACTTGCTGTCTTGCCAGTGCCCCAAACTCCTGACCCTTGCGGGGTATGAAGGGAGTTGAGTCTCCAGTGGTCCTTGGGGTGTCCTGGACTCCCATCAGCCCATGCCCCACAGGAAGATGTGCAACCATTTAAGGAGCTTGTAGGCAAGCAGCAGGTCATCACCTGTCCCTGAGCTAGTGGCTCTTGATCCATCTAGTGCTTGTTCAGCCATGACACCTGGTCTCTCTGCCGAGCTGACCAGCTAGAGGTCTACTTCATGCCAACCCCAGGAAGGTTTCCTGGGACATGGGCACTGGTCGTGAGCTTCTCCCATTGTGCAGGCCAGCTCTTTAGCAGATCAGTCTGCTCACAGCCCCCCACAGGCCGCCTCCAGCTGCGGAGCATCAGACTCACCTCCCGAATGCGGAGTGATGCTCTGTGCATAGCCAGTGGAGAAAGCAGCCAGGGCAATGGGGTACATGGTCCAGGACAGGTACTTCAGCACTAAGTAATCCCCCAGCTCTTGGTAAAGCCACCGGTGTGCTGAAAAATAAGCATAGGCAAGCGGGGGCATAGAAATGCACATGGGCATGGGCCAGTGGCCTCGCTACCCACATAGCCCAGCCGTGCGGCTCATCTGGTAACTCGCACCCCTCCCTGCTGGGACCTGCTGAGGTCCATCTACTCTGATACCCCACCTACAACACCCTGGGACCATCACGGGACAGCCCAGCCTAGTGTGGACCCCTCTGGATGTCCACACAACCGCATCTTTCCCCCAGGCATCCGCACTCGCTTCCAGCACTCAGTTTCCATTGCCCAGTGTGGTGCATCAGCTAAAACAGGAGGGTCTGTACTGCGCTGCCGTCCCCATGAAACCCACGTGGCATTTGCCGAGGGTCAGTGGCAGGAAAGCAGCCCAGGTGTCCTGGCTCACTAGCACAGTCGTGAGCCCCCCCACCTATAGTTACCATTCAGCAATGTGGTGACGGTGAAATCCATGACAAAGCTGATCATGGCCATTATCACCCCTAGAGCGAAGAGGAAGTACCAGTCCTCGCCGACGCGGAACAGCTGGCGCTTCACGCAGTCCAGGCAGCCTGCAAGGGGGGCACGGGGGTCACATCCACCCCACCACAGTCAGCTCCAGGGGCCTCTGGGATGGCAGGAGCACAAAGACGCTTTGCAGCCAGCTCAATTATTAACCATGGAGCAGCAAGTGCCCCCGAGGGGCAGCTTCATTATGGCTGAAATATTCCACGGAGGTTTCCGAGATTGTTTCCCAGACCAGCTGATCCCATTGAGACCAACCCTGCCGCTGACCCCGCTCCCTACCCCCTGCCCTGGGTTGTATAGAGCTCTTCGGGAAGTCAAACGTCCAGGGAACGGGCTCTGTACAAATTGGCAGGGCCCGCTGGAAAGACCAGGTGGAGGTATTAAATGCTGTTCATCCGTGAGGGCTGAGCAAGCCCAGAGCAATGGCTTTGGGGCCACTTCCTCGCCATCTGAGCTCCAGTGAGTCCCCTGGGAGCAGCAAAGAAACAGCACGGACAGGGTTATAGGGACAGGCGCTTTGCACAGCCGTCAGCAATGGCTTCATGTTGCAGGTGGGAATGACCCAGGAGCTAGTCCCCAGCCACCATCACTGCCACTGCTTCTTCTCCCCACCTCACATGGGGAAGCCCCCACTGCCAAACGCCGCTGAAACCCCCGGGCCGTGGCTCCGCTAGCTGTAGTTGCTGCCCCCTGGCTTAGAAGATCAAGGACCATCAGGGCAGTTAGGAAGCTGATGTTGGGGGGGGGGTCACATCTGAGGTTGAAGGGAATGGGGTCTCCTGTCCCACCTGGGTTAGGTGACCCTGATGGCCTCCTTCACTGCTCTCAGGCAGCATCCACGCTCTTACCTTGGACTCTCCTGCGGGTCTTTGGCCACGGCCTCCAGATTTCACTGAGTATGAGGATCCTCTCCTCCTCCTTAGCCACATCGTGCTCCCTCCGGTCCAGCCCCTCTGTTGCCATGGGCTAGTGATGCCTCCACACCACGAGCAGCAAGTCCCTGCATGGACGAGAGGAGGCACGTACAAGTGGTTGCACTGTGGCAGGTGGCAGCCCAGGGCTTCGTGGCTGCGAGGGGCTGTGTTATGAAGAGCTGCATCACGGAGGCGGAAAGCAATGGCTCTTACTAGGCCTGTTTCACGAGCAGTGTTCAGCAACCAGGATACCTGCAAGCAGGTCCCACCACTTGCCGCTGTTCCCCTGGGAGCCAGGCCTTGTTGGATTAACCACATGAAGTGTCTAGTGTCTTCGTCCCTCTCTACCCTCATCCCAGCCTCCCTGGGCTTTCCTAGGGCTGGTTCTCACCCCCTCCCCTACCTTCAGCCTGGCCTCGGTGGTGGAAGGAGCCTGCCCCTCATCCCAACCAGACTCCCCATGTATTCATAGCATCCAGAGCCTTGGGACCTCCAGACATCACATCTAGTCCAACCCCTGCCAGGCCTATCCAATCCATCCTAAACAAATCCAGCCCCTTAGTAAAACTACCATCAACCCCGACACAACACCAGGCATCACACCCAAACCTGCCACAGGGCAAGCAGGGGGGCCACGGCAGCCCATGTCCCGTTTGTGGAAAAGGTGGTTAATGTACACTCGAGAGATCCCAGGTAGAGAACATGCCCCGGGCGTCCCAACCTGTTGACTCCAGCTCGTTTCAAACCCCAGCCCTTCTCCCTTGCCCGTACCTCCAAAGGGGCTGAAATTCAGCCGGGCACCCATGCACCTTGGGTTGTCCTTAGCAAGAGGAGCAAGACACCCCCTGACCCCAAACAGCAAAGGGGGGCTGCCAGCAAACACACCCAGCCCTGAGGGATTCTGGAAAGCTGCGTAGAAGAAAGATCCTGCCCCCGATAAAGCCCTACTGCACTAATAATAGCAGAAGTTGGCCAGCCAGCTGGAACGTGTGCGGCCCGAGCGGGTCACCTTGGAGGGCCTGCCTTGCCGACGCCTCTCCAGCCGAGCGAGACCCACTGCACGTGGCCTCCTGGCTCCATCCGCCATGGCTGTGCTCTGGCAATAGTTCTCCAGGGGGGCTGGAGCCAGAAGGCCTCCCCCCCACCCCGCTGCTAAGCCCCTGCATGCAGTAAGTGTAGCTGACGCATCCCTGGACCAGCAAGGGAGCCAGAGCCCAGCCTGGAAATAGGGGTCATGCCCCACACACGCGAGCCCTGCAGGAGGGAGTGGGTGGGAGCAGCCAAAGGGAGGGCACGGACAACATAATCCCAAAACAGCACGATACCCTGGGCTCCCAGGCTCCCTGACTACTGCACTGCCCCGCTGCATTCAAGGAGATGGAAGCACCGGTGACAGCAAGCAAAGGTAGCCCCACTGAGAAAAGCCATCGTGGCTCGGACTGAGCCCGTGGAGACACTGCTGTTGTTTAATCCAAACTGGTTTCACCTGATCCCTACCCCGGGCACCACCCCTCAATGCACGCCCTGGCCCCTCCATCCAGGACCCTGCGGGGTAGAGATGGCAGCCCACAGACAGGCCCTTGAGCCTGCAGGACCCTGTCTTGGAAAGGGAGAGAGTGCCTCTTGGGATGGGCCAGGGGGGCTTGCAGCGAAGACAAAAGGAAGGTTTGCAGCTAGCCGGTTTGGGGTCCTCATAGGCAGAGGGTTGGCGAGCAGCGGGCAAGCAGCGGGGTAGTCAGGAGGACGAGCTGATGGGAGATGTTACCTCTTCCCTGGGAAGTGGCTTAGCACAGCAAGAAAATATCCCAGGCTTGTTCAGGTTTTCATTTAAGAGACTCTAAAATGTATTCCTTTTTTTTTAAATTCTGAAAAAAACTCAGACTGTGGCTTTAGATGGTCCAACAATTAACATTTGGGGGTTGATCTTTGCTGGAACAATGATTGCACTGCCTCAGTATTTCTAGGACAGGGGAAATCATTTCTCACCCAGCTGCTAGCTCAGGTCTAGCGAAAGGGGACCTCTGGGGATCAGAAAGAGAGGAGAGTCCACAGCATGGAAATGGACCATGTGTCCCGGCCCCCACCCCACAGGGACTCACACTGAGAAGCACCATCTCACCTCCTCCTACCTGCCCCCCTCCTGTCTCTTGGCCCCAGTACCTGTTTGCTGAAGCAGGCTGGGCTTGGCACAGGGCACGGGGGTAGCAGCCCTGAGCCCTGGGGAGAGCTCCCAGGGGTCTGGAGTGACCAAGATGCAGAAGGACTCTGGCTTTAGGATGATACTGCCAGACAAGACCCCCCTGCCCTCTTCTTTTAGTAGACTGGGCTCCAGGACTAGCTGCACGGGGGCCGACCATCCTCAAATGAGTCCCTCTCAGCCCTCTCTAAGGAAACATTAGACCCCCCCAGTCACCCACAGGGAAAAGAGACTGGGAGGTGGAGGGACTTGCCCAAGGTCACTCAGGGCATCTGTGGCAGAGCCAGGGATCAAACCGCCCTAGGGCCTGGAGCACCGGAGAGGTTTCTGATCTGCTGCCGCTCTGGCCCGGGGGCACGGATGGGAACACAGTGTGATAAGGCTGTGGCGGTGTATCGGAGAGCCTTTCCCAGAGCCTTGCTCAGCCCACCCCTCCGCTGGCTGGACCCCAGGGCATCACAGACGAGTGCCTCGCTCCCGCCCTTCCCAGGCCAGACACCCCTGCCCAGAGCGTCCGAGGACTCACCTGGGCGCTCCCCGCCAAGAGCTGCTGCCTCCACAGGTACAGCTCCCTCCCGGCCTCCTCGCCTCACTGTCCAGGTCCCAGCCCACCAGTGGGCTCCTCCTCCACCCCACCCGTCCTCATTAAAAACGCCCTTGACAGGTCAGCCAAAACCGCCCTGGCTGGAGTGGGCAGGAGCAGAAAGGCAGGGCTCCTTGCAGCCGCGCACATCCTGGCACGAGCCCAGGGAGATGCCTGGGGAGCCTACAGATCATTGCCCGGGGGGTTTCCTCTGGTGTGATTAGCACTGTCATCCTGGACCCTGCTCCAGCCCAAAACGGTGCAAGATAAGCCGTGGAGCCTGGGCCAGAGCCGGGCAGAGTTCAGGCCCTGGGGGGGCATTTGCCCTTTGACCTCTCTGCCAGCAAAAAAGCCAGGGTGGGGGACAAGGGTAGAGCAGGATTTGACCCATGTCTCAGGCTGGTTCCCAAAACCTGCGCTCCCCCCACCCCCCAAATCAGTGTCTCTTTCTCAGTGTATTGCTCTGAACCGCCCCGTGCCTCAGTTTCCCCCACCCCCTGAGCAATGAGGTGAAAGCCAATGCCCCCCTCCTGAGGTCATTGCACAGAGAACGGACTGGGCGGAGGTCGTACACCCGGCTTGTACCTCCAGGAGAGAGTGAGGCTGACTGGCTGCCCCATCTGTGCCAATGTCATGCATGTGTCCAGCCCCGGGTCCAGGACGGGTAGACCAGGGCTCTGGCTCCACATGTACCCCTGCCCCTGAGCACAGCCGGGAGTTGCTTTCTGTGCAGACGGGCTGCCCTGAGATCTCTGTGCGGGGAACTGTACCTTTAAGAGGCACCGTTTGGAGCCAGCTGGTGCATTGTGCAGACCAGGAGAGCACAGGGGCTGAACGAAGCAGGGCTGTCAGTCCCGTGCCAGGCAGAGCATTGGGATCCCGTGTCCTGCCAGGTGCAGGAGATGCCCTCTCCTCTCAGGTATGCTGGGGTAACAGGGTGGGCTTGGGTGCAGTTGGCCCTGATTCGTGGTGGTGGATGCAGAGTCAGACTCAATCCCCCAATCTCTCCTGTTTGCACAAGGCTCCCAACCTCCCTGGGCTCCGGGGCACTAGGCTAATACAACATACACAACACTGGATGCCATTTGTCCCCTCTTATTACACAACAGACCCCCCAGCGCCTTGCAGGGTGGATCTGAAACCGTCTAGCCCCGCAGCCAGCTTATAGGGGCTGCCAAGCATAGCGTGAATGCCTTCGCTTCCTCAGCTCATGAGATGCACCCTGCGCTCCCGGGCAGCCAGCGAGAGGACACAGCTCTCCAGAGGGGATCGGGTTCACCCCACAAGGGCGCTGGCACCCCTGCTTCTCCGTTGGGACCCAGGAGGGTTCACGGGCTGTGAGTTTTGTTTTAGGCTTGGGAGTGAAATGAAGCCCAGATTCCAGCCCCGTCAGCCCCACACCAGGGCTAGTCCTAATGCCCCATCTTCCCCTCACCGGGGACCTTTCAGCCAGTTTGGCTTGAATTTTAAGTCTGACGGCTGTCCTAGTTTCAGCTGCCAGGGATAGCTCTGTCTGAACCAGAAGCTTGGACTCAAACCTGCTTGCAGCTGGGATCCATAATGGGTTGACCTAAGAGCTCTCCTTCACCCTGGACCTTGCAGGGGTAGAGGACTTAGGAGCCTGCATCCCTTGCAAGGATGGCACAGGGCCTGGGTGTATCTAACTGTGCAAACCGGTGGCTAGCGGGATCTCCAAAAGCACGTCAGCAGGTTCGTGTTTGTGCCCAAAAGCTTGCAAAGAGCAATTTTTCCAACTTTTTAGTTAGTCTAATAAAAGATATCACATCTACCCAAAGAGTGCGTCTGCCTATGTCCTTAGACCAGCACGGCTACAACCAACGGCCCATAAGCAGGTGCCTCACTCTCCTAAGGACCTTTGCAGATTTGGCCTCTGGAGCCCACGTCCTTGTGCCTAAATGGATTTTGGCTCCAAAATCGCTGAGGCTTTTTGGAAACTACTACCCTAGAGGTGACCGCAGCGTTTAAGGGGGCTTGCATTGATCCGCAAGTGCTGAGTTGCATCCTCAGTGCCCCTGGCTTTCTTCTCTGCTCTGACCTGAGGGCAGATACGGGGCTGGCCCGGGACAAAGCAGCTGTTTGCTCGAGGCCTGCGTGCCCAGGAGAGGGAGGGCGGCAGGAGGCCCCCCCGGCGGCACCTGATTGAGGCGAGGGGCCAGCGAGAAGCGGTGACTCAGGCCCTCGCTGCAGTTACTCAGCATCCACATTTAGATGTCCCGGCCTCCCTCCATCCCCGCTACAGCTACTCGGAGCTGAGCCCAGAGCCCGGCCTCAGTTCCCACACTTCCTCGCTCGGCCTTGGCCGCGAAATGCCTGCAGTCCTGGCTCATCGCTCCCAGCACGCGGCGGACGTGCATTCCAGACGGCCGACAGGCCCGGGCGTTTCAGCCTCGCGGACATCAGCTGCATGCCTGGGACGGACGCGTGGTGGGTCATCGAGCCCTTATCTCAGCCTGGGGGATAAAACCATAGATGGTCTAAGGCTCGGGGCAAGTGCTGGCTCGCTTCCCTTGCTGCACGGCTCCACGGGTCTGCGTCCGTCCTGGCCTGGCCTTGCCCACGCTAAGCTGCTTTCATCCTGCCTCGTGACGCTGCCAGAGGCCAGTGACGTGCAGCAATGTGGAAAACGTGCGTGGGGGTGAGGACCGGGAAGGGACCCTGCGTGTCCGGATGGTCGCGGAGGCTGAGACGTGCCGGGTGCGAGACAGCAGCACGTTCTGTCCCCACGCGGCTCTCGGCGGAGCCCGCCGGCCTTTCCGGGGGCAGCAAACATCAGCCTGGACACCCTGCCACGGGGCTGGCAGCACGGAGAGCCAGGAGCAGAGCGCGCTGTGGGAGGCGGCAGGTGCACGGATCATGACAAAGTCCGTGCGCCTGTCACCCGCTGCACGGAAAGTTCCCTCAGTAACAAAGCCAGCGTCAGGATAACCACCTCCGCCTTCATTTCTTAAGGGAAGAACTAGCTGCTAGGATCTGGATATAATCTAGGACCGGCTGGCGGGTGGGTGGAGGATCTAGCCAAGGGGGCATGAACAGGTCTCCACGGGTGCAAAGGAAACCTCGAACATGCGCAGCTGACGGAGGCAGCGCTGCCTGCCTGAGTTAGCAGAGAGCCTGAAGCAATCCCTCGGAGACGGGCGTGACTTATTCCTTCCAGGTGGCGTGGGTGCTGCTCTCAGGGTGGCAAAGAAAAGCAGGGTCCCGGGTAGCCAGGCAGGCACCGGCCTCCATTCCCACCTCTCCCACTGCCGTCCAATGTGACCTTGGGTCAGCCCCAGCCTCTGGCCGTGCCTCAGTTTCCCCGCTTCAAACAACACTCGCAACTGCTTCCTCTGGGGGATAAAGGGTTTTAAGGCCTGGAGAGCCGGGGCCAGCATTAAACACCCCCTGCAATGGCATTTTCCAGTGCTCCCTCTCACAAACCAACAGGCCGTCACCTATTCGCAGCAAGTCCAAGCCCTCGTCATCTCCCGGACAGCCCTCACCCCGGCACCCTCTCCTGACGCCTTCCTTTTTTTGGGAAGTCGCCCGCCCTCTGCCAGGCGCAGCCAGGACCGAGTGGGAGCTGCATTATCCAGGCAGGCAGGAATGCCGGCGATGAGATCAGATTCCTCCTACCACCGGTTGTTGGCGCCCTGGCAGGGGGACGGGGGAAAATTTCCACCCGGCTGAAGGATGCACAAGCAGCTAAATTTAGGCTGTTTTACAAGAGGGCTGGAAGGCAGCCCAGAGACTAAAGGGGGCTTTATAAACCCAACAGCTGCCTCCGAGCCGTGCTGTCCTCATCCACCCAGCCGGCTATAAAGAGGGCCGTGCCAGTGCCCCCCTGGGCCCGGCTCTGATTCCCATTCTCCTGCAGGAGGAGGGAAGATCCACTCCTCCCACCCCAGTTGGTTGCCTGGTTGGGTTTATTTGTATTTCTTTGCTCCCCCTCTCTCCCGGCAACGTGCCCCGAGGTGGATGAGCGTGAAGTCCTCCTCTGCCTTCCACTCCCAGCGGCACTTCCACCACAGCTCGTCCTCGGCCTCCCCGGCCCCCTCCCAGCAGCACCGCATGGAGAAAGCCCGCGGGATATTCGCCGACGACTTCGGGAAGTTCATGAGGCCGCGCACGGAGCCTCTGGGCTTCGCAGGCAAGTCGGTGTCTCCGGGCTCCGGCCGCTGGTGTGGCGAGACCCATCGCCGCTCGCTGTTCCCGGGGCAAGAGATGGAGAGACATGGGGGTGAGGGATGGGGTGTGGGGCAGAGCTGGGGGCAGTAACAGGGCCAACATCGCTTACCCTCCAAACTGCTCCCGGGTGCAGGTCGGACCAGGCCACCCTGGGGACGCGGCAGCAGATGCTGGGCGCAGCTCAGGGCTGTCCAGCCTCTAAGGGGCCGGGGGCTGCAATATAACCCCTTGCAGGCTGCATGCAGCCCCCAGGCCCAGTGGGGCAGCCCTGGCACCCAAAGGAGGAGCAGGAAGGTGCCGGCTATGGAGCCGTTCCCTTCCGCTCCGGTTCCTCCTCCTCCCAGCTGGCTCCCAGAGCTGCAGGAAGTCGCATCTGCCACCGTCCCAGCTTCTCCCAGCAAGGGGTCAGCTTGGGAGCCCCCATTACAGCTTTGGGGGCTCAAAACATCCCAGGACGAGGGAGGTTCCTTCTTCGTTCTTGGCTCCCAAAATCCTTCAGACCAGCTGGCAGGTGGGAAGGTGGGAGTGAGCCACTGGGCACCGATGGGTCTCTCAGGGAGTGACTCGTATCTACTTTACACCCCGGAAATGCCACCCTGCACTGTAGTCGGTGAGGGGGGTTTTCTGGGGGGCGAGGGCCTCAGCCCTGCAGCCGTACTGCAGGAGATACCTGTGAGACGCTGGGTGATTGCGTGGGGGGGAAGGATTCACAAGGTGCACGCTGCAGGTTTTCTCTGTCACCCCCTGGGCAAGTGATTTGGGGGCCACCCAGTGAAAATGAGAGTGTCTTTAGGGGTGATTTGCAAGCAGGGAGGGGTTCAGTTCCCTGGGGGGCAGCTTGCAGCACATTGTCACCTTGAACGAGGAAAGACTCCACGTCAGCGAACGTGGCTCTTCCTTGGCAGAAGCCACAAGCGCGCCGGGACGCCAGCTAATGATAGCAACCCAGCGGGATCTGTGCGTGCATCACAGCTTGGGGCTGCCTCTGCTTTGTAGCGGTCCGTTCCAGGCACTGAGAAATGACGCTGTTGCCTGGAAAAGGAGGCAGAACAGAGCTGAGAGCCGCAGCTTTGTCACAGGGCTGAACTGGGAATTCAACGCACAAAGCAGAGCGGATAAGACCTGATCCTGCCGTCACTTGTAGCTGTGCAAAGCCCTGTGTTCCCGGAGAGTTATCCTGGAAGGGGACCGGCAGAAAGCGAGGGCAGGGTCAGGATCCACGTTCCCACACATTGCAGCGGGGCTGGAGGCCTGGCTGCAGGACACGGGAGGCTCCTTGCAAAGGGCAAGACCAGGCTAGACCGGGGCAGTGCTGAGGCTGGTGAAAAACGGGAAGGAAAGAAAGAAAAAGACTGTTGCTTTATGTGACTTTACAACCTCCCCTGTAAATCAGGGGGAAAATCCAGCAGCATCTGCCCTCAGATGATACTGGTGATGATAAGAAAAGGCAAGCGAGTGGCAGCCGAGCAAAGGAAATGCTTCTGTCCGCACAGCACAGCGAACCCCACCCCAGGAAGCCGGGTTGCCATTAAGATCAACAGCACCGTAGGATTCAATGGAGGGTGATCGATGGTAATAAAAGTATCTCTGACTACAGGGGAAAAAACCTCAGGCATCAGGGCCATAAGCAATTTAGGAAGAAACTTGAGGAAGGGTTTTGTCCCAGGTTTGATCAGCCATGGGATACTGGCCTCAGTGGACCATCCATTGGGCTGGTTGACTGTAGCAGTTAAGTCCCAGCACTGACCTGTTCCCTGCAAGTGCAGGTGGGCCGTGAGAGGCCTGGGGTGGACACATGCTTCGCACCTCCAGCCCCACTGACCTGGTGCACAAAGCATGGGCACAGCGGCACAGAGCGCTGTGGATGGGGCTCTGTTGGCACGTGCCCATTTGCAAATGCATCTCCCCAGCGGGTTGTCTTCTGCTGCCAGGGACAGACCTATCTAGCCACATCTCCAGTTCCACTGGCAAGGTTGCAAACCCTGAAACACTCCAGCCAGACCCCGTTCCAGGGGGCAACCTATCTCCTCTCTGGGATTTCTTTGCTCCTGACCAGGCAAGAGAGGTCCTGTAGCAAAGACATTGCTGGAAAGTCCCCTGAACTCAGTAGAAAGACCCACACTGTCTTCAAAGGGTGCTGGATCATGCCTCACATCTAATGGGGAGAGGATATATAACCCTGCTCATTTGCTTCCATCAAGCATGTGAACCCAGTCCAGTTTTCCGTGCCCCTCTCCTGAGCCCAAGGGCTGCACGAGGCAGTTCTAGGTAAAGAGCTGGGTGTCCACGTTGCTCCAAAACCCACGCAGGGTAGTGGGGGAAGCCCTTGGAAAGGAGTCGGAAGGATTCACGCTGTTCTTCCCCCTCCCTGCAGCCCGTCCAGGCAACGCGGGGAACATTAAGACGCTGGGAGACACCTACCAGTTTGCCGTGGACGTCAGCGACTTCTCCCCCGAGGACATCATCGTCACCACGTCCAACAACCAGATCGAGGTCCACGCAGAGAAGGTGACTAGCCCGAGCCCAGACACCTGCTGCTTACACAGAGCAGCTACATCAGGAAGGATCGCAGGGCCCCCCAAAACCAGAAGCCCCCTCTTTTTTTTTTTTGGATGTTTTTGTAGCTTCCCATGGGGTTTGCGATCTGCACAAAGCAGGAGGGTGCCCCGGGTTCCCGTGTCACGTGGGACGCGGTCTTCGTCTGCCCACAGCTGGCGCACTGATGCTGAAGAGCCCTGGGGCCAGTTCATGGACTGGGATCCAATCCTGGCGGGGGGAGGTGCTGAGGGACCTGTTTGTGGTCCCACTCATGCCAGTTAAGGTCCTGCTTTTTCCAGCAGAGCAGTTCCTGATTTACACCAGAGTTCAGGTCTCAGTTTGATCCCTTGAGGACCCCGGTGGCATCAGATGGACCTCAGTCCGTGAGGTCCCTTCTCACCCCCAAATGAGGTCCCTCCGGGTGGGATCGAGGCCTGTGGCAGGGGGCTCGCTACGCGGGATGCTGGCCCTGCAAAGCCTGGGCTGCACCCCACGTGGGGACACGTGACGTAGGAGGACATCGGGGCTGTCAGTGCAGCACCACCCACAGTGCCAAGCTGCGGAGGAGAATGGCTGGTACATGCCGATCTTCTCTACCGGCCAAGGACGTCGTACCACTCGCATCTGCTTGCTCGGATGCGAGGGGCTGAGGACGCTATGTGCTGGCCGGTAGCCAAGGAGATCCAGGGCCCGTGGCTGTATCGCTCTGCCTCTAGTCACGCTGGTGGGAGCTGATATAAGGTGCTGCTTTCGGCAAAGCCCACCAAACCCCGGGGTGCCGCCGGATGGAGAGCAGCTGGCATTTGAGCAGATGGTGCCTCCTCCGCGCCTGGCACGCGTGCACCATTCCTGCACGTGCCGCCTGCGTGCAAGGGCCCCAGCTCCTGCTTGCCCAGGCTGGCCCTCCAAGAAGCCCAGGGAAGTCTAGGCCACAGTGACAGCCCTTAGCCCACCTCTAGCACCTATCACATAAAAATCACAGGGCGCTTTCCAACCACGAGGGAGTTAAACCCTGGGATTCCCACGTCAGTGTTTCAAGGACTTGACTCGGGGGAGGCCGCAGCAGCTCTTCCAGGGCTGCACAGGGGTAAATCAGAACGAGATCCCAGGCATCCTGACCCCCAGTCCCCGCCTTTACCCACTCCCTCCAGGCTCTCGGAAATAATCCTTGTGTTTCTCCATCTGTCTGTAACCTGAGCACCTCCAAGCCGCTGGTAAACACCAGCTCTGTGTCCCAGCACACCTGGGCAGCTGGTAAATATTATTATGGTACACAGGAGGAGGTGGAATGACCTGCCCAAGGTCACGCAGGCAGTCAGTGGCGGCACCAGGAATACAGGGTGCCGCGTTCGGGCAGCCAGGTGCCCGCAGGTAGCGGAGCCGCCCGCTCAGCCTGCCCGTTTCTTGCTCCCTTGCAGCTGGCGGCAGACGGGACCGTCATGAACACCTTCACCCACAAGTGCCAGCTGCCCGAAGATGTGGACCCCACTTCTGTCACCTCTGCCCTGGGCCCCGACGGCACCCTCACCATCAAAGCCAGGCGGCACCCGGCCAAGCACACGGAGCACGTGCAACAGACCTTCCGGACTGAGATCAAAATCTGAGAGGCGGCGGGAGGGCAGGGGCAGGGGCAGGGGCAGGGGCAGGGGCAGGGG
>NW_017729014.1:21763399-21764204 GCF_001723915.1 Gavialis gangeticus
GGGCAGGGGCAGGGGCAGGGGCAGGGGCGGGGGGAGCAGCCAGCCCGGGGCGTCCCTTTAAAGAGCAGCTGGGTCTTCACACCAAGCCCCGACAAAGTGAGTGGGCCAGACTCTGATCTCAGTTACAAAATCCTGGGGTCCAGATCCTGAGCTGGGGTGAATCAGTGATTTCCTCATTGCATTTGACTGCAAGCGGTGGCGCAGCTTTGCTCCAGGTGAGGATCTGGCCCGGGGCCATCGTGGACCTCTCTGCTATCACGCCAGCATCACTGAGATCGGAGCTGGGCCCAGTGGGTCCTACAGAGGCAGCTGAGAGGAGATTTTAGCCCGCGCTAGGTATTTGGATGCTCATGAGATGCAAAGCCCTCCTTGGCTAGTAGGTGGTGCAGGCTGCACCATGTAGGAAAGGCCGTTTCCCGTAGGGATGCTGTGAGCTCTCCAAACAGGCCTTTGCTGCTGTGAGGTTTTCATAGTGACCCCGTACGGGGAGATCCAGGCAGACGCATGTGTCGCGTCTGCATAGTTGTGTTAGTCTTTGATTCCTTTAAAAGCAGAAACTCGCTGAGCCTGATCCTTCTCTGGCCCTGCTGGAAGCCCCATTGACTCCCATGGAATTATTCCTGATTTGCCCCCACGCAGGAGGGAGAACCAGGAGCACCGACTTCCATGGAGGACTTGGTCCCCTAGGACGGACTCACTGGTTTCAGCCGACGACAGAGCTCCCTCGGAGGGAGACAGGAGCAAAATCACTTCCTTGCATAAAAGCTCTTGGCATGTCCCAGGAGGCATCGGCTGCTCTTTAAGG
>NW_017729014.1:21769204-21778364 GCF_001723915.1 Gavialis gangeticus
GAGCACTGACTTCCATGGAGGACTTGGTCCCCTAGGACGGACTCACTGGTTTCAGCCGACGACAGAGCTCCCTCGGAGGGAGACAGGAGCAAAATCACTTCCTTGCATAAAAGCTCTTGGCATGTCCCAGGAGGCATCGGCTGCTCTTTAAGGGGCAATCCCATGAGACCGGGAGGATGGACAGGGCAAATGGACAGGACATCACCCTCCTTCATTGCTGCCCAGCCCAGGTCTTTAGCCAGAGGGAGCCCAGTCCAGGTGAGATCACGACAGGGGCAGGGGTGCAGCAATGCCCTGTGTCCGAAAAGCACTGAGCGCCACACTCATATGGCTGAGCCTCGGGGTAAATCTAGCACAGTATGAACACAGCATAGACCCATCCCTGCCTCCAACCCCCTTGGGAACCGAGCTCCATAAAAACATAAGCAGCTGCGGAAGCTGGCAGCTTAGCCAGATCCACAAAGGGAATGGGCACAGTCTTGGAAGAAAGAGGCAGCGGTCTCTATTGAGGGGCGGGAGGGGACAGGGGCACGGCCTCTGCATCAGAACTGAGAAATGCTGGAGGCTGCAAGGGAGAGAGGACAGGGGAAAAACCCTGCTCCGATCCAGCTCACTCTCCCTCTCAGCCTCCGCTCTCTGATGCTGAGACCAGGCAAGGTGGACCCGCGGTCTGACCCAGTCCGCAGCCGTCCTGATGCTCTTTTCTTGTGTCCTTCTGAGTCCGTCCATAACCCAGAGAGCGAGTGCTGGGAAAGGATCGTTCCCCTCCGTGCAGTCCTACATAGAGAGGCCCATGCTCCTGCAACCTGATGGGGTAAAAGCAGGGGCAGAACCTGCCCTAGCAGCCAAGTCATCCCACGTCGTAGTGCAGCCAAGGCAAACCCTATCTGGAGGGGCAGACCCAGAGGCGGCAGCAGGCAGGAGGGCAAGCAAGTGAATCTTTCACCCATGCACAGGTTGAAGGAGGGCCCCGGGCTGAGCACATAAGGCTCCAGCAGCTGCAGGGATGGGAGAAGGCAGGGGCTGCGTCTCCCGCTGCGGTTCTCTTTGTACATAGCTCGTATCTGGTTTGTTATAAATTATTGATCACCCCGGCGGCTGCCTCCTCTCGCTTTGTGCCTGTGCTGCTGCTACCACTGCTTCTCCGCGGGCCTGAGTTGTCGGCATGCAGCGAGCCCAGGACGGCTTTTCCTCCTCGCCGCAGCCCAGTGGGTCCTGCACCCAGCTGTCAGAGACAGACAGCATTGTTTGCATAGATGTGATATCTTTATTAGACCAACTAAATAGTTAGAAAAATTGCTGTTTGCAAGCTTTAGGGCACAAACACCCTTCTTCAGGCTGAGGGAGAGTCTGCTGGTGTTTGCAGGCTCTCCTGAGCAGTCAGGGAAGCACTTGCGAGGTTGGCAGCTCAGCATGGTGGGAGGCCGCATCGCCCACAGCCCAGGCTCTGCTACTCACTAGCCCACATGCAATGAGTTTGAGGAGCCTCCGCTAGCCGGCACCGTGCCTTGCAGAAGTGGTGCTAACGGGTGCCTTCTGGGATGCTCCAGGGTAGACGTCTCCACAAGACTGTCCTCTCACCTGCAGGCTGCACCAACCGGGCAGAGAATTGCCACCTCGCTGCCCTTGTGGCCTTCTGTCCATAGGTTTATTTCCAGCCCCGGTGACTCACTTCTTCCCCGTCGGTCTATTTGTGAGCTTTGCACCTCAGCTGTTGCAGGCGCTGGGACACGGGCCCCTGGGAGACAGGAAGGTCAAAGCCCACCCACCCTGACTCAGCCCCGGGCCATGCTGCTAGGGCCAGCGACCACCCCAGAGAGACCCCAGCTCTGCTGTGGGGTGGGCAGGGAGGGAGGAAAACCAACCCCTGCTACGGCCGCGAGCTGCCCGCCGCTTGCTGTCTGGGCAGAGATGCCACGCGTGGAGGCTGGCTCCACGTGCAGATCCCGCTCGGCACGTGATACATGCTGACCCCTCTCTCTGGTGTCCTGCACCCTCCTCCACCCCATTGTGGGTGCCGGACATTTCCCTGCACGATGCTCCAGGATGAAACGGGGAAGCTTGGCCGGGCACTGCCTTTCTTCTCGGTCAAAGAGGCCTGGCTGCCAGGGGTCTCCGCCTGACGCAAAAACACTGCCAGACCCACCCTCTTCCACCTGCCCATCTCTCTGCTGCTAATCCTTTCCCCTGACAGCTCTCAGTGGGCTCCTATGGATCTGCCCTCTGATTTCAGGATCGGTGCCCACTCCCTGCAGGACCCAGCGCACCCCCAACTCCAGGGCAGAGCTGGGAGTGCTGGAAGCAGCAGCAAAACTGAGGCACGGTGAGGATGCAGAGAGCACGAAGCACCACCGGCCACGGACCTGCCCCCCCAGCAAGAGCGGAGCTCCCAGCGCTCTGTCTCCAGTGCTCCTGGCCCCACGAGCTTCGTCCCAGCTCCTGCCGCGGGTGAGAAGGGAGATAAACAATTCGCCGGCCTCTGCAGGCGCCAAGCCTCCCAGGAGCACTTTGTGGGTCAGGCCATGTAGGGGAAAGGAGGCCACGAGAAAGCTGTCAGCCTTATTTATCATGCCTGGGGCTGGGCCGGCTCCCAGGAGGGCTCTGCCAGGAGAGACGGGGCCCTGGGCTCCCAGATGGGACGGACGAGGGGGGAAAGAGAGGTGCGACACCCAGCCCAGCCGCAGGGACTAGGAGACAGAGATGCCCCAAGGGCACAGCTGGCCACGTGGGCAGCCACGAGACTGGCCCCAGGGGACCACAGGGCCTGGCTCACTGCCACGGAGGCTTCACAGTGAGCAGGACTTTGCTGGGAGGCAGTGAGGGACAGGGAACGAACCCAGCCCGGGCTGGAGGAACGCAGTCCTCTCTCGGATGGGAACCGGGTTTCAGTCGCAAGTGCAATGAGTTTGGCTGTGCTCCTCGGTCCCTGTCTCTGGCTGCATCCCGTATCCTGCCCAGCTCTGCCCTGGAGAGAAACCCCTGACAGCTAACAGCAGGGCTGCTCAACCTTGTGGGATGTGGGACCCCGCTCGGAAAATGCTGGCTCTTGGCTGTCCCTCGTTTCTCGACTACGGAAAAATACTGGAGTGATTCTTCCAGTGCAAAGAGCTCGGAGAGAGAGACCCTAGCAGGGCGATGCTACCGGTTCCTAGCTGAAATCTCCGGGTCCGTCTTGCGAATCACGTGTAGGTGTTTGCACACCGCACGGTGCCGATCCCGTGCAGCCCCACGGAAAAGGATCTCGTGGCCCCCAGTGCATCGTGGCCCCTGGCTGAGCATCACTAGCAAAGAGGCAAGGTCCCTCTCTGTAGCCCAGGCAGCCTGTGGCCTCTTTAAGAAGACAAATGACCCATCCCTGCCCACCTAGGGAGCTGATTTTGTGCTGCAAATTCTCCTCCAAGGGAGACAGGAGCTGGGCAAGGCTTGTGATTGAGTCACACAGCATTGGACAGGGAGCAGAAAGCAGAGTAGCAGCTCAGGCAGGGGAAGGGGATGGGATTGGCACTCAGGGAGGATGCGGGGCTAATTTGTGGCCCGCCTGCCCAAAATGGTTGGCCCCCGCTGCTGTAATCCCCGAGGCGCAGCACTGTCCTGGGGTGAGACCCAGACACGGGGCCAGCTTCTGGCTCGGCTTCCACGGGGGTAAATCAGGAGCGGTGCTACTGAGGTCTGTGAAGTCATGCCAGCGTTAAACAGGAGGGAGATTGCAAGTAAGGCCCTGTGCGTCTGGCCAAGGTGAAGTCTGGGGCCTTCCTCTCCGCGCACATCCCCTTGAAAGCCCGTCACGGGGAGCCGAGCCGGCAGCATCCATTCCCCCTCCCTCCTCCATAAATCAGCCCGGCCTTGTCGGCTTGACTGCAGAGAGACAAGAGCATTTTGTTCTCTGGCTGCACCCTCCTGGATGTTAGCACAACGCCGCGGGGAGCCGCCTGCTCGCTGCTGGGGGCTGCGTGCCCTGCAAACCCGCTCACCGACCCGACGGGAGGGACAAGGAGTTATCCCAGCAACCGCCCCCTGACTTATGTCACCACCTGGCTGGCAGGTGAGCAAAGCCGGGGCGAGTGTGACCCCGGAAAGGTCGCTCAAGGGCACAGGGGATGTACACACCAAGAGACGGGGTCTTTATTACGAGCTCGCCTGGCACAGGTTGAGTGACTGTGCTCTTCACGTTGGCTGCCGGACACGTCCCAGGAGGTGCTCTGCAGCCAGCCAGGCTCTGCCCCCCACTATAAGCCCTATGAGCCCAAGATCCATCCCCAGCAATGAGCAGGCCTGGCTGGCCTTCACGTTGGCCGTGCATCCTGCCTTGGCCCTCCATAGATTTCATAGATGTTAGGGCTGGAAGGGACCTCATGAGATCATATCTAGATGCCACCGGGTGCTCAAGTAATACAGCACCTGGTGAAGTTTGGCCTGGGGCTAAGGAGAGCACATCAGGCCCCAGGGCTGCATGAATTCCCCAGTCTCAAACCCTCAAGATGAGGGGAAACCCCTCTGACCCCTCATCACGGCCTTCCTGGCCACACCATGTCCTCTTGGGGTGACAGTGACAGCCAGACGGCCATGGACGTGGCGTTGGGGTGTTGAGTAGGAAGAGCCAATGTGCCAGAGCCAGGCACGGCCAAGGGCACAGGGTTATTATCTTGGTACCAGGGTCATCCCTCGCATGAAACTGTGCAGTGTAAACCCTGCATCTCCTGCTCCTCTCCAGCCGCGCACAGAGCTCCCGTGACCTCCCCTGCAACACGACGCGGTCCCGAGTGACCCTGTCTGACAAGGGGAAAGGTGGAGGCTCTTGCATCAGGCCCTGGATTGACTCCAGGGGGTGAGGAATGGCTAGGATTAATAAGGACCTGTGTGTATAAACAGTGCATGAGGCCTGTATTTTGTCCTGGCTGGAAGCTGTTTATAGTTACCACAAGCTTGGGAGGCCTGAAGGGTTGTTTGCAAAGCTCTCTGATGAGCTCAGAGGTCATTGTGTCCTCTCCTGTGATGGAAAAAGGAGGCAGGTCTCAGGAGGGGACAGGGAAGGAGGTAGCTGGGCAATGACGCACACAGGAGCTGGGAGGGACCCTTGCTGGTTTGGGATCTTTGTTGAATTAAATGCATAGTTCACTGGTTGGCTCACACCAGGGCACACGATGCCAAGGGATGATGCTCTGCCACACGTCTGCTAGAGGGTCCTGCCCAGCTGTACCGGGGCTGCATACGCAGGCGGTCTCTGTCCGGTAGTGGTGATGCTCTACGACACAACTCATGGCCCTACTCCCTGCCTTCTGGGGCTGGTTCCCATCACACTATAGGGGAGGGCGGCTGCAGTCCCCTCTGCATCATGGTACCCGCATGCTGGGCACACCCTGGTCACCTTCCCGGTGTGTGCTTAGCACCTGACTCCCACGGGAGCCCTGAGCATCCTCCAGCTGGGTTTTCGGGGCATGGCACTGGCTGCAGCCAACCCTCAACCCCTTCACAGCTGCCTTTTGATGCCTGCCAAAGGGTCTGGAAGTATCTGACGCCCCAGGCTGGGGTGAAGGATGCTTGCTGGTAGCAGCACCACACAGGGTTCCTGAATGATCGAAATGGATTTGGACCTGATCTGGCTAATTTGACCTGGGACATTAAAATTTTTCCTTAAAAAAAGCTGCCCTTTTGCTAGCTGGGCACCAGCTGGGAAAGCAAATACATCAGCCAAGCAGCAGAGTGGCCCTCCAATGCTTGGTAAAGCAGTACCATCTAGTGGCAGCGGGCCCGCAGCACATGGAGACCCCTCGGGGAGAGAAGCAGAGCATCTAGCAGGTTTTTTACTGAAAGGATCTACAGAGCCCTCGGCATCGCCGGGTTTCATAGCACCGGAGAAGGAGGAGATCAGTGCTGCTGTCTGGTAAACTGAGGCAGAGGTTAACCTCCCAGCAGGCCTACTGGGGATTTTTCCCCACCACAGACATGAACTTGACCATGGTCTTCATTTAAACCTTAGTTCTGTGAGTCGCCTCCAGTCCTTCCCCATTCCCCGCTCGCCAGCATTGCACCAGGTGCCACCTGCCCCTCCTTCCTGTGCCACGCTCGGGCAGCTGACTTCACGGGAGAGCTGGCTCCAAGGCCCTGTCAGGCCCAGCTCTCGGCCACCCATCCCATCCCAAAATAAAAGCAAACTACAAGCAGTTCCCACACCAGCAGGTGCCCCTGATCTCAGCTGTGATGGGAGCAGTGACATCTCCAAAGCATCTTCACCTGATGGGGCCAAGTCTTCCAAGAGGGAAACCAACCTTAGGGCAAGCATAATCCAGCCTCTCATTATATCCACCAGCCCTTTGGCAAGAAAATAGCTGCTACAGTGCTGCAGCGTGCAGTTAAGTATGCTTCACCCCAGAGCTGGTCGCATTTTCATGGCAGGGCACTTTAGGAACATCTGCAAAAGGCAAGGGTTTTTTGTGGGTGGTCTCTTTCATTGGGCCAGCTGCCCAGGTGGGATAAGGTTAAACCAGCTTTTGCAGGCAAGGCATTTTTCATCAGGTCAGAGCAAAGAAGCAGGAACAGCGATGGTTAAAAACAGTGCGTAGGGCTGAGAAACCGGAGGAAGTAGGACTTCATTCCTGTGCATCGTTTCTGTCTGGTTGCACCCACGCAGTCCCCGTGAGGGCGTTTGGTGCATTGGACCAGATACATCTCAGGCAGGGAAGGGCGTGTGTAGGATCCAGTGGGTTCATTGTGGGGGGGTTTATTGCTGTCCATTTTATAAGAGGCTGGGGGATCTCTCAGGGTGCAAGACATCGAGATACAAACTGTTTTGCGGGCCGGTCTGGGAAACGATCTTCCTGCATTTGCTGGGAGCATAAGAGCTGCCATCCTGCAATGCAGCAATGGTCTGTCTAACCCGTGCAGGGAGGGGACGCTCCTGTCACCAGCTGGGTGATTAGTCCATGAAGCCCAGAGACCCGTGGCCCTTGCCACTTCATCCTACGGCACGTAACCAGTAGCTGCTACTCTTGGTGATGGAAGGGCCTGATCCTTTCTTAGCTTTGACCACGAGCCGTGCTGTGACAGCTCAGAGACGAGGGCACAGGCAGCCTGGGGCAGTGGTTAGAGCAGATTTTGGGCAGAACCAGAACTGGAAGCAGAAGGGAAGCTAAAGTCAAAGTAGACCTTAGAGGCGAAGGCCAAGGTGAACTGTATGTCACCTATTAGAAAGGCGTGCCCTTTTCCCCATTGCCTGGACAAAAACAAGCGGCTGGCCCAAAGATGCATGCAAACAGCGCCTTCAGAAAACTTTTCACCATGCACCGAGCAGAGCCCTGCAGTGACCTGGATTTGAACATCTGCAGTGCATTGCTAACCATAGAAGAACTCTTTAGGCAGGGCCGGCGTGTCGGGACTGGACCCTTGAAGGATTCAGATGCCTCCAGAGAGGCCTGGCTACACTGCCAGGAGGAAGATGAGACTTGCTTTTGGGCACAGGCCCCAGCCTCCTCCTCACTTCCTCTGCTCCAAATGCCTGGGAGGGCAGACACGGACGTGTCCCAGCAGAAGACCAGGTAGGTCACCATCTGTGGTGGGGCAGGTGGGGGGCTTGGAGGGCATCTGCAGGTTTCACCATCCTGAGGATGCGTGTCCAAAAGTTGCCTTCTGCCATTGGCGCAGTTCACGAGGAAGGTCGGGTGCATGATGGGTCTGGTGCTCTCGTTTTTCACTCTGACTCCAGCACTTTTCCAGAGGGAAAAACCAACCTAAATAGAAAAGGGGTGGAAATGAGCACGGAAAGCAATGGGGCTTCTGACTTGCAGCTCCCACCGAGGAAGCTGGAGCGGATGATCTGTGAAAGGGGAGGGCAAAACAAACCAGAGATGCCTTCATCCTGGGTTTGACAAGGCCAAAAAGCAGACCAAGTCACAGCTCTCAGAGAGCTAGCACCTTCCCTCACAGCTCAAAGCACTTTATGCATAACCATTGCTGAACAGTAGAGGACCCAGGGCAACTGCACGGTGTCCCCATTTCACAGGGGGAGAAACTGAGGCACAGAGCAAAGAAGGGACCTACCAATGGTCTCTTGGGGAACTAATGAAGTCAAGAGCATGGGCTACCAGTCCCCTGGCTCCATTGGGTGCTAGAATAAGGGAGAGAAACCACTACCCTTCTATGCCAAGCCTAACAAGTGAGCTGTTAGGATCAGGACTGAGTTAGAGCAACACTGAAATACAACTGATTCCTACTAACACAAGAGCCCAGAAAGCCTTGCAATGTCAGTTAAAACCCTATGAGATATAAAAGCAGGTTAAGTTTTACACTCTCCTCTGCAGGCAAGCCGGGTGCTGCGCACGTGCTTTGCAAGCAGGATGATACGTGCTAGCCTGGAGTCCCCTGGTTGCGTCCTGCATCTCCTGAGTGCAAAGGAGAGCCTGCGCGTGCAGCACGTTTGTTGGCAAGGCCAACAGGCCCATGTTCCCTGCAGAGGGTGCGTGTTAGAAATGGGGCAAAAGTGCCATCCCTCGAGGGCAGGGGGACCGCTCAGTGCACAAAGAAGTTCCTCTCCAGCAGGTTTAACAGTGCCCAGCACTTTGTCCTTGTCAGAGCACTACATCAGCCTGACTTCTATCCTGGGGAAGATCTTAGAAAAGTTTATTAAAGAGGCCATCCTTAATGGACTAGCCAACACCAACATCCTAAGGCATAGCCAGCATGGGTTTGTCGCGGGTAGGTCTTGCGTGACCGATCTCATTTCCTTCTACAACCAGGTGACCTATCACCTGCACAAGGGAGAAGAGATTAATGTTGTATATCTTGACTTCAAAAAAGCCTTCGATCTGGTATCCCATGATCACCTCTTGGCGAAACTGGCCTTGGGTCCACCATGGTCCGCTGGCTGGGAAACTGGCTCCGTGGTCAGACCCAGAGGGTAGTAATAGATGGCAGTCACTCATCATGGTGTCCTGTGACCAGTGGGGTCCCCCAAGGCTCTGTCCTTGGACCCATATTGTTCAACATCATCATTAATGATGTGGACATTGGAGTCAGGAGCGGACTGGCCAAGTTCGCCGATGACACCAAACTTTGGGGCAAAGCATCCACACCAGAAGACAGGCGGGTGATCCAGGCTGACCTGGACAGGCTCAGCAAACGGGCGGATGAGAACCTGATGGTGTTTAACACTGAAAAATGCAAGGTT
>NW_017729014.1:21778458-21781976 GCF_001723915.1 Gavialis gangeticus
AAGGAAGAATTTCTTTACTGTCCAAGCCCCCAAGGTCTGGAACAGCCTGCCATCGGAGGTGGTTCAGGCACCTACTCTGAACACCTTCAAGAACAAATTGGATGCTTATCTTGCTGGGATCCTATGACTCCAGCTGACTTCCTGCCCTTCGGGTGGGGGGCTGGACTCGATGATCTTCTGAGGTCCCTTCCAGCCCTAATGTCTGTGAAATCTATGAAATCTACAGCACCGAACTAATCCTTGCAGCCCCAGTGGGTTAGCACTGTTACCTGCTTTTTACAGACAGGGAAACTGAGGCACAGAGGGGAAAAGACTCCTCCAGCATCCCACCAGGAGCCAGCGGCAAAGCTGGGGTTAGTATCCAGGAGTTGCTGGCAACCTGCCCTGGGCTCCGACCACTGAGCCAGGCTGCTCTTCTGCACTGAGAGGTGAGGAAATGTGTTGCTCTGACTTTAAATGGGTCAGAAGCTCAGAGCAAACACAGCCGCAGCTACTGCCTCACAACCAAATTAATGAAGTCTTCCCTTTGGGTGCACTGTTCTCCCTTTCCATCTTTGGCTGCAACTGCAAGGACCTGAAGACTTTCACCTCCTGGAACGAGATGGCTCTGAGCAGGCCTGATCCTGCCATTTCATACCTCCAAACTCCCCCACTGACGTCAGTACAAAAAATTCAAGGCTCGGGCTCTTCGCCCGACCACGGGAGTCACCCAGTACCACGCGCCCGGCAGAGCCGACAGCAAGAAGAGTGTATTGCCCCATCTCCTACCTGGCCTGGCTCAGGAGGAGGATTTCAAGCATGTGGTTTCACATACGCTACTTCTTCCTTCTGGAGGTCTCAGAAGATGCCCCCCTCCCTGCATTTACACAGCAGCTGACCAGGGGCATCTGCCTGCAAGATGTGGCTCACGCACAACAGAGCATGTTCCCAGCCCCATCGGCATCAGTCCAACGACACTTTAATGAAAGCTGAGAACTAGCCCAAGGCAGTTTAAGGTTATCAACATGTTTAGCATGTCCTAACCCTCAAAACAAAGCCCAGCCACTGGCACAGCAGCCTGGCTGTCACTTGGCCACTGTCCCACCGGCAGCCCAGCCCTTCCTATGATCAGACAAGCTGCGAGGGGAAGGGAAAGCTTTTGGAGAATTTGATGTATTTGGGGGAACATTGCATCCTCTCCCTTGCACTCTGAAGCATAGACACTGTCTCTGCAAGGCCTCACTGGGGATGAATTAAATCATGGGCTTTGCAGGTGACCAGAAGTGATGCCGGAGAGGTTAGTAACTGCGCATTGTTAGCACTCTGGTAGCTGTGGCTGCAGCATCTCTGGTTGGGATCTGAGACAGTAGCTCTTTTCTATCCTTAGCAGGGGGTTGAACGAAATGACCTTTTGCAGCCCCTTCCCACTCTATTCTCCATGATCAAGGCTTGCCAGGATTTAGAATCACAAAATCATAGAAAATGAGGGTTGGAAGGGACCTCAGGAGTCCAACCCAGCAGGACCAGCCCCACCTAGATCATCCCAGCCCCCGCTTAAACCTCCAAGGATGGAGCCTCCGCCACCTCTCTGGGTGAAATATGATGAAAGTGGAGCAATATCTTTCACTGGTAACATCTGCAGACTGAGCTGATCACTTGAAAGCAGACAAGCGAGGACACAAGTCCACACAGCGTGCCGGCCGTGCCTCTTTAGGTGAGATATTTAAACCATGAGCATGTAGGTGTTTCCAACCAAGTTCAGACCCTGCGTTGCATGGGTTGGCCATGGTCTGGTCTCTGTTCTGTTTGGCTGAATTTGCCACCCTGTACTGCTCTCACCCCAGACCCAATAGCCTAATTACTCCCTGAAAATAATGGTGTGACACCTGCCAGGAACGCTGCATCTCTTGCTTGGTTCTCCTTGAAGAAGGCAGAATGGGGGCACCTCAGGGCCCACCTGGACTCAAGAGACATGAGCTTTCTGGGCAACAACCTACTTCATCAGATGCTGTGAAAAGATGGGCAAAAAGAAAGGGCTCAATATAGAAGGGAAAGGGACAGGTAAGGAGTGGATTGACTGGAGCAATTGAGGTGGGAGGTGGTCAACACCTTGAGGGCCAGTGGCCTTAACAGTCCAGGTAATGAGATCAGTTGGCTTTTCAAGGCCTTTTGTTGACGGCCTCTCTGAAGTCAGGGATGGAAGGTCCCGGGGGGTCAACCACGGACTTTTATATGTTTCTGGAATAAATGAATCGGTGTTTGGTCATCGTTTTACGCAGGAGCGGTCCCATCTGGCCGAGGTGGGTCTGCATTGACTGCCTGGTTTATCTCAATCGATCCAGTCAACCCATTCTTTACATCTCTTCCCCTCTCCCTCCTATAGGCGAACAGGCTAAATTCCCACTAAGGCAGGTTACTGGGACCGTGTCCAACATGACGGCTGCTATCCCTTGCAGGATAGGAGGTCTTTGGGTGTCTCTCGGTGGGACTGCACAGGACCTGCCAACCTCAAACATGCCATCAGAAGGGATTTGCTTTGAACTTGTTCCATCTTGAAACCTCTGGTTCTGCGGGCAGACCTAAGACACCAGGTACCAGCAAGGTTTCCATCCCGCAAACACCGACCCAGGTGATTGCTCCCATGTGTAACACTGGGGTTCAACACAAAACAAAGAGGCTGCACAACAAAGACATCTGACAGGGCCTGGGGTGCCAGCGGCTAATTACAGACAACAGGGGTCATTTAAAATGTCTCTTTTGCCCTTGATGTGGATTTGAGGTTTACAGGGCACAGACCCAGCAGGAAGAGAGGAGCAGTTCTGCTCCTGGATGTATCTTTTTTTCTTTCAACCCCAAACAACATCCAAATAAACCCTGTGTTTAGTGTTGGCAGAAGGAAGCATGTTTCTTATCTAAACACATAGGATAAGCTGGTGTGCTACACAGTTGTGCCAACTACGTTTCCCTGCTGTTCCTCTTTCCTTGGCACAGGGGAGGTGTATGCATGTGTTCAAAGGACACGCGTGTCTCAGGACGGCACTGGACACTTCCGTTTCCAAATCTCTCTCCTGATAGCGAAAACGCTGCATGGGACCCAGGACAGATCCCTCTGCCATGACATCTCAGGTTTTATTCCAAGTCTCATAGATATTTGCTGTTTGCCCACAAAGGCCCAGCTGCTGGAAGCACGTGAGGATCAGAGAGGTCCTTCCACAGGGTTTCTAGCTCTTTTTGATGCATGGGAAAGTGCAAGGAGGTGATCTAAAAGCACCGAAAAGGCCTGGAATTCAAAAGGGAAAGCAAAGGAAACCAGGGTTATCTTTATTTTTTTCAGATCATGTGGTTTTTTAAGGCCGGCTCATCGTTTTGAGATCTGACACGTGATTTCTGAGGGCTTGAGGCTGGGGACCTGACATCAGCTACACTCCACAGTGACGCCGAGGTGGGAGGTATAGGTACGATCCCCAGCGACACACGTGCCTCCTGGAACGTCTCTGAAGGAATTGGTCTAGAGGGTACAACCCAGCCCCGCTTCATTT
>NW_017729014.1:21782028-21804964 GCF_001723915.1 Gavialis gangeticus
GCAGGGAGCAGAAAGCAGAGCAGCAGATGGGGCAGGGAGGCCATGGCAGGAAGCAGAAAGCAGAGCAGCAGATAGGGCAAGGAACACATGAGAGGGACAAGAAAGCAAAGAGCAGATAGGGCAAGGAACAGGTGACAGGGAGCAGACGGCAAACCAGCGCATAGGGCAAGGAGGACAGGGCAGAGAGCAGAAAGCAGAGCAACAGATGGGCCAGGGAGTAGAAAGCAGTGGCCAGGCAGTGCAGAGCAGGAAGCAGAAAGCAGAGCAGCAGATAGGGCAAGGGCCACGTGATAGGGAGCAGAAGGCAGAGCAGTAGACACACGTGCCCCCCCTGCCCCTAGTGGCGTGACAGGAGGCACATGCACCCGGCACCCACTGCGCATGCGCACTCCCGGCCCGGCCGCAGCCCCGGCCTCCCTCGGCGGCGGCCGCGCATGCGCCGGAAGCCCGCTGAGACGCCGCTTCCGCCCGTGCCCAAGATGGCGGCGCCCTTTGTCTGGTCCGTGTCCCTCCGAGCCCTGCGGGCTGCGATGTGACCCCCGCGGGGCCGGGATGGCAGGTAGCCGGGGGCAGGGGTCGCTTCGTTGTGGGGGGTGATTCCCCGTGGAGAGGTGATTGCCAATGAGGGGTGATTGCCCATGGGGGGGATTTGCGGGGGGGGGGGGGGTAACCACCCGTGGAAGGGGTCTAGGAGGGGTAGCTGCCCGTGGAGGGGGTGATTCCCCGTGGGGGGTGGGGTAACTACCCCGGGGGGGAGGGGCTGCAGCTAACGCTGGCCTCGGCCCGGGGCTTGAACGCGCTCTGCCCCAGCCCTGCCCCTCCCCCCTCTGATGCCCCTTGGGGGTGGGGCACCGTCTGGCCTCAGCCCCGGTGCACCCGCGTGCTCCCTCCGCCTCTGGGCATGGGGCCTTCCCCGGGCCCCCTCCAGCCCCTGAACCGGCCTTTTGGGCTCCCACGATGGTACGGAGCCGCCTTCCTGCGGCCTCCCCGGTGCCGTGGGGCGTCTGCTGGGCCGCGACCGGCAGACAGTCGCGGTGACGCGCTGGTGGATCTGCGCCCAACCCCTCTGCCCTCGCTCCTCCGTGGCCCAGTTTCCTTCCCAGCTCTGCTGAGATTTGCTGCCAGCCCTGAGAGCCTCGGTGGCCGGTGGGAATCGGCGCGTCCCTTCTGCAGAGTTTCTGGCTTGTCTCGACACACCGGGAAAGTGTCGGAGCACCCTGTAAAGTGGCATTTCTCACCCCGTGGCTCATGGCGAGAATACGTGGTGGGTCGTGAGCAAAGTTTCAAAACGATTCTCCTTTAAAGGAGAAAAACGTGGGTTTTCCCACGTGCTCCAGCCTGCAAGGGGCTGCTTGGGACTCCCCCGTGCCCCTCACGCAGGGGGGTGCTGTGTTGGGACTGGCCATCGATGTTTACAAACAGGTGCTGGTACAGAACCCGACCCCTGGTACAAAAAAAGGTTGAGAACCACTGATCTAAAAGCAGCTCCCAAGGCAAAGCAGAGGTACCCCAGGTTATATATTTATATATATATTTTTGTAGCATGTGTCATTTTAAGTACATGTGTGTTAGTGCAGCACCTGGATGCTGGAGGGCGTTTTGTAGAAATAAATAGATCGTACTGTTGGGTTGGTGACGCATGTGAGCCTATCTGCGTGTGTTTTGTGAGTAAAGCTGGGTGTTACAGAAGTTTGTGTCGGCTTAGTTTGATGGATGGTGCTGCGCAGTTGACAGCAGAGTCGAATCCGTAAATCGTGTTTCTTTGCAAATCTCTGTGGGCCCGAATTGTGACTTTCCCTAATGTCGCTGGGGGTCTTTCCAATGCCTGACACGTCAGCTCCTCGGCTGTGTCTGTAGGAGGAATCGAAGGCTAATTGCAACCGGTTCGCTGAACGTAGCGTTCTGGAAGCTCCCACGGTAAGGAGCATTTCTTACTGTGACACAGAAATAGCAGCTCCTCGGTACCTCTGAAGTTAGGATGCGTCGGAGCTGCTTACAGGTCTTGTCAGAGAGGTGATGCTTGTGAGAGCAGGGTGAGAATAAAGCAGCTTCCAGGGCTTTTCTAGTGCTGCCTTGCTAGCCAGGAGCGGCACTTTGGTGTCCCACAGTCAGGCAAGCCCTTTGATTCCTACGACATTTTATGGCTGGGAATTATCAGTGTGTAAGCACTTGTAGGTTGTATGCTGGGCACTTTCACCACCAACGTGTCACATGTTGATCACGTGGCAGTGGATCCTCGTGGCAGGGCTTGAAAACTGTCAGATATCTATTACCCCAAGTATGAAACCTTAGCAGCTAGAGCCTGATATGAGAAACAGGAGTGAGACGTCTCAGCATGTGAGATAACCTTGGGGGTGTCTGAGCCCTCATCTTCCTGATTCCCCAAGCTGCAAAAGCCCATTCAGACTAGAGCTTTTGCCCAGACCCTGCTTGAGGGTGCAAATACACAGCAGAAGTGGCTTCTCAATGGCTGGGATTTGTGCAGGGAGAAGACGGTGCACCTTTGCAGGTCTTTGTTCATTAGATCCTTTCCCACCAATAGTTTCATTGCCTGTCACGGTTCATCACTTAACAAGACATGTTACATGCGTTGAGGTAGAACATGAAAGACATTGCTTCATTTTCACCGCTGACCAAAGAATACTGTTTTCTTTTCACATCTCTGCAACATGCCCTTCAAAATAGTAGCTGCTTGGGGCTGGGGATCACTGTAGACCGCTCAGGAAAAACATCTGCTGTGTCAGTGCACGGTGATGAGCCAAAAGAGGCAAGCCTGTCGGGATGTGTAAGGGGTACGGTAGAGAGTACAGGCAGCTCTCGGACTTGCAATACGATCGGTTCCTGAAAACAGCGTCTTAAGTCGAAACATTGCAACTCAGAACTGATTTTCCCGTAGGAAACAATGCTATAAATGGGGGATTGGTTCCTGAACCAAGGTCTGATACCCCGTTTTCACCAAGAATAACCCAGAATTTTGTACTCAAAGAATTATAGATGAGTCATATAGCTACATTAATGTATTTCTATTGTAAATAGCAATCATTGATTTGGAAGGACTTCTTTGAGGTGACTTTGCTGGACTTTTTGAAGGGTTCTTGGCTAGATTTTTCTTGGAGTCCTGGCTGCAGGGTTTTCTGGAGTCTTGCTGGCTTTCTTAAAGTAAGCGTCCAAAGAAGTTTGGACAGACGTTCTCCAGGGAGCTGGGTGACAGCGACGTGCTCGCTGGCGTGGCGTCACGTCAGATCAAGTGTTGTAAAGTCGAAACTGACATCAGAAAGTTGAAACAGGGTGTCCGTTTATAATTGGTGTAAGTGCGAAACGTAACTTGAAATGTTGTAAGTCAGGGACTGCCTGTACTAAAAGGATGATGTTGCAGTGATGCAAATTAATGGCACGTTCTAACCTTGAAAGCTGAGTTCAGTACACGTTGCCTATCAAAAAATTTGGCAAAAATTGAAGGCATGTAGGGACCAGCGGCAAAATTAGTTGGAAGCAGGGAAAGATTTCTGTCTGCAGAGTCTGCCAAGATTAGGATCTGTCTGGAAAAACTAGGATCCTTCTGGGGCATGGAGTTGGTGCACTAAAAGGGAAGATGACCATAAACAGAAAGTAAGTCGTCTGTGGCTTTGTATCCTTTCAGGACCCGAGCCAGCGGGAGTTCAGCGATGTTGAAAAACAACAAATTTAAAAGTGATGTAAGGAAACCTTTTACATGCTGTATGTCAGCTTGTGGAACTCATTGTCACTGGACTACATCAAAGCCAAAATCTTAACACATTTTAAACGGGTTAAACATGTGCATGGATAACATTATCCTCTTTGGTTATGTGTGAGCTGATAAAATAAGAGAGGGTGGGTATAAAACCTTGTGCTTCAAGATAGCGAAGCCAGTCTTACGTTACTGAGGATTAGAAAGAAATGTCTGTTAGCAAGCTGTTGTGTAGTTGTCGGTTATGGAGACTGTGCTTTCCTCTGAAGTGTGCCGTGCTAGCCAGACTGCGAGATCAGATTGGCATGACCATCCTAATCTAATTCCTAATTTTGATTACTAAATTTAAAAAAATGAAGGTTGTGGTCCCTTGAAAATTGTTAACATTTAACTGCGAAGCATAAATTCAGGGCTGAAGCACTCCAAAAAACATGTCATTTGTTTGCGGCGTAACCTCGCTAACAAGGATCACCACTCGGATGTGCATATGATCCCGCAGTCCCGCTGCTGCTGTGCCATCGCTACAGAAGGTGTCTCATGCTAAGCTTTCCATCACTGTGATTGATACGGCAATAAAAAAATCCTGACAGCAATGTCAGGAAGAGATTGAGAGGGAGAACAACACAGGTATGTTGTAGAGAGGGTACAGTGCAAAGCACTGTCACTCTAGTAGCTTGGCTTCATTCTTAAGTGTGAGTTGCCTCGCTCTTTATTTTAGCCTAGATACCACTTTGATGGGCACAGCCTAAGAACCAGAGTAGAAGAGACAGTGAGATCTGTACATCCCAACCAGCTCACTTGTCCTTGGTAGGTAATGGGTTGATTTGGGAATAATGGTTTTGTATTTTGCTGTTACGATAATCATAGAAAAGTAGAGCTGGAAGGGACCTCCAAAGGTCACACCTAGTCCAACCCCTGCCTGACCCCCTATACAAACTGTCCTGTACAAACACATTGTCTAACCTATTAGCAGACCCGACTTCATGTCTGTCTGAAGTCAGGCAGGGTGTCACCTTGGAGACTAACTGGTTCAGCGAGGCATGAACTTTCATAGATGAGCCTATTTCATCAGATGCTAAGAGTGGACTTCTAAAGGGCAATGTTTTATTGAGTTTATCGCAGATGGCCAAGCCTTCTGATTCTGACCTCAGTGGGAGCGGAGATGTCCAGAGCAACTGGGAAGTGCATACTTTTGTGGCCTCTCCCTTGTCTATGGCCCTTATTACCATGCTGTTTGAGTGCTTTCCAATGCTTAATGTACTATCCTCACGACACTGCTCAGAAGCTGAGTAATGCTTTCGCCTCCCTCGTACAGACGGGAAAACCGAACTGGAGAAGCTAAGTGACTTGCACAAGGTCACCCAGTGAGTCTGTGGCAAAACATGCTGTTGAGCCCAAGCCATTCACCACCAGGCCGTTAGCATGTTTTTACTGTTTATTGCTATTTATTCTTTAAAGCTGCATCATAGAAATAGAGAATCCAGTTCACTGAGAGCAAGTAGCGTGTTATTAGACTGGAGGTGATCTGCTTAAGTAAGCTACTGCTCCGAGCTTGAGAAGCCTGGTAAAAATATCACTGTTCACCGGTGCAGCATCAACTGTATCTGGCTGCTGTTCCAACAGCCTCACGTTCGTTATAGTATCTGAATGACAAAATAAAGTAAAAAATTGTAAAAGATCAATTGACCAAACCAAAGCAGTTGTATTACTCTAGTCTTGTCACTAGCTATTCTGGACGTCCGCCTTTCAAATCAGGTGTGACGAACCCCACCAGGAGAAAGGCACGGGCATTAGTCACCTTATTGTACCTAACAGTAATGATGTATCCAGCCTTTCCCAGAGCTGTTATTTTTCCCCTTTTTGTCTAATTTTAAACTAAACCCATCTTTTAGCCTTGTCAGTAATCCACAACATCACTGCATATCTGCAAGTCATCACCTTTGAATATAAAGCCATGCTAAAATTGGTTTTTTCTAGTAACTCTGGACCCTCTGATAAGCCTGGCTGATGAATAGAGCAATTGTTCCGTAGGAAGTAAACCCTGATGAGAAGGTCTCCTTGACATTCAAGAGGGCAGCATGGTCCAAAGCAGAAGATCCAGGACTGCAAACTGAGAGACTGGGGTACTGCTCTTATCTCTGCCACTGACTCTGGGATTTGGGGGATGTTTGTTCATGGAAAAAAAGGTAAAAATATTTACAAACTTGCAAGTACGTTGATGTAATTCTTGAACTGTGGACCAATAACCTGATTTCAGTTTAGTAATAGTCAGTTCCCACCAGGCTGTGAGTAATTTTAGCAAGCAGATTTCTGTTTTGTTGTCTGATCATGACTTCTAAGATCTCTCCCCCTTTGACAGAGATGGAGAATAAGTGGTGCCTTTTGCCTGACCAAACACAAAATTCTAATTTAAGTGCGTAATGCATGTCACCCTAACCTGGAACTAATAAAATCCTACATACGCAGACTGCATAATAGTGCTGTCTAAGCCACCTAATGCTTGGAAAAACAAACACTGTGGAAAACCTTTACAACTTTTTTTTTGTTGATGGGCAGAACTGCTTCTTGTATTACTTTATTTTATAACGCTGAGATACCTTCATAACCCAGAGTCCAATTGCACAAGGCTCATGGTTCACATGCAAAATAGCTTCTAACATTTACTTACAGTGAGCTTCCGCCATCTAAAACAACCATGATTTTGAAGTCCCATCTCTGAGCATGAGAGCTGGAAGCTGTTGCTTATTTCTCTGCGTGGAAAGGGATTCTCTCTTTTGTTCCAGTGGTAAAATCTCCCGTTTCGAACCTTGTAGGCTCAGAACATGTTGGGCATTCAGCCTGTTGCTGGTCTTACACTCAGCATTGCTTGTGCTAGCCCTGGGTCAGCATAATTTTGAAAGGGAGCAGGGTGTCATCAAAGGAAACTCGCCCACATTTCAGAAAGAAGATGGAAACATCTAGGTGGAAAGCTAATTTTAAAGAGATGTGGTGTCCACTGGGGGGATTGAAATACTCCAAGTGCCTCTGAGTGGTCATAGTGCAGGTGAGGCCAGGAGGAGCCATAAGCGTGGCTTGTTACAGGTATTTTATCCAGCTTGTTACAGGGCTGCCTTCATGCTTCATGTCATCTTGGAAACTTTTGGAGGATCAGCTAAATTAGGCAAAGCCAATGCATTGCTGGTGTTTAGGAGCAGAGAGAGAAGATCCAGGACATGAAGAAACCAAATTGCAGCTGAAGAAGTGCAAATGAGGTGCAGAGACAAGGGCCGTCATTTAAGTGCATCGCGCTCTGCCAAGTCCAGGTCTGAGACGGTCTGATTCAGGGGTCTTGAGAGCCCAAAGGAAACGAATGCTGTAATGGAGCTTTGTGGGATTCATTGCTTCAGAATAAAATAGCATGTGCTTTAACTTCAGCTCCGTGACTTCACAGTTTCTGGTGGAAATTTCCATCCTTTGTAACGAGAATGCCAGATTGATGGGAGTGGAGGAATATTTACCTCTATAGTAATGGCAGGTTGAAGTGCAGGAAGCTAGCTCATCACAAAAAGGAGATAGCGTCCAGCACAGAGAGAGTTTTCTCTAAAGAAGTAACAAAAGGAGCTGTGACTGAAATGAACCCGCACATTGCCTGTTGTGCAAGTGCAAGCATGTGGCTGTATTACCTGGGGGAATATAACAGCCTGGAAGGAGATCGGAGGACATGGGTTTTTTATGAGTCCAAGCAGCGTGTGCTAGAAAGGTCTTGGTGGAATATGTCAGGGGTGGGAGCTCAGATCAGACTTGCTCCTGGGATATGTGGCAAGCTAGAAAAGGGAAGGCAGCAGCCCCTGCTTCATACAGGATCACCAGGTCCTCGGGCTTTTTGGAGACCTTGTTCTGTTAAGGCTGAAACCTCAACACCGCCCTGGCAAAGGCAGAGTGGCATGGGATCCCTCCTGATCTCTCCTGCAGTGCAGGCAGCCCCATGAAGGTGAATAAGCTGCGTTGAACCACTGAATTAGCCACAGCGACTCCCATTTCAGATTTAAGTTAACTTTGTACCCTTTGTCAAAGGGCCGGGGAATGCTGGATACAAGCAGCCTGAGTGAAAGAGGTGGAAGTTATTTCTAAACCATTCATTACCAAGTGTCATTACAGGAATACGTTCCATCGGAGGAGGGATGGTGTAGTGGTTAAACCCCAGAACCAGATCTTCCATCATGGATCCTGCCCAGGGTCACAAGTCACTTGAGATCCCAGCGCGTCTCCACGTGTAAAGCTGAGACCTCTTCAGGGCTATCTACTGCTGGCAGAAAGTTTTTGAGAGGCAGAGATAAACGGTTCTCGTAGTACTGCAGTGTGCTGGTGATATTATTACCAGGAGCAAAACCTCTTGTGTCAGCTCTGTTCGGAAGGGCTTAACCAAGTGTTTGAAGGGAAAAGCATCTCTGAGTACAGAAGGCGACTTGAAAGAGCGCATGGGTGGAAAGCCAAAAACCTTCCCTTTTTGCTGCTCAAGTGTATCGGTCTGGATTAGCCCCTTCAGCCCATGCTACTTGATCCTCTGATGGCTGCGCACGAGCCACAGAAACTATCTTGATTTCTCCCGGCAGGAGAAAACTGAGGTTAGCATCAGTGTGTCACAGTTAATGCTAAGGGGAGGGCTCTTCCGCTGGCCGAGCCTTGTGGATCACAGCCTGCGGAGGAACTTGTTGTCTTCCCTCTAATTATAACCCATCTGACTTCCCCTGCTCATTATTGCTCTTGAGCTTCATTGATACTGTAACCTTAATAAATCCTTGAAAGTCCTGCAGCAAATTGCTACCGTGGGGCTGTGAATTTTTGAAAAGGTTACGTCGCAGCGCGCTGGAAAGGAAGACTCCAAGGAGATCACAAGAATCACATCAGCTCGGCGGTGAGGCACAGCAGATGCATGTTAAATACAGCAGTGTTTAACCTCAGCACAAAATGACGAAGCTCTTTAAAGCCAGCCAGGCGCTGTCACAACATACACATACCCTGATCTCTCTGGGTCCAATTATTGCTTGATAACCTAGCACTCGGGGGAGCCCCAATCCGCTCCATTGCAGGTTACCAAAATGTAGTCACCTTCCCCTTCAGTTCTGCAGCCCGGCCCCTAAACACCAGTGTAGGGAGGAACTGGTCCCTCACTAATGAGGCCATCTCCTTTTCTTTCTCTATATGTTTCCAGGTGCTGCTGGCTCTGGCCTCGGTGCAGTTTTTAGGCCTGGATGGCCAGTCTTATAGCTTATTCGGGCAGGCTCTGTCAGCTGTACGCGGTGCCTGCCACCTCTAGCCTGCCCGAGCAGCAGGTTGCATGCTAGGATCGCGGGCACGGAAAAGCCAAAGGACACGAGGGGCATTTGTGCAGCAGAAAGACGCATCTCTCCGCGCCTGAGTGCCGTGAGTAAATTAGATGGAGCCTGCCCGGACAGCTCGGAGAGATTTTTGCATTAAAGCTCAGGCTTGCATTTTGGGTTAGAAGCTGAGCCCAGAGCTGCTGAACTCGCCAAAAGGGAAAGCTTCCACCTCTTGCTTTCCTGTCTGCCCCGGGCACCCCGCCAACCTGGTGCCATGGAAACCAGTGAATATATGATCATGTGCGAGCGAGCAGATCGCCTCCTACCTACATTTGGGGCTGCTCTTCCTACGTCTGAGTCATTTCAGGATGAGAGGCTATTGCTGTGGGCTGTCCCCATGTGTAGCACGCTGCCCGGGTCACGTATTACCCGTCTGCATTCACCAACGTGTTTGTAGCTGCCCGCCACATCTCTTCTAACCCACAGAGAGTCCAACAGCTCCCTCTGTATCAGCCTCTCTAGCTGTCGGAGGGTAGGTGCCAGGCACACCGCTCAGCCGGGGACTCGAGAGCAGCCTGGGATGCTGAGAGCCTGGGATGCTGAGAGCCTGGGAAGTGACCATCTCGCTCGGGAAAAGCACTGCACGGAGGACAGCTTTCTGGGCCGCTTGGTGCATGCATCGCTGCCTGAGAACCGCTCACCAGATCCACCCCGGATGCTCTGATCTCTTTCTGTGACTCCAAGACCCTTTGGGGAGCAAGAGAGAAAGGAAGTTGCAGGGAATTGGGAAGCGATCTGCACTCCTCGGGGTTGTGGTTCCTGGTGGTGTTGCTTCACAGCTGCTTTATATAGCGGTCCCACTCTGCTGGCACCCTGGTCTCAAAAGCGTGTCAGATCAGCGGTCGTCATGGCTAAAAGCCGCCGACCACTTCTCAGCCTCGCTGTCCCTGTTTCTTTTGTCTCTTTTTGGAATAAGCGGGTTTTACGAGTCCAAGGGCATGTCTTTATCACAGCTGACAGTGCCGAGGGGTGTTGCAGTGAAAGTCTACCCACTCCTGCCTGTTCCCAGCAGATGCATGCCAGAAAAATGCCAGGTCGCTGTCTTTTGAGTGGCACTGGTTGCGTGCCAGGGTGAGGTACCAGGACTTGGCACAGCGGAGCAGGAGGGGGTTTTCACAGAGATGCTCTGGGGCGCTGCTCAGGGTGGTGTAGACAGCCCCCGTCTTGCACTCGAAAAATGAACTGACTTCTCTTAGCAACTTTGTCCTACCCCGTGTTGCCCGCAGCTTTGTCGGCTGAGATCTCTGGCTGAGGACAGCGGCCACTTGCAGTATCGTTAGGGCTAAGCGTGTGCGACTCTTCTTCTTAACTCGTCTCGGGACCTCTCTTCCTGACTCTTCCCACGTGCTTCGCTCACCACAGAGCAGTTTTCTGAACCAGGCCTAAAACAGTCTGATATGGGGGCTGGGTCCAGAGAGGAAGATTTTTTTTGCAAAACAATTCAATTTGTTCGAGTTGTTTTTTTGGATTTGGAAATAAGACACTTTCCCCATGCGGTGTGCTCACATGTTCTTCATTCGGGTCCCTCTGGGTAGGAGCAAAAAAGGACAGCGTTGGGTTCTTCTAGGGACGTTGTTCTGACCTGATTCTCTTTATTAAAGCCACCAACACACCATACAAACTGATCCCCACGTACCTTAACTGTGTGTTGAATGTTACCAGTGTCTTTCCTTCTGAGTTTTTATCATTCCACAGGATTTGTCTAATTTGCTTCTGTGAGTTTTGGTTGGAAAACCTTGAATTTCCTACCTCTCTTCCCCAGTCTTTTATGAACAGAGGCTTGAGTGTGAATACAAAGTCTTTGATTTATTCACTGTTAAGCATGCATATGTGCCTGATGCTTTTCCTTGCTTATTTGAACCCATGAACTGAGCAGGTGTAGGAATGCAGTTTGCTGCTGTGGGAGTGATTCACAAACAGGATTATAACTTCAGGGGGTGAATAGACGATGTGAGCAGAGGAGCTCAGGAGAGCAAGTGTGTCTCTCCCTCCCCTACAAATATCCTTCCTTTTGGAAGAAGCTTGGAGTGACTCCTAGGGTGTTTTTTTTCACAGCTTTCCTGAAAGGGTCAGCATGTGCTTCCTCAGTTTGCTAAGGGGTAGGAGTAACAGAAAAGGGATAGGGCATTGCATGCAGAAGCGTATCCTACAGTGTAATTCTCCAACTCCAGAAGCACAGGCCAGGTCCTTTGGAGGCTTTCTTTTTGTCCAACCTGTGTAAGTTTTAAGGCCAGTCCATCCATCACGGTCAGCCCCATGCACCCAAGTGGCTTTTATGCTGGCTTTTCCGTGCGTTTGCAAGATGGAAGCTGAAACCTGGTGATGCACTTCGATTGCTACAGCACTCAGCTGTACTTAGCCGAGGCGGAGTTTTCCCCTTGCATTTGCCTCTGCTAAAAACACCTCTCGCTGCAAGAATCGCTTCTGCAAGTTATTTAAAGACAAGCCACGTACTCCAACACCAACCTCCCTGCCCCCACCCTTGGGCTGCTTGGGATATTGCTAGGTGTTCATTTGCTCTGTAGCATAATGATCGGCTCGGGTGACTGCTCCTTAAAGCTTATCTGCTGTGTGAGGCAGCTTGGATGTGCTAGCTGAAACCCTCTTGAGTTTGGGACTGCATGCAAGGGGACGGAGGATTCCCTGTGCCACCTGCTCAGTAGCTGTGGGCCTTGATGCTGTTTCTCCTCCATTCTGGACCCAAAGAAAGGGTTTTAGCACCAGAGGCCATGAGATTTCGGGGGCTAGATTCACAGAAGTGCGGAGAGCCTCCCACTGCAACCAGAGTCAATTGGAGCTGTGCTGCAAGACCTCTGTAAAGTACTGTAAAAACATGGAACATTTTTGGGGGGGGGCGGGGGGGAATTGGTTCCTGGACTTTACAAATTGAACCATTAGCGCGCACTTGGGAGTTTTGTCCAGTCGTTGGAAAACGATCTCTGTGCGCCTCAGAACTGCAGGCATACAGCAACAGAGCGGTGCTGCCTTTTCTCAAAGGGGCGTCTCTGAAAATGTCATGGGAGTGCCCAGGATTTCATATTCAGTGTACAGGGGTGGACTACAGAAAGCCGAGCACCACACGTAGAATCAGGAGCAAATATAATTGCCACCCTTGTGCTCAGGCCCACAGGGTCCTGTGATTAATGACTGCGAGCACGGGGCCTGAAATAATTTCTCATGGGCAACCTTAAATCAGGCCCTTCCTAACTCTGGAGTGCATGATTTGGAAAACGCAGGGTTCTTCTAACGCAGTTTTTAGATGCAGCCACAGAGACTTGGAGGGAGGAGATGAAGTGCATGCAGTTACGTAGGCTACCTGGATGCACAGCATGATGGGTATGAATTATTTACAAGGATTTTTTTCTTTAAGATATAGATCAGTATTACAGTCCCCTGGATCTTCTGAGTGTATCCTAACAACAGCCTCCTCCCCTTGCGGTGGTTGGGCATTGGCAGTACCCTCATACCCCTGTTTTACTTGTGCCACATTAGGGTGTCTGTGAATGCACTTTGCTGTCTGCTCCCCCCTCTTTGCAGAGTCCTAGGTCCAACCGTGCCCACATGGCTTTGCTTTCTCTCCTCAGCTATGGATTTCCCCCATCACAGCAAGCAGGTCCTGGAGCAACTAAACCAGCAGAGGCAGCTGGGCCTGCTGTGCGACTGCACCTTCGTGGTGGACGGCATTGACTTCAAGGCTCACAAGGCAGTGCTGGCAGCCTGCAGCGAGTACTTCAGGATGCTCTTTGTGGATCAGAAGGACGTGGTGCACCTGGACATCAGCAATGCAGCAGGTAGGCAGGGAGAGGCCAGGGCTGCAGCTGAGCAACAGGCTGCATTCTCAACCAGTGTAAATCTACATAGCCCCATGGATGTCAGTGGAGCTGGGCCATTTTATACCAGCTTAGAGTCTGGTTTAAAATGTGCCTTACAGCCTAGAGAACAGTGAGGCCAAAATGGAGATTGTGACAGCTCTCCTGAACCTATGGACAGGCTGGCTTGAGCCTGAAGACCTTCCAGTATCGGAGAGCACCAGCTCCAATGATGGCATGAGTATCCTGCAGCAGGACAATCAAGCCTTGTTACATTCTTCTACAAATAGATAGAGATGGTCTTATACTCTGAAGTATGGGGCTTTTCTCTCTTCCACAGCTGTTTGTGTCCACAGCCCTCACCCCAGATAGCCCAGTTATCCATATAAACATCTCCTCCCTCTGGGAACACGGAGTGGGTGATGAGAATGCTGCTCATTGCATCTGAAAGTTAACAGCATTAGCAGAACAGGGCATTAATCACTGCACTCTTCTTGTGGTGTTTACCTGGAAGTGGTGGAAAGAATTTACCAGTATGGGCAGCAGCCCCTGCCCCAAGGAGCTTCCAGACAAGACACAAAAAGTGGGAGGAAGGAGGAGCCCCCACGCCTGTCTTACAGATGGGAACTGATGGCACAGGGAGATGAAATAATGGCTTAGGGTTGCACCTGGGGTCTGTACTGGTGTTATACTGAACCCCTTCTCCCCACACCCAGTCTAGTGGTTTTTGCCAGGTTCAAATCAAGGCATTGGTTTTAACCAGAAGACCCTAAGTGGCCTGACTGCTTTCTCCCTCACCCCCCATCGCGATCCCTAATGGTAGCCGAGCACCACTCCTGCAAGCACCTTGGCGATGGTGCATGGGAAGTCATTCTCAGCAGCTGCTCCTCAGCTCTGGAAATCCTTCTCTCGTGAGGCCGCCAGAGCCTGGGCCTGGATACCATTCAGAAGCACTGTAGGACCCTTCTGTTTGGGCAGGCGCTGAACAACCAAAGCAAGGCCAAGATGTTGTGTCGTGGGCCTCTCCTTGACTTGAGGATTTTATTTTTTGCTAATTGCCCTGTTAAGTTCCTCTGTTTCTCTTGCTGTAAGCGGCTGTGACCTTGCTGGCGTACGTCACATGAATAAAGAAAGAAGTAATACATGATTAATCATTCGTCCTGGCTAAATCCCATAGCACGCTGATGTCAGCCTGCAAAAATTATGCATCTCCTCATTGCTAGATTAGTAGGAAGAAGAAGTAGTTCAAACGAGGGGTTGTTGTTTGTTGCTCTCACCTAGAAATGAAGTGTGGGAGAAGTGTTTGAGTGATTGCTGTGTAAGGATGCAGCCGCTGAGATGCTGGCCTCTTAACCTGCTCTGTCAGTGGCCACTCATCTTGGCCCCGGGGGCGGTTTTGCCCCTGGCTCTCTCTTTCCTCAGGCCTCGGCCAGGTCCTGGAGTTCATGTACACGGCGAAGCTGAGCCTCAGCCCTGAGAACGTAGAGGATGTGCTCGCAGTTGCAGGCTTCCTCCAGATGCAGGAAATTGTCAATGCTTGCAATGCCTTGAAGTCTCTCACCGTGCCAGCAGAAAGCCAAGAGCCTCCTGCCGTGACAGGTATGAAGACTCCACGCACCTCCCCGCTTCCCGCTGGGTCTCTCCTGACTTCAGCTTGTTGCCAAAAGGGCCCTTCAGCAGGAGGAGGAGAGACTAAACACTCATCCGTCTTCATCCTGATGTTTTCCTTGCTGTTCTAATGCAATGTCCCATAGATGACCAGTGCTCAGGCAGTCAGTAAAGACCCCTCCCTCCCTCCCAAAGGAAGGGTAAGAGAAAGGAAGAGGGCACTGAACTCTGCCCTGTTACTGTGAGTAGGTTGTTTCCAGGCTGTGCACATGGACACTAGCACCGCAGGTCTGTAGCACATGGAACGTCAGCTGCGGCTGAAGGGGGCTGCCCTGCCAGCCTGCCCAGGTCAGTGGTGCGAGGATTTGGTGCGGACCAAGCCCTGCTGAGGCCAGGTCAGTCTGAGAGAGGTCCAGGTACCCTGGCTTGGTCTAGGCTAGATGTACTCCCTCTAGCTAACCCTGCCCAGGTGGAGCTGGGGTTTATACGTCTGTCCAATCCTTGTGTATGGCACCAGCAGGTCACTTTACTACTGAATAACTCTTGTGCCCTTTCTTTTCTCACTGTGAGTATTTGCTCATAGGACTTGAAGGCAGTTTGTGCTGCAGGTTACTATAGGCTGTGCTACCCAGTTGCTCCATGTCCTGGGTGGACTGTGTTAGAGAACAAGCTGCCATATAACTATACTTATAAAGAGTGGTTTGCCTGGCTGTGCTTCTCTTGGTAGGGGATGAAAAAACAGCTGGGGAAGGGAAAGCAGCAGCAGAGCTGCTGGGCAACCTCGACCGTGCCACGCAAGTTGCATCTGACAGACAAGGGAAGGTGAAAACAGCAGAGGCTGCAACAGAGGCAAAGGAGGAGACTGAGAACAGCAGCAGCAAGGCGACCAGCAGAGCAGGTCAGCACCGGGAAGCTTTGCGGCTCCAGGCGTCCACTTGCATTCCCTCCTGCTGCGTATTCACCTGCGCACTCCCTTTCCCTCAAAACCATCCTGAGAAACTCAAGTCTGATGGCCATGTTCCCACAGCCTGCCCCAAACATGAAGGTGAATGATTCAGACTTTCTCTTCATCGTTTCCAGGTGTAGAGGATCCCATGAGAGAGGAGATCCCCAGTCACCTGCCACTGGAGGACACGAAGCCGAGCAACATCAGCCCAGCTGCCAGGGGCTGCTCCTCCCAAGGATCGGAGCAAGGTGCAGATCTGCATCGGGCACAGGGTGGTGGGTGATGGTTTTGGAGCTTCCCCTCTGAGGCCCTGTTTCTTCCCCACTACCTTCCTCAGCCCAGGGGGATGGATCAGGCTGGAAGTTTCCTTGTCACCTTCACAGGGAATAGGCTGGAGCGCTGTGCCACAGGAAGTGAAGTCCAGCAGGGAGAGGGATTCCTCTATGCAGCCAGCCAGGCTGGTGCCCTGCACAGTGGATCCCTGCAGCCTGGGCCATCTTGGGCTGAGCCGCAGCTTGGGTTTGCAGTTGGGAGGGCTTCATTTTCATAGTGCAGGACCTTGCATTTGCAAACCCAGGACCTGGATGGTAGCGGAGGTGCACCATGTTTGAAAGGGGGGAATATCCTCAGTGGGTGTGTACTCAGGGCACCTAGGTCCCTGGGGTATTAATGAGGAGGAAACATGGTCCTTCACCTTACTGCTGCTGGACAGCTTTCGTGAAACCCCAGGCATTGTTAGACATTGCAGAGCTGCGTTCCAGTCGGAGCTGGAGGTGCTCAGAGAAGCTGTGTTGATTCTAGATAAGCTGTCAGTCTGTTCAAGCTCTTGCAGGTCTCTCTTGTTCTTTGCAGCACATTAGGTCTGGATTTAAGTGGCCCTGTTCCCTGAGTCCCTTTTTCTTCCTTTTCCCTCCTGGGCATAAACACACAGCAGAAGGGCACAGAGGGCTCACATGAGTTCCTGCTTGTTTTTACTTTGGTAGAAGCTGGCTGGGTCAGAAGCCCCAAATTCCTGTATGCTGGTTTTAAAGCAACAGCAGTGCTCCCATCTTCCTCAAGTGCAGTGATTTTGGCACAAGGGGGCAGTTAGGAGTCGTGCATGGCCATATAAATTGCATTTTTGCAAGTCTCACACGTGTTGCCCAAAGAATGATGGCACTTGTGTCTGTAGAAGGACATCCCACGGGCAGCAGCATCTCAGGCTTCCACACGTCATCCTGTCCAGTGTCCCGACCCTGACCTAACAGTATCATGTTTTCTTGGTCCATCGGTGCGTGGGAGCTCTGCTTCAGGCTGCCACAAGTGCATTAGCTGGTGGTGGCTGTGGTGACCTAAAAGTTCTCATAGACTGAGAGCAAGACTTCACCTGTCCTCAGACTCCACCGCACAGGGCCATCACACAGCTGTCAGCCTGCAGAGCCTTTCGGTCCCTTCCAAGTGTAGATGTGCACAAGTGACCTCCTATCCCATCATCAATCCCTTAGGATAAACTACACGTGGAATAACATCATGTGCTGTCAGTTGAAAAATTTCCATCAGAACCTTTGGCAGGAAATAGGTGTCGACTAAACAGAGGTTGTCAAAGTTTGTGCGTTTTCATCCAGTGCAACAGCCAAATGTTTTGATTCCAGAAGAACGCCGCAGCACCGTGGATGCACTGTAGTTCAGGGCCCTTGTGTTCCCCTTCTTTTCCATGGGGTGGGGGGTGGTCCTTTCATTCCCTTGACCTTTTGCTCCTCACTCTTATCTCCTCAGCATATAAGCTCATTTTATGCACAGTTTGAAATGCTGCAGTAGGATTTTTGTCTCCCACCTCGCCTTCTAGATTTCAGCAGCCCTCTGTATCTTAAATCTCTGCAGAAATGGAAGTGGAGCTGGAGGGGAAGGAGGAAGAGGATGAGACGACAGGAGAGGAAGAGGAGGAAGCCAGAATCCCAGAGGATGAGCTATCGAGGTTAGCAAATGGAGACAACCCAGAGGATAACGAATCTGGGGGCACAGACTCTGGACTGGAGAATTCGGGGGAAGCCAGGCTGCTGCGATCAGGCACCTACAGCGACAGAACGGAGTCAAAAGCATACGGTTCGGTCACACACAAGTGTGAGGTAAGGCAACTCGGGGAGCAGCTCCCCGCTCCATCCCTTGGTCGCGCAGGGCACCGTACGCACTGCTCTGTTCTGCGCGTCTGTTCGCAGGACTGCGGCAAGGAGTTCACACACACTGGCAACTTCAAACGGCACATCCGCATCCACACGGGGGAAAAGCCCTTCTCCTGCAGGGAGTGTAACAAAGCGTTCTCGGACCCGGCCGCCTGCAAAGCCCACGAGAAGACACACAGGTACGGGAGGCCCTCTCGTGAACCGGGTGCTGGGGAGGGATACAGGGAACCTAGCAGCCAGAATGAAGGGCACTTCACCCCAGGTGTAATATTCACAGTGATGCACCATGCACATCTCTTATTCTCTTGTCATGCCCTTCCTTGTCTCCATGCTGCCTTCCCCAACCCTCCTGCATGAGTCCCCTGATGCAGCAGAAGCCCATAAAGCAGCCAGAGCGAGAAGCTGACCAGGGAAAACAAATGGGGTTTCTCTCAGTATGAAGTTCAGCTGCTGTCCACCACAGCGCCGTGCCCTCTCCTCTGGGCTGGCAGTCCTGTGGCCGTGGCCCTGTGCTCTCGGCAGTTGCGTGGCTGGCACAGCCCGTCCGCAGATGATCCAAAAGCACAGCTTTCACCGTTTAGAGTAAGCGGTAGATTTGCACCAGGAGCTGACAGGAAATAGGCAGTGTCATCTTCCTGAGTCTGCAGGCAGCTTGGAAGAATAAATGAGAGGTGTGAATGGCCCCTTTGGTCCCAGTGGGAGTTTGATTTTGCAGTGTAATGATACAGCCTGAAATGTCAGCCCTGCTGAGTGATTTTTTTTCCTGCTTATTATTGAAGCAGAAGCATGCAGCCGGTAGGCTTTTTCCTGTGATCCCAGACTCTGTCATACCAAAAGATCCTAACCATTCCCTGCCCAGTTGCAAACCTCTCTATCTTCCCCACGCCCTGGCGGTGCCCATGGTCTCATTTGCTCTGTCGATCCTGGAATCTGCCACATAGGAAACTTTAGTGCGCGGTTAGCTCTGACATCCAGATACCAAGTACAGGGGGTGCCCTACAGGGCACTGTCACCTTTAAAGCCTTCCTGTTCTCCGTAGACGTGAAGCTGTGGCAGAGGATCCAGGTGCCATTTCGTGGGCCGTAGCCCTGGTTTATTGCTCAACATCTCACTGTTCAGCCCAGCTCCCCTCTCCATCACGTAGCTGTGATGGCTCCTAAGAGGAAGGCAGCGTCGCAGCTCTGCATGCTCAGACTGTGGGCAATCCCAAGACCTACTCAGGGAGAAGGGTGGGCTAGCTCTCCTCCAGCCCTGAGCGTGTCGGCCTGGCTGCCCCCAGGGTCCCTCACCCCCGCTCCGTCCCTCTTGTAGCCCTCTGAAGCCCTACGGCTGTGAAGAGTGTGGGAAAAGTTACCGCCTTATCAGCCTGCTGAACCTGCACAAGAAGCGGCACACGGGGGAGGCCAAGTACCGGTGCGATGACTGCGGGAAGCTCTTCACTACTTCGGGCAACCTCAAACGGCACCAGCTGGTGCACAGCGGTGAGAAGCCCTACCAGTGCGACTACTGCGGGCGCTCCTTCTCCGACCCCACCTCCAAGATGCGCCACCTGGAGACCCACGACACCGACAAGGAGCACAAGTGCCCGCACTGTGACAAAAAGTTTAATCAGGTGTGTGTCTGTGTGGGGGGGGGGGTCTGTGCTCAGCCCTCAGGGCTCCTCGGGCAGTCTGCTGTGACCTGGAGGGCTGCACCCAGCCCCCAGGGAGGATAGACGCCCCTCTCCAGTCCTTGCTGTCACAAAATGTGCTTGGCTGCTTGTGGCAGAAGCAGGCTTGAGCTCCGGGCATTGACTCTGCCTGGGCTGCACCCCCTTTCAGGGTTGCTTCCTGGCCCGTGGAGAGAGGGCTTTAGGAGGCTACATGTCAGGCCACCAGGTGCCATGGGTGATGGCTGGCATGACCTAGGCTGTGTTGGGCTCTAAGCCTTGTGTGTCTGTCTTCCCCCCGCCCCTCCCCTCGGGCATCTCCCGCTGGTTGAAGGGAAGGCTGGCAGGGGCTGGAGGGAAGTTTATCGCCAGGGTGTCACAGTCCTTTTCAGGAGAAACAGAACAGCACAGCTAGACAAGATCACACTGTTACCCTCCAAATAGGCCTTGACTGAAGGCTTCCTCGGGCTCCTCCTGCTCTCCAATCCCCTTGGTATCTGAGCACTTAAATGCTTAATGCTGTTAGAGGCTTCTTTGTCCCCATTGTAGAGATGGGAAAGCTGAGGGCCAGGGAGGGGAAGCTCATTTGCCTACGGTGTCCAAGCGAGATGGTGACGGAGCCAAGGATAATTTGAGGGTTTCCTGACTGGCCTCTGAGCTCTTTGATCCTGCTGCCTCAGCAGTGCGGAAGCAGGTGATGAGCAGGGGGACAGAATTCAACCCGGCCCATCCCCGTACCCCTGTCAGCCGCCGCTCCAGCATTTGGGAAGCTTTGGTACTGCCACTGTAACCCCTGCTGGCAAGTGCATGTGAGCAGATGTCCCGTCTCTGCTGCCCTGACACATTTGTTACCGGCGCTGTGCCCCCCATGTGCATGGGGCAGAGCGGGCAGGGTCTGACACAGCGTGCCTCCACTCCAGAGGCCCAGCCAGGCTGAAGGGACCCGTCTTGTCTGCCGGCAGGTGGGAAACTTGAAGGCGCACTTGAAGATTCACATTGCTGATGGCCCCTTGAAGTGCCGCGAATGCGGCAAGCAGTTCACCACGTCAGGTACCCCCGGGCAGGAGGCGGTAGGGATGGGTGCAGCTGTGGGGGGCAGCAGCTCCAGCTTCTCCTGGGTTTTGCAGACAGCATCACCCTGAGCAGAGGCAACAGATCAGTAGGCCCAGTCTTGGATGGAGGCCTCAGTGTGTAGGTCAAGACCAGACCAGGGCTCCTTTGGTGCATGCCAGGTGCTCAGTGTGGACACGGCATCCCTGGGCTCCGGGGCTCGTGAGCAATTCCCTGTTGGGAAAGGCAGTGCCATGTGCGGTGAACAGTTCTGCAGGAGGAGCTGTGGGGGCACTGCTGCAAGTCATACTGGTGTTATTGGCAGTTACTCCCTTGCCCTCAGGTGGCAGAGGTGTAGCTGGTGCCCTCTTCCGTATTGCAGGCCCGGCTCTTCAAGAGCCACAAGCCCAGCCCCGACAAGCCACAAGATGCACTGTCCTGAGACTCTTCTGAGTTTTTAAGCCAGATCTGAGGGTTTTCATATTTGCCTTCTGGCATCCGAGCTCTCCAGCTGCGAGGTTTTGCGCAGGATCCTGAAGGGTCCAGGCCTTTGCTTTAAGCAGCAGAGGAGATTCCCATGGCATGACCTGACTCTGAGAGCTGAGCTGGAAGGAGGATACCAAATATGGCCAGGCTCAAGCTAGCAGCATGGGAGCTGGCAGCCCAGCCCGTTCGATCAGAGCACTGCAGGGACATTAAATGCAAAACGCTCCGGCTGTCTTGGCGTGTCTGAAGCCAAATGCCGAGGGCTTGCAGCCTGTGACACGTTGCAGTCCAAGCAGAGCGGCTTTCCCCCGCGTTGCCGTTGGCTGGCGTGCAGCCGTCTCTCCTGGCTCCGCTTCCTGCTGGACGGCACACAGCTCCCGTTGCAGTAGCGAGTGCTGCTCGTGCTCTACCAGGGTAGGGCCCCGTTGCAGTCCACAGTGCTAGGCCAAGACGCACACAGATGCAGAGACAGACACACATGACCCCAGTTGTCTCTCCTGCCTAGTGCAGGGGGGCTGGACCCGATGATCTTGCAAGCTCCCTTCCAGCCCTTGCAATCTATGAATCCCTCTTGTCTGGCTTCTCCAAGGGAACTTGAAGAGGCACCTGCGTATCCACAGCGGTGAGAAGCCCTACGTGTGCGTGCATTGCCAGAGGCAGTTTGCCGACCCTGGGGCCCTGCAGCGACACGTCCGCATTCACACAGGTAGGCTGGGCTGGGCTGGCCGTGCCTGACGTGGGGCACGCGCTGATGCGCACCCTTCATGGAGATGGACTTGCTCTATCCCACCATGTTCCCCCGGGGTGTCCTCCTGCTGCCCATCGCCAGAGCCCGTGGTCACCTTCCATGCAGGAGCAGGAGGCTCTGCCTTTGGGGCACAGCAGTACCTTGGTGAGCAGCCAGCCCACTAACACCCATTTGCACATCTTGGCTTCACTGTCAGGCCAGTGGTACAAGCGTGTTACAGCATGTTGATGGTAAATCGAGGAGCAGTGCTGTTGAGTCCTCCCCATCGAGCGCCTGAGTGGCCACATGGTCCTGTCTATAACACTTCTGCGTATCCCAGTGTCTACTCCCCCACTGCCCCACTCACTGGTGCCCGTCCCTTTTACCATCGCTCCTGTCTGACAGACGGGAACACGAGTTGGTCTCTGAGGCATCTGTGTTGGTTGCCCCCCTTCTTCCATCCCGGAGGTTGGTGCTTGCGGCTGCCCTGCCCTGACTGTCCTGTCCCTTTCACCCCCAGGCGAGAAGCCCTGCCAGTGCCTGATCTGCGGGAAGGCCTTCACTCAAGCAAGCTCGCTCATCGCTCACGTGCGTCAGCACACGGGAGAGAAGCCGTACGTGTGTGAGCGCTGCGGCAAGAGGTGAGGACCCCTCAGAGAGGCCCCCGGCCTTGGCCCAGCTGGTAGGAACATGGCTCGGCTCTGGCCCCACACCACCCTCTGCCCCCCATTCCCACTTCAGTCCTGTCTTGCAGCTGCACGCGGGTGCTGGGTCCTGGCACCAGCGGGTTTGAAGGAATGGTTGAGTTAGGGAGGAGCTGGGGGCTGGACGACACCGGCCTGGCCCAGGACATCCTTAGGAGCTTGTCACTGAAAAGCCTCCTGTCTTGTGGGGTGACAAAACGGCTCTGCCCATCCCATGCTGAAGGGGTTCGCTGCTGCCTGTCCCAGGAAGTGTGCACACAAAGGGGCTCTGACCCTTGCTGGCTGGCAGCTGGTCTTCTCCCCAGCCCCCGTGGCATGGCTCCAGGTCTCAAATCAGTGAGGTGTGCAGGCTGTCAGCCCTCAGGCCCAGCTAGCGGCTGTGTGGGGGCCGTTAGCTCCATCGTCCCCTCATAGATCGTCCTAGGCTCAGCCCAGGACCCTGCTCTGCTCAGTGACCAGAGACCTGGGCAGAGGGAGGTGGTGAGTTTCCTTCTGTTCCTGGGGCTCTGTAGCAAGCCCAGGGCTGCAGGACAAGATGTTTGCCCGTGAACCGGCCGGAGGGCATAAGCCCCGAGCTCTCCCCGGCCATGGGGGAGGCCCAGGGGATGCCACATTCTGCCCTCCGGGCCCAGCGACAGCCCATCCCCCAATCCTTCCCACAGCTCCTACCTGCCCCCCATTCCATGGCAGACACCACCTATATCCCTGATCCCACTGATTGCTCCTACAG
>NW_017729014.1:21809964-21815559 GCF_001723915.1 Gavialis gangeticus
TCCCGCCGCCCCCTGTGAGGCCCCCCCTGGCTCGTCTCCCCCAGGTTCGTGCAGTCCAGCCAGCTGGCCAACCACATCCGGCACCACGACAACATCCGGCCACACAAGTGCACCGTGTGCAACAAGGCCTTTGTCAACGTGGGGGACCTCTCCAAGCACATCATCATCCACACCGGTGCGTCCTGCCGCCCCGCCTCCACCAGCTCTGTGGTCCTCGCCCGGGGCTGCCCCCCACCCCGCGCCCCCAGGGCCACATGTCTCCAAGCTAACTCTGACGGGGGCTTTGTTCCAAGCAGGGGAGAAGCCGTTCCTCTGTGACAAATGCGGCCGAGGCTTCAACCGCGTGGACAACCTGCGCTCCCACGTCAAAACTGTGCACCAGGGCAAGGCTGGCATGAAGCTGCTGGAGACGGAGGAGGGCGACGAGGTCAACATCGTCACGGTGGCCTCGGACGACATGGTCACTTTAGCCACAGAGGCACTGGCCGCCACAGCAGTCACACAGCTGACGGGTGAGTCGGGGAGGTGTCTCATCGGGGCGCTGTGGTGTTGGGGTGGCTGTGCTTAGCTCGTCCTGGGGTGTCGGGGCCTGCTGTGGCATGGCCCAGGCTGTGTTGGGCTGGGGTGAAGCACTGGGGACTGGAGCTGGGAGAGCAAGCTCAGTCTCATTTACTTTCCTCCCCCAAACCGCAGTGGTCCCTGTGGCAGCCGCCGTGACAGCAGATGAGACTGAAGCACTTAAAGCAGAGATAACAAAGGCGGTGAAGCAGGTGCAGGAGGCAGGTGAGGCTTCGTGTGGAGGCCAAGGGGCGTGGGCTCAGTGAGGACCTTCACACAACCGGGAAACCTTGTGCTAAGGGAACAAACCCCTCGAGCTCCTTCCACCTCCTGCCCCAGACCTGCCCAGCTGCTGGGACGTGGGAGCCAGTGCCTTCGAAGGGTTTCGCCCCATCAGGTTTGGGGCTCGCTATGCGGTGAGGGCCTTCGGGAAGGGATGGAGCACGCAGAGTAGACACAGGACATCTCCAGCTGCGCTGTCCATCAGCCAGATCCTAGCGAGGCTGCAGGCCCTGCGTGCTTGTGACACAGGTGAAATCAGCTGCTTGCACTGCCCGCAGGGGTGTCCCTGCCTGGGGCTTTGCCAGGAGACCTCGTGGCTGGGGTGAGCTCGCCGGGTGCCGGGGCTCTCCATGCATCCAGTCTGCCCCACACGGCTGTTCCCGGGAGGAGTGGCTCTCAGCCTCGTTAGACTCGCGGCCCCCTCGGAAAATGTTGCCTCTTGCCTTTCAATTTGTGTTATTGACTGGAAAGATGTTAGAACCGTGACAGAGAGCTCAGAAAGCCCCTGTGCGTTTTGTGGGAGGCCTCTGGGTTTACCTCATGGCACCGCAGAGCTTGCACCAGCCCAACACGATGCCTCTGCCATCTGGGCCCCTCCCCACCCACCCCAAGCACCAGTGTGGGCACAGATGGGGCCCTGGGTCGCCGCCCGCCACAGCTGAGCCACTCTGCCCCTATGTCGTTGCAGACCCCAACACCCAGATCCTCTACGCCTGCGACTCATGCGGGGAGAAGTTCCTGGACGCCAACAGCCTGGCGCAGCATGTGCGCATGCACACGGCGCAGGCCCTGGTCATGTTCCAGGCCGACACGGACTTCTACCAGCAGTACGGCGCCGCCGCCACCTGGCAAGCCGAGCAGGTGATCCAGTCCGGGGAGCTGCTCTTCCGCGCCCGGGACGGGGCCGAGGTGCAGGCGCCCTTGGCTGAGGCGCCGCCACCCACCACCGAGGGCCAGGACCCGCCCGAGTGACCGGGTGCCGCACGGGGGAGCCCCCGGCTCGCTCCGGCTTTGCCAGCCGGTTATTTAAGTGAAATGATGTACAAATGTATTTCTGTAAGGAGCACCCCCTGCCCCACCAGGCTCAGACCTAGATTAAATAAATCCCCTTATTTTCTAAACCCTATTGAACCCCTGAACCTTGCCCCACCATCCTGCTTCCCATCCATCAGGTATGTCCTACCTACAACCCTCCCCAGAGGCCCCGGCCGGGGCCTGGGCAATCTGTGAAGCCCTTGATGCTCCGATTCAGCTGCTTTGTGGCCCGGCTTCAGTGGGTGATTGCCAGGGCAGTGCCTGTTAAAGCAAGAGCAGCGAGGTTTAGCAGTTGCACCTCGGTGGTAGAAGAGCTCCCGCCAGCCTGTCGCAGTGAGGGCCTATGGGCAGCGTCTGCCAGCGCCTGCCGTGCCTGTGTCTGCAGCCCCCCAAGCTCATTCGGCATCGTGCCTCCATCCCCGCTGAGGAAGGGCCCTGACCAGTCGGTGGGAACAGACCTCCATTAGTGTGTGGAACGGGCTGCGGACACTGAGCTCACGGCCCGTCGACCACAGACGTGGCTGTCGGCTGAGCCTGTCGGCATCCTTCGGATGTACTGCAGCTCCCCGTGGCTGTCAGTCCTTGTTGCAGGGGTCTTGTGCTCTGCTGGGACCAGGGGCCCCAGTATGGCAGCAGCTGCTGGTCCCTGGCGTGCACCCACTTGTTGGCAGGGTCAGACCCACGGTCCACTGAGCCATGTCCTGTCTCAGGGGCTGCTACAGCAGGACAGCACGGACCTGGATAGCTATAGAGGGACCCATCCCCTTCCTGGCTCCACTGCTACTGGGTTAGAAGCACTAGGAGAGACCTGGGCTGGAAACTGGGTTCCCATGGGCTGGTGGGCCCGAGAGACAGCTGTGCAGCTTGGCAAAGGGACATGACTAGGGACGGCAGCATGGCAGTGGCAGAGCTGGAGAGAAAACCAGCCGGTCCTGGCTGCACTGGGAGGCTGAGTGCTGGGGCCTGGCTCCAGCCCCACACCAAAAGGGGCTGGATCAGGGCCATTCCCCCCACCCCTAATACGCCTCCCAAGACCCCTTAATGAAGCTGGATTAGGGGGTACCCCCCACAAAATGTGGCTGGATTATGGCTTAATCCCTGCCAGCAGTGTGGCTGGTTATGGGAATGACCTCCCCCCCAACACAGTTTAATGTGGGTGGATTAACCCCCATCCCCCTTCCAAAAAACCCTTAACATTACAGGGTGCCTCACAAAAAGTGTCTGGATTATAGGTTCCCTTCCCCAGATGCGGCTATTTTGGGGGGGGCATTCCCCCCACATGGCTGGATTTATGGGGTGCTTACCCCTGCAACACTGGCCCTGGCCTCCCCCAACCCTCATTAATGCAGGTGGATGTGGGGTTCCCCCATGTGGCTGGTTTAGAGTCACCCCCAAGCTTGCTGGATTGGGGGTGACCCATCCCCCCGCTCTTAAGGTGGCTGCATGATGGCGTGCCCACCACGGGGCTGGATTATAGCATAACCATTCCCCCACAGTGTGGCTGCTGTAAGGGAGGGTAACCCCCACACCAGCATGGCTGAATTATAGAGTCTCCCCACCCAAAATGTGTCTGAATTATGGGGTGCCTCCCTCCCTGCCACTATGGGGCTGGCTCTGCCCCAGCCCACAGTAATGTGGGTGGAATATGGGGTTGACACTCTCCCTACCTTAATGGAGCCAGATTATGTGGTCCCCCCCCCATCCCCTGCAAAAAATATCCAGGTTATAAATTAACCCTCTGCCCAGTGTTACTGTTTTAATGGGTTAAACCCCCATCCCTAAACCTGGCTGGGTTATCCCCCCCACCAATGGATCTGGATCACCCCCCCAAACAAAAATGTTACTGGATTATGCGTTAATGCCCCCCTGCAATGTATTCACCTCTGCCCCCCCCTACATACACAGAGGCACTGTTAATGTTGCTGGCTTATGGGGTGTTGATCGGGGGGAGAGGTGTGGCTCTCCTTTTAATGTGGCTGGATAAGCCCCCCCCCTTTAATATGGCTGGATTTTGGGGATCCCCCCATGTGGTTAGATTATGGGACAGAAGTGTCCACATGTGGTTGGATCAGCCTCACGCCCCCTGCTCCCCAGGTGTTCAGGGGCTGGGAAGGGGCTGGAAGGCAGCACCAGCACATGCTGGGGATGGGACAGGAGTGACCTGTGCCTGCAGAGAGAGAGAGAGAGAGTGTGTGTGTGTGTGTGTGCATGCACGCACACGCTTGAGCACATGCATGCATGGGTATGAGTGTGCACATGAGCACAAGTACATGGGTGTGCATGAGCATATGTGCATGTGTGCGTCTGCATGCGCATGCTTGAAAGTGAGTGTGTGTGCGTGTGTGCGCGCACACACACGAGCGCGCGTGCATGAGAGTGGCCTGGAACTGTTTGCTTTGCACAGTGATTCTCCACCCAGGGCCACAGCATCCATGCTACATCCGTGTGCACCCAGGATGCACAAGACGAAGTCAGGCTTTAACCTGCCGGCTCTGGGGTGCTCCCTGGAGCTGCTCCAGTCAAGCGAGAACTCAGCACTGGCCTTTCCAAGGGGGCTGCCCACCGTGCCAGCCTCTCCTGGGGCTCCCTCTAGTCTCAACAGGTCCAGGACAGCTGAGCTAGACGTGTGCAAAGACGCATGCAAGGGCACCCGCAGGTCACAGCAGATTCTTCCTAGTTCTCCACAGAAGAAAGGTAAATCTTTTACAACAGTAAAACCCCACATGGGCAAAGCTGCCCAGGGACAGGGTTGGGGCTGGCGGAGGTGGTGCTGCATGTGGGCCTGCATCCAGCCCACAGCCATGGGTGGTCATGACCCAGCACAGGGCAGGGGGCCTGCCAGGAGGGCAGAGGAGCTGCTGTGCAGCCTTGGACAGGAAGCACCGGACCCTGGGGGCCCAGCAGACCCCCCACAGCCAGAGCAGGGCTCTGCCTCCCAGCGCAGGGTGAAGCAGAGTCATCCCACAGTGGGGGCCGCTGGCCTGCCCCTTGCGCAGCTCCTGTGCCTTTGCATGGCGGAAATTCCTGGGTGCAGCGTTGGGCCCCTCCAGGAGGACAGCAGGCCCTAGGAAGCAGATCCAGGTTTGGCTGCCCAGCTCGTGGTCCTTCGCCTGTTGGGGCCCCAGAGGCAGCTCCGCAGCTCAGCCTTGGTCTGAGCCAGGCCCTAGGGAGGGTGTTTGGGTAGGTGGTCTTCCCTGGGTCCCCACGTATCTGAGCTCTGCAGGACACGGCTGTTCAGCTCCCCGAGCGCAGCCCGAGGCCGCTGCTCCCCACCAAGCCCAGGCCTCCCCCAGAGCCGGGGGCACGGTGCTGCACAGCGCGGGCTGGGGGTCCCGATTCCCTTGTGGCTGGAGGCCTCTGAGCCCCCCTTCCCTGCACCCCTGGGCTGGGGTCGCGCAGGAGCTGGGACACCGCAGCGGTCCCTCGTGAGGAAGTGGAGAAGACCAGTGCCCGCGGCCCAGGGGGACATGCCACGCGGCATCGCTCTTTCCAGGCAGCTCCAGTGGCCGCAAACAAACGTCCCGGCCTCCAGCCCGACGTCTCCCGACTCGAGCACGGGCAGCTGCAACAAGTCCTCTCGGGCCTGGCAAATATGATGGCCCTCGGCCTGCAGCGGCTGGGCAAAGCCAGGCCCAGAAGATGCTGCCCCTGTGCAGAGTCAAACCTGCAGGCCCTTGTTGTGGGGCCAGCACGTGTGCACAGGGAACGAGTCAAGGGGCC
>NW_017729014.1:21820559-21821089 GCF_001723915.1 Gavialis gangeticus
CCTCTGAGCCCCCCTTCCCTGCACCCCTGGGCTGGGGTCGCGCAGGAGCTGGGACACCGCAGCGGTCCCTCGTGAGGAAGTGGAGAAGACCAGTGCCCGCGGCCCAGGGGGACATGCCACGCGGCATCGCTCTTTCCAGGCAGCTCCAGTGGCCGCAAACAAACGTCCCGGCCTCCAGCCCGACGTCTCCCGACTCGAGCACGGGCAGCTGCAACAAGTCCTCTCGGGCCTGGCAAATATGATGGCCCTCGGCCTGCAGCGGCTGGGCAAAGCCAGGCCCAGAAGATGCTGCCCCTGTGCAGAGTCAAACCTGCAGGCCCTTGTTGTGGGGCCAGCACGTGTGCACAGGGAACGAGTCAAGGGGCCCAAAAGTGAGGGGCTGAACCAGCCAGGCCCTGTGGTGCACGGTGCTGGGCCTCTCCGTGTGGGTGCTGAGGGCCTGGGTTCAGGTCCTGGCCTCCTGTTTTGCAGGGAGGCACCGTCCTCTTTCCATGGCGGGGCCTGGGCGCTGCGCCTCAAGGGGCCCACGG
>NW_017729014.1:21821100-21845210 GCF_001723915.1 Gavialis gangeticus
AGACCAGCAGGGCCCTGCCCAGGCGGGGGGAGAGCAGAGAAGCCCGCGGCAGCAGCTGACAGGGGAGGTGGAGATGAGGTGCGGGGCGGGGGTGGTCTGCCCCTGGGCCCTGGGGCAAGGCTGGCGGGGGGGCAACTGACCAGCCAGGGGCTCCCTTGTGGGCCAGGTCCCGGTGCAGGCAGCAGGTGGAGGGCAGGAGGAGGGGGCTGGCAGAGCTGGCTGGCGGTGCAGGGTGTGGGGGGCACGGCCCTGGGGCTGTGGGGTAAGTGCTGGTGCCTGCACCGTATCCCTTTTCCCCTGGGTGCTTGTTTGCCTGCAGGGCAGCGAGCGAGGCGGGTGAAGAGAGAGGTGGGAGGGGCCTGGTGCCAGGTTGGCCCTTTGGCAGGGTGGTTCGGGACACTGCCAGCGGTGGCAGGGGCTGCAGGTTCAAGTCCCTGATCGGCTTGAGTCCCCTGGCTGCCATCTACTACGCAACCGTTCCCCCCTCCGGCGCTTGCCTACTAGCTGGAACTCAGGGGTGATCGCGGTTGCAAGTCGGAGGGGACTTGAAGTTGTAGCTCAGTGGGAAATGTCCTGAACCACCCGGCGGCTGGCCGGGTTTTTTTTGGCCCTGCAAAACAGGAAATGCCCTGACTTTCAAAGTGCAAAAAAAAACCCCTCTGCTGCTCCCCCAGACAGTCACAAGGCCAGGCCCCAGCCCACCTTTCCCCACAGCCCCTTTCTACACACAAGGGGCCAGAGGGCTCCAGCCAGGCTGGGGCTTGAACCCACAACCTTCACCACCTAGACTAGCACCCTTACCACCACAGTACCAGGGAAGGTGGGAGCTCCTGCTGCCGTGGGCCCCTTGAGGCGCAGCGCCCAGGCCCCGCCATGGAAAGAGGATGGTGCCTCCCTGCAAAACAGGGGAGGCCAGGACCTGAAACCAGGCCCTCAGCACCCACACAGAAAGGCCCAGCACCACGCACCACAGGGCCTGGCTGGCTCAGCCCCTCACTTCTGGGCCCCTTGACTCGTTCCCTGTGCACACGCGCTGGCCCCACGACAAGGGCAGTCCCGGGATGGGTGCAGCCTTGTGGCCAAGGCCCCGCGCTGCCAGGCAGGGCCTGTGGGTTTGACCCTGCGCAGGGGCGGCGTCCCCTGGGCCCGGCTTTTCCTCTTGCTTTGCCCACCCGCTGCGGGCCGAGGGCCATCATATTTGCCATGCCCGAGAGGACTTGTTGCAGCCGCCCGTGCTCAAGTCGGGAGACGTCGGGCTGGAGGCTGGGACGTTTGTTTGCGGCCACCGGAGCTGCCTGGAAAGAGGGACGCCGCGCGGCACGTCCCCGTGGGCTGCGGGCACCGGTCTTCTCTGGCTGCTCATGAGGGACCTCTGCGGTGTCCCAGGTCCTGCGCGACCCCAGCCCAGGGGTGCAGGGAAGGGGGGCGCGGAGGCCTCCAGCCACAAGGGAATCGGGACCCCCAGCCTATGCTTCCCAGCACCATGCCCCAACCCCCTGGCTCTCAGGAAACCTGGGGTTGGGGGTAACAGCAGCCTCAGGCTGTGCTCATGTCAGGTGTAGGAAGGCCAAACACATCACCCCTTTTTAAAAATAAAAATCCTTCCCTGCAAGATGCAGCCACTCCTCTCCGCTGTCCCACTCACCAGGGGCTTGCTACTGCGGTCTCTTCCAGCCACCCTTCTCTATACAATAAGTGTGTGTGCATGGAGCATGCTTGAGGTGGGCTGCAGCACAGCAGCAGGTAGGAGCCTTGCTTTCTTTAAGGCTTATTTAAAGGTTTGAGCAGCTGTGGCTACGAACAGCCCCTGGTGCAACAGGATGATGACAGGTAGCCTTGCAGAGCTCCGTCCCTGTCATTGGTTCCCCAGCCGCCCGCCCTGTTTGCTTTCTCCAGGTCCCACCAACTGGCAGATGCTCAGTCCCACGGCTCCTGCTGTGTTGCCAGGCACAAGTCGGTGTGGATCTCATACATGGGGGACAGGGAGATAAAACCAATAAAGCCCCAAAAAAAGAATCGAGTCACTGAAAAGGCCCCCAAATCATCCAGGGGGCATGGGGGACGCCAGCACCATCTCTCATTTTTAAAATACAAACCACCCAACCTTATGTCGGTCGTGCCGTTTTTCAGAGGTTCTCTGGATTTCCAGGTATGCGACTGCTCTTTCAATCATCCTCGGCTGCTCAAGATCTCCCTGGGAACGCCTCCGCTCTGGAAACGTGGCAGTTTTGCATATTTTTTAGAGAGCCGCAGAGCAAAACCCAAAATGGGGATTGCGGGCAAGTGGAGCAGGTCCTAAAGCAGTTACGTCAGCCGGGCTGGGAGCGGGGATTCGGGTTAGATCAGGCCCTTGAAGAAGCCTGCCCGCATCTTTGTTGCGCTGAGCCAGCTTTGGGTGCTTGGAGCATCTGTTCTGGGTGTACATCATCTTGCCCGAGGCGCGTTCCCAGGAATATCCCAGAATGCACCACTGGGGGGCACCCGGCAGCCCAGGCCTGCAAATAAGCTCCATATTTATGACACGAGAAATGGGCGCAACAGCTCTGCGGGCGCAGGCCCATTTGGCAGCCTGTGAGCGTCTGAAGTGGGATAAGCAGAGTCGTTTGAACCCCATCTCATTCAGCATTCATGTTGGAGCCGTTCACACGGGAGCAAATGCAACAGCTAGATCAGAGCAGCGAACAAGTGCTCCAGAGCACTGAAGCCCCCTCCCCATTGCACAGGCACGATGTGGCGCCTGCCCTGCGGTGCCAACTCTTCCCTGTACCGAGGGGCTTTCAGATCACCATGGCCCTGTGGCTCCCGGAGGGCCAAATGGGGAACGAGCCGTGTTCCCTCTCCAGGCTGCAGGTCGTGAAGGGTTGCAGCTGCGCTGCCCCGCTCTTCCGGTGTCCCTGAGGGCTGACCGCTTCCATGCTGGTCCGTCCTGGTCTGCTTGAGGCTGGGGAGGACCAGACGGTCTCCCAGGAGAAGCCAGGCCTGACTCCTCAGCTGTCAGCTCTCCGGGAGGGCCCCACTGGGTTTGCAATAGGGTTTCTAGGCTCCCTCCTGCAGTGCATTAGCAGGACTGTCTCTGTGCTCTCGGGAGCCAGCCCTCACTTTGCCCATCGCGTTCCTGAGTCCTTGGATCACGTGAAATTCAAGCCAGCGGCTCTCACCAAGTCCCCGCAGGCACCCAGGCGGAACCATCACTCCAGTGCCAGCCTCCATTTCTGCTTCTAGGCATCATCCAAACCCAAGAGCCTCTTGCACTCCAGGGGGACAGATTCCCTGTTCAGCCCAGTCAGGCCAAGCAGGTGGGTGCAGCCAAGGTGGGGAGGAAGCCACCAAGACCCCCCTAAGCACTGCATCCTTCCTCGGGCCTGGGGGGTCCTGAAGCCTCCATCGGTGGGATGTGCCGGGTCCTTTGCTGGATCCTGATGGGTAATCTCTGATACAGCTCCTCCTTGGCCTGCCTCCAGAGGCAGCAGCACTGGACGCTGTCTCCTGGCACATGGGTGCAAAGAAGTCTCACGCCAGAGTTTTCCCGGCTTCTTTTCCCTTCCCGAGCTCCTGCCCTGAATCTCGATGCTGTCCTTCTCTCCGCGGAAGGTTCCTGCACCTGGAGAGACTGAGTTTAACAGTGCAAGCCCTCCTGGCGTCTCAGGAAAGTGGTTGTGAAGCAGAACCTCCTGATGCCAGGCAGACAGACGCAGAATGAGATGGCAACACGGAGGTGAAGGGGCACAGATGGATTCAGAGGAAAGAGGGAACATTACTGACCGGCATGATGGGCTCAGCCCCCAAGCTGTTCTCAGGATTTTTACAGGCTCCATTGCAGCAGAGGGCTCTCGACGAACAGTCATGTTCCTTAGAGACGTCCAGGAGGGCTTTTGAAAGCACTTCCTCCCTTAGCCTTTCCCCTCCTGTTGGTCTAGGTCTGGACGTCTAGCTCTGTGCAGATGCTGATGGCAGACAGGGCAGCAACCCGCATGCAGGCACTCCGCAGGCGAGATGTGGACGAGAGAACTGTCTGGCCTCCTCCTCTGCCGTGCTGCTCCGAGAGCAAGCGGAGACACAACTGATGGCTTTGGTTTGAGAGAGAAAGTAGACCCTTAGGCCCTCGAGGTGGAAGAACCAGGAATGCAAGGAGGGAAGGCAAACTTGTGGCCACATGTATTTTTTTTCCTTCCTCTTCACTGTGGTTTTGCTGGTGTGGTTCGGTATCGCACCCCGTAGCTACGGAGACAAAGCAAAAGCCAACGGGCTCTTTCACCGAGAAGGCTGTACCCTCCCTCAGTTCTCTTTCTGCTGATGGAGCTGGGTGCAGGTCCAAAGCAACAGACCTGTGGGTTTCGCATCTGAAACCAAAGCTCCTATGCCCACCGCAGAGGCAAGGAACTGAGGCCCAGACAGATGAAGCAGCCTGGCAGTTTTGGCAGAGCCGGAGATAGAGCCGACATCTCCAGAGTCTTCCACAAATGCTCCCAGTACCCTCCTCCCCGCTCCAGTGGCCCAAGTGGTAGCAAACACAAGAGGCTTTTTGGAGTCAGAAAAAAGTCCATTTAAAAAAAGAAAAGGAAAGAGCTTGGTTAAAACTTTTGTGCCCTGAACACTCAACATTCACCACAGAGATTTATGCTGAATGCAAAGGCAGAGACAGTTCAGTTTGCATTTGTGGCCTGGCTTCTCATCCTCATGACAGCATTGCGCACAACGCCTACCGATTTTGTTTTTTAAGCTTACAGCACAATTCATGCTTTTATCTATACCATCAATTAGCCCCCCCCACCCCATCAAAATGAAAACTCAATTTTAATACCTTAGAGAGCTCCAGAAACATTCACAGACGTTTGCAAAACTGCTTTCCCGTTCCTCTGTTGCTGCTTCTGTATCTCTTTTTAGTGGAGCTGGCGTCTCTCTCACATGGGGACATAATAACACTTCCCAGATGGAAAAGGCAAAGCAGGAGACAGGGAAGCAACTGGCCCAATTAGAAAAGCACTGATAATTAAAGAGGTTCAACACAGTTGTGATTCAGGTTCCCTACTCTCTGAAGCTTTTAGAGAAACTTAATCGCTGTTAAACCAGCTGGTTTAAAATGATCTAGTTTAAATTAACAGCTGGTTTTAAAAACTGCTGAATACAGAATGTCACACTTTGCAAATCATTATAGCTAGCTACGCACATTTAAAAAAAACAGTAGCATCGAATTGGCAAGATGGCGACTTCCCTGTCTGATGGGTAATTGCATTTTGGCAGTTTTTCTTTTGGCACTTTCTTCTTAATTACATACAGGGATAAAATGTTTATACATGTGTGTATAGATATGTGTGTATGTGTGCGCACACGGGCATGCATATATGTGTATGTATGTATACAATTGTGCATTTATATAATGCGTGTGTGTATATGTGTACATATATATCGCGTACATACATAATTGTGCATTTATATAATGCATGTGTATATGTGTGTGTGTGTGTGTATAAAATGCGTGTGCATATATAACGTGCATGGGGGGGGTGTATGTATATGTATGTATGTAGGTGTATACACCCACACGCATACACAATTGCATTGCACTGGCGTTTCCCTTAACCAACCACACCAGTTCAGCTGTGGATCGCCACACTGGAAAGAACCCGAATGAAGAGTTTCTTGCAGCTGGGTGCCAGACTCCTTCCCAAGGAGGAAGCCCCATAACATTTTCATAGTGGCTATCCATTATCCCTGCAGCCACCTTCCACTTCAGCCCTACTCCTGCAGCTGATACACTGATGGATCCTGCAGAGCAAATCCTGATCACACGCAAGTGTCAGTCATAAGGACTTTCTACACCTCTTGCTACAAAAGCCTTTATACTGATTTCAGCGATTTGGGGTCTTTACCGATATAAGATGGAGTTTCTTAAAATAATAAACAATATGTTTCTTCAAACATGCTCATTCTTGTTTAAGTTGCTACTGTTTATTCCGTGTATCAAAATTCAAAGTTACCCAGGAAAGAACCAGTATTTTGGAGTTTTACAAATATTTACACCACAAAAAGACAAAGGTGAAGCTTTGATCTGATCTTGGATGAAAACTTGGATGAAACAAGTCAAACTCACCAAGAAAAAAAACCCGGCAAAAGCTCCTACGCACAATCACCTGGGAAACAGCAAGCATCCAGCACAGGGGACGTGGCTTCTTATTAATGCCGACCGGCCCAAACTTGCACACGAGATCTCAATCTGCTTTTAGTCTCCCCCCCATGGAGCAGCTGACGGATCACATCCAGACTCAACATGTTTTGTATTTTTTAATAAAGTTTGTAATCCAATGGACACACAAAACAAAACTGCGCTGAGAAAACAGTTCCATAAATTAATAAGTGTTAGGGCAGGTGAGGAAGAGGGAGGAAGGCAGGTAAAAAGTCTTTGTACAAGTGTATAACACTTCCACATATTGTGAGACGAGGGACGGGGCAGGTAATGTTTAAATGAAGCGCACTTACAAATGAGTGACAATACAAAGTCTGAGTATGAAAATAAGATTTTCTCTGAAAACACATTTTTGGCACAGATTAAAAAAAAATGTATGTTGTGGGGATCTGATTTTTTTAAAGTCAGTATTATATATATTTATATATATTATATATATATTTATATATACACACACCCACTGAGTTCTGCATATCCCACCAGGAAGGAAAATAGCGCTCCCTTTTGTTTTGTTTTTTCAGTGTAAACTGTACATCCCAGATGAAGAGAAGACAACTGCAGCAAGGGGAGTGGAGGAGAGGAAGGGTCACATCCAGAAGAAGAAGAAGAAAAAAAAAAGATACTGTGTGAAATGATCCTTGACCCACAAATTTCAGCAGAAGTTCCCAGGTCCTGCGTTTGATCCACAACGCATGTTAATGTGTGTCAAGACATCCAGAACGTCACAGCATGTCTTCAACTGTGCAAAGGTCCAAGTCACTAATTTAGTGCAAAGGCAGTTCAGGTTCTTTTTTTAATTTTTTGTTAAAAAAAATAGCCATCCTTATTTTCCCCAAAAGGAGGCACAGAAACCCAATACCAGTCCGCCTGCTGAGTGCATCAGTTGTCCGTAAGCTAAAGCAATATGTAAACATACAAGGTAGCAGAACCACTACCCAGCAACAGTTTGATCAGGGCCTGTTAGGGCAGGAGGCTGGTAGTCTGGCAGCATTTTCTTGGTTCATTCGTCTCTCTCTCTCTCTCTCTCTCTCTCTTTTTCCTTTATTTTTTTCCTCTTTTTTTGTTTTTTGTTGGGTTTTTTTTGCTGCAGGGCCTTGGAAAAGTCAGTAACCAGTAAACAGCTCATACCGATGCAATGACAATCATAAGGTGAGGAGAGATGTTGGAGATGCTGGCTAGGAGGTCTGGAGCTAGACGGGACAGGTGGTTTTCAGAGAATTCACAGGGTGGGAATATCTGCAGAACGTAGGCAGGCTGTGAAGGGAGGGAAAAAAAAACAAAGCATGAAAAGAGGGGCTGGGAACCTCTATATATTACTGGTTTTGCCTATACAAATCTGACAAGCACGGGAGCCCTGACCTGGATAACGCACATGGTGCCACAATAAAGAAGTTCACCTCGACACTGCTAAATTGAACTGTGAAGCAAATGCTGATGGAGAAAGACCACAGACAAAAGCTTCTTTAAAAAAAAAAGGAATAAAAGCCACGTACGATGCAGCCCTCACTCCCTCCTCTTTTGCTAGGGAACCTTCACGAGATGTCACGAGCAGTAGGCAACCTCAGAATCAATCTTTCTCACCAGCTTTGGCTGGGGAGACAGGAGATGCTAGTGCCAGTTACAGCCTCGAGTAGCAGGAAGATAAGGTTCAAAAATTGAAAAAGCACGATGTGCACTGGGGGCAACACTATTTAGCACTGGTACACAAGGGCACTTTTTCAAACATGTATTGAGGTTGCTTTACTGATTCAGCAGCAACACACGTCTGCTTCTCAGAGTGAAGGATTTCTGCCCCTTGGTATCTTAGCACCTGAACGGGTTTATCACGAAACAGAGAACAATAGCTGTTAATAATCTTTTTGAGCGAAGGAACAGCTTTCATAGCACTGGAGAGCTGAGCAGGGTCGAGTGTCATTCCAGTGAATTATTTGTTCCTGGTAAACACCGAGCAGATTGGACTTGGTGCAGCAGTGCATCCAGGACAAATATTCCAGTGTTATACAAAAAACCCCACACATTTGGGCAGATGTAATGTTCTGAGATATTTCAGGTACCCTGGGAAAAAGCTCTTGGACATCATATAAAAAAAACCCAAGGACATAAAAGAAGGGTAGGTGTGGAGTGCTACTTGCTTTTTATCTTTAAAGGCAAAAATGTATACAGCACAAATCTGGAAAGGAGAAAACAAAGATGCTCCCTTTGACTTTGCAGTTCACCTTTGAGATTCCTATTTGGTTTATTTTCACCATGGAAACAACCAGCTACCCCTATACATGATAAATGTCTCAAAGAGACAAGCATGTACCTCGATCCTAGCCACGCACGAGGGATGCTGGATGGGGTTCTACACCCCACCTCTACAGCAGTTGTCTACTTAACTTCAGCTTTAACTACAAAGTTTTGCTGTTTCCTTCCCCATACCTGATTAGAGCCGGGGTTGGGAACATTGATGATTCCTGCAGCTTGTTTAGCCTGCAGGTAGCTAATGAATGCAGCCTTAAGTGACTCCGTCTGACTCACTACGTCTTCCTGGTCTCGTCCACAAGGCAAGGCCAGTAACAGGCAGTAATCACTCTCCACCTGGAAAGAAATTATGACAATTAGCAGTCAAGCATTTGTGAAGAACAGGCTGGCTCCTGATATCTAATCATCCTAAACCCTTTGCTGGAAAATCCACCTTCCTGCAAACCGTGTGTGAGTGCTGTTGGAAAGCAGCTGCCAAAATCTCAGCCATTTCCAAAGAAGGTGAAGAAACCTATCAAGATTTTTTAACTTCCAGTTTTCTACAGACTTCTGTTTCCCGTGTTGCTCAGACACTCTGGAGATAACAGAAGTCTGTTCCACAGACAAAAGTACTTTTTAAGGCACTAACTAACCCCTCTGCTGTTCCCGATTCTAAGGGTAGCATGCAGAGTGAAACTAGGCATTAACTTCTGCACTTAAGCCTTAGGTAAAATCTGGGGCTGGACCCAATGATCTTGCCAGGTCCCTTCAAGCCCTAATGTCTATGAAATCTGTGAAATGAGACGTATCTGATGCCTGCGGCAATATTTCTGAGGCTCTATGGCCCCGAGCAGCAAAGACGTCAGCCGTACCATCATTCTGCGTGCTACACCCTCCAACTGTGAAGCCTCTAGACGCATGCGCTGAGCAATTCTCAGAGGAGGGCCTCCTTCGGGTGCCGGCAGGGACCGGTGTGCCAAGACGTTGTTCCCGGAGACAAAGTGGAGCTGAACCGCAGCGGTGTCGTTCTTCAGCGCCAGGAGGCCCTGCCACACAATTGGGTATTTCTGAAAATAAACAGGAGAAGAAACCTTAATACATATCAAGAAAGATGGGAAATAAAAGACCTAGGGAAATGCTTGCAGTGAAGAGCTTCCATGTGTTCAAGTGATCTTAACAGGGAGGGATATCATGTCTTGTATGCTGCTTGTATGCTTCTGAGATTCACAGGTCATACTGGCATCACTGCATTGGTTTTTCACCCATGCAGGACATGTGACAGACATGCAGGCCACGCCATGCCACAATTAACAGTGCAACCCTTTTTCTTCATGGTAGTCACCTGTCTCGGGTACTTCCCTGGTCCTTTCCCCATGTCTGAGCACATCATAATCTCTAATGCATGTATCCTCCGAAAGGCCAGGCAATGCTATTAGTCAAATTTTACAGATGGGAAGCTGAGGAGGAGAGAAACAAAGAGACTCGCCCAGGGTCACACAAGGAACATTCGGCAGAGGAGGAAACTGAATGTGTCGCAGATGCCGGACTAGTGCTCTCACCACTGGACCATCCTTCCTCTATCACTTCTCTCAACTCCTTATGCTCCAGTATCTAAGGTTTTTTTAAAAAGGAAAAACCAGCCTTGCAAAGATAACCTTCCCCAGGGAAAGAATGTCTAATAATGCAGTGATTTCTGGCTCAGTGTCTAATAATGAGGGATGTGGATAACCTGGAGAGGGTCCAGAGGAGGACCACTCATATAGTTAAGGGCTTGCAGGCCAAGCCCTACGAGGAGAAACTAGGGCACCTGGACCTCTTCAGCCTCTGCAAGAGAAGGTTGAGAGGCGACCACCTTATGGCTGCCTATAAATTCATCATGGGGGCGCAGAAGGGAATTGGTGAGGCTCTACTCACCAAGGTGTCCCTGGGGGTCACAAGAAAGAATGGCCATAAGCTAGCAGACAGCAGATTTAGACTGGACATTAGGAGGAACTTCTTCACAGTAAGAGTGGCCAAAATTTGGAATGGGCGCCCACGGGAGGTGGTGCTCTCCCCTACCCTGGGGGTTTTCAAGAGGAGGTTGGATGGGCATCTGGCTGGGGTCATCTGAACCCAGCACTCTTTCCTGCCTATGCAGGGGGTTGGACTTGATGATCTGTTGAGGTCCCTTCCCACCCTAACGTCTATGAATGCAGTGATTTCTGGCTAAGTCTGAAGAGAGCCTGAAACACTAGCACATCTAGAGTGTTCTCACTCTTGCCATATAAATGTGACTATCACCAACTATTCTCTGGTGATAACAGCATCCAAGAAAGCAGAGGGATGGCTATGTTCTGAAGGTGTGTGGTATTTAATGCGAGTGGCGGTACGTTTTGGCGTCACAAGTGGGAGGATCACAGTCGAGTGCCACCACCTATCTCCTCTCCCCTAGTCCCTGTTTGACAGACATAACAAAGCATGAAGATGACAGCGGCTCAGGAAGGACAGGGAAGACAAAGCTTACCGTTAAGAGCTGAACCATATCCACAGGTCTCTGAGAAACCGGGTGAAGAGAAGGATCCTGTTTCAGAGCAGACTGGGGTTCAGGGCGGGTCAGCGGCAGGCCTGGTGGGGCTCCAGGGCCTGAAGTTGTAGGGATGAACAAAGACTGCTTCGGAACTGCCTGAGGCTGGTGCGGTGATGGAAGCTCCTGTTTCAATGAAATGGCAACAGGTGAAGGGTAGGAGGTCTGGCCTGTATCTGCCTGTGCCCTCTGAAGATGTATGTGAGGATCTATCTGTGCTGCATGCCTATTTACAGTGGTGTGGTGGGTCTGCTCAGGTCCGGCTGCCTGTGGCCCCTTGGAGTCCTGGGAAATCTGAGGAGTTTTGCTGCGCACTGGCTGACCGGGGTGCGAGTGCTCACCTTCCGACAGACCCTATAAAGCGGAGGGGGGCAGGGGGAGAAAGAAGGCAAGGGTTGAAGAATGCACTTAAGGCACAGAGTGTTCTCATTTACCAAGACTTCTAGAAAACAGAATGGAATCCACCTAGGCATTCATGTGGCTCCTATGACAGCAGCATCTAAGAACTTCACAGCATCATTGTGAGTTATCATCACTCCCCCAGGAAAAAACCTGTTCAACCTCATGCAGGGAGCCGGCAGCAGAGTTGGAAACTGAACCATGATCCCCCGACACCTTGTAAACTGCCTAATCCACAAGGCCCTACTTAACTGTGCCATCTATCCGACATATAACACCCATTCACCTGTACAAAACAGTACCTGCTTACAGTAACAGGTAAAACAGCTGCAAGTGAGCAGAATTACACCAAGACACCATCTGGGCTACAATGGAAACTTTCCTTCTCTCACATCCTTAAACCTAGGAACCTGAAAGCAGATTTCATACTCTCACTGGACTGGACTGTAATGAAAAAGAGGATGTCCTCCCCATCAGCAAGGGAAGCTGAGGTTAGATATTAGGAAAAACTCTCTCACTAGAAGGGTGGTGAAACACTGGAACAGGCCCCCCAGGGAGGTGGTGGCATCTCCATCCTTGGAGGTTTTGAAGTAGAGCTGTGGCTGGGATGATGTAGTTGGGGCTGGTCCTGCTTTAAGCAGGGGGCTGGACTAGATGTGACCTCCCAAGCTCCCTTCCAACCCTCGTTTTCTATGAGTCTGTGATCAGTTCTTTTCCAGCGAGATTAGAAAGGTTCGTATTCATTCCACGTTTCCCAAGCAAAAATAACCAAGTTCTAGCACCGTAAAACACAACCTTAAATAAAGGAGCTAATGGAACACCTGTGGAAAGACATCAGGATGATCACGTTTCTCACCTGAGATGGGGTCATGCTCCGGGAAGGCAGCCCAATTGGCGAGGCACCGGGGAACTGAGGATGACCGAGCTGGGCTGCTGTATGGTAGTTCCTCATGTCACCATACACTGGTCGGTAATCATGAAAGGAACTTCCCGTTGGGTGCATGATCTGTACACCATGAGGTACCACCACCGGCTGCGTCAACAGCTGGCTGCTGGGAGGGACGCTGAGAAGGCGAGGCTCGTTGTGTGGAGAGTGAGCCATTTTCACATCAGACGTCTTGGGCGCATCTTTTCCAGGCTGCGGAGTCTTGCTTACCGGCGGAGTTTTCACAGAGCCGTCTGGTGTTCTCGACTGTCTCGTTTCGGGGTGGTGGTCGCCCACTGCCGCCATGTGCGAGTGCATCATCATTCTCACGTCCCGAGCCACGTTGTACTGGTCAAGTCGAATACTTGTCGGATGCATGCGGTAGTCCGGCTGCATGACAAGCACATCGGACTGCACGGGGGCAGACCCTCGGCACACGCTGTGATGGAAGTGCATCTCATCTTCCGGGGGATGTTGAGAAGACAGCGGAGGCATGACTATGTCTCTTATCGGAGCTGGCTGAGGTGTGCTGGATCGCTGAGGTCTGATTTCCATCTGAGACTGCAGAGCTGCTCTGGGAGAGTGGAGCGTTTCTGGGCGGATGCCGTAAGATATACCAGGCAGAGGAGGGGTGTTCATTCTCACTTCACCTTGGGACAGATGGCCAAGGGATACAGTCTGCGTTACACTGTGAGGGGGCATTATAACAGATTGCTCAGGGTGCATACTGGATATGTATTGAGGCACAGGAATTCCCGGAGCCAGCATGACGGAGGTACTACTAGACAAAGCAGGAGAGGATGTACTGCCAGGATGACAAGCCCGCGGAAATGGAGAAGGAGAATGTCCACTGGTACGTGGGGAATGGGGCTCTTGTTTCGCAACCCCCAAATGAGAAATGGCCCGATCCGTTGGGGTGCTGGGTCCTGAGCTGACATGGTTGGCCTCTGAATGCATTTTACCAGACAGGGAAGGATGATGAGGACTAACCCCAGGGCTCAAGTTGGATGACTGAAGAGATTTAGTCTCCACTTTCAGAGCAGTTGGATCAGGAAGCTTTTTGTTGGTGGAAGCTACATTTTGTGAGAGTACCATCTGATTGTGAACCAGTACAGGCGGAGTGTTTACGGTCTGGGAGAGGACTTTCACTGGCCCCGACTGAGAAGCTGGAGCCTGCACAGAAAGGTGGCCCGATTCAGATTTCTCCAAGGTACTGCGTTCTTGCTTAACAGAGGAGATCACAGGGGATGTATTATATGCTTGTGTTCCTAGTACCAAAGAAGAGTGGGTGGAGACATTTCCATACCCTGTAGGAGTTTGGGAACCTTTCGGTGTGGGCTGAGATGGAGTAATAGGCTCTTGTTTAATCTGCGACTTGGATACAGACTGCTGAAATTCTATATCCACCGCGCTGGCTGGGGGAATCTGACTGATCTTTGCGCTAATCCGCTGGGGGCCTTCGGTCTTCTGTCCTGAATAACTGAGAAGTACAACACCCTCTGACGTGTTCACTCGCAGACCGGGGCTGGATCCAGTCTCTACTGGCCTGTCTTCAATAACAGACATAGAACCCGGATGAAACCTGCTGTTGTCATTTGTGCTTATCTTCTGCTTGTACTTTGGAGAAGGGGCATTGACTAGACACGTCTGGGTTTGGGGGGCTTGTTTCATCAACGTGATCCTCGGAGTCTCCTCTAGATCAACACTATGCGGCATTCTGCTTATAACGGAAGTAGCTTTGGGAGCAATTACAGTACTTATCTTTTCTTTCTCACTAAAAACTGGTGCCTCTGCTACTGGGGGATCCAACGTGTTGGTGACAGGAACCGCTGGTTTTTCTTCTGACACTGGTTTTATGGCCTCTACTGCAGGATGAGGAGGTGCCTCCTCCAAACGCGATGTGCTCACTGGCTCAGCAATGGAGGTTGTAACGTGGGTAGAAGTGATGCTTGCTGCCGAGGAGTACTTTGGCTCCATGAGTATCTTCCTCAAAGTGCTTGAACTGGTGTCGATATCGGATGCTTTAGTATCAGGGGGGAGAGCTGGCGGTGGGGTGGAACGAGCACGGGAATCGTCATGCCTGACGATCCATTCTGACACCTTGGTGGTAGTGGAATGGAGAGGAACTACCCCAGCCGGTACAGGGGTCGGTACTTTTCCTGCAGGTACAGGTGGCACTGGAGGAACGGCTGGGTTTGGAGCACTGCGGGAAGGCGGGGGTGGGTTTTCAGCAGCCGACCGCAGCTTGAAGCCAGTTTGGCTCACATCATCCACAGGGACAGGCGGAGAGGGCAGGTCTAGAGGAGCAGCAGCAGCAGCAGCTTTAGGTGGGGCACTGCTCTCCGTTACGGTTTCGTGTGCAATTGCATCCCCGGCCGCAGCTTTGGCAGCATCGGAAGCACTCGGGTCTGCAGGAACCTGAACAGAGGTCTTGTTTTGCTTTTCATCTTTCAAGATTTCCTCAGGTATTGCCTTAACTTCATTGGCAATGGGAGATTTACTTGGTACCCGTTCAGGCTCAAAAACATTGACTTCAGCCGTATCCCCCTTTTTGCTCGTGCTCCTTTTACGTCTCTGCCGAGTGGCCTTTTGACGACCTCTGTCCTTCCGAGAAACCTCAGCTTCCTGCAGCGTTTCAGCTTCCTGGGCAGAATTGGAAGATTCACTGAAGCTCACTTCCGGCTCCTTGCTGTCTGTCTCTGCTGTGGACGGCGTGGAGCCAGGGACCGGCTGTGCAGGGGGCTCAACAGCAGCTTCTGTTTCCAAGATATTGTTCACTGCCAGATCCGTTTCCGGCTCCATTTCTCCCCGAGGCAGTGGTAGGACCAAGGGCTCTGCAGCTATCTCAGACTCTGATTCAGCAGGGTAAGTTGGGGGGGCAGGAAAGTTTTCTGTCTCTCCAGAAAAATCATTGATGATGGATCCAATAGCAGCTGCCAGTTCTGTTTCACTCGCCTGATGTGCAGGCTTATCACCTTCCTCCTCCTGACGGACTTCAGACACGTCGGCTGCCTGTTCTTTGTAGGCAGCAATGGTTGGTGTTTCAGTGAGCTTTGCAATGTGCTCCACTGCTTGCTCGAGTTCAATCTGCTTTGCCAACTGAGCAGCCTCTGGCGAATGCTTTGGCTCTCGCACAGCTTCTTTTTCTGCGTCTGGGAATGGGTTTTCTAGCTCACTCTTTACAAAATGGGGCGACACATTTTCCTCCTTTGGTGGGCTCTTGATTTTTGTGGGCGACACCACTGCAGGCTCTGCCTCCTCTTCGCTTGGCCGCAAGGCACCTTTGACTTCATCAATGTTGAGGCGGATTTCTACATTCTTCAGACACAAAGGCGCTTTATCTACGGTCTTGGCATTTCTAGATCTTCCCCTTTTGGATTTAGGAGCCTTTTCGGCAACAGGCTTTTTCTCTACAATCTCAACAGTGGGGGTTTCTACTGGATTTTTATCTGCTTCAAGTTCTTTTCTGTCCCGCTTCTGGTCACTCGCTGCTACTTCTTTGTCCGCTGTTTTGGATTTATTGCTGCTTTCACTAACGTTGGATTCCTGACCAGCTGTTTCGGCAGCATCTTCCGGTTCTACCGCAATATCAGCCTTGGGTTCATTCTTCCCTTTTTTCCCTTGCTGACCGCTCGCCGCCGTGGAATGACCGTGTGCAAGTTTCTGGGACCGAGGGGACCTCCATCCTTCTGCCGGCTTAGGGGTTTCTACAGCCTCCTTAGTTTCATTCTCATCTGCCTCTTGCTGTACTGGTTCCACCTTGATTGGAGAGATGTCTTCTTCAGGCTTTCGGCGTGATTTTGGAGGCCGTCCCCTTCTGGGCGTAGTAGGAACAGTCGTGACAGTTTCCTGTGGTTCCTTTTCCACTCTTTTTCTGGTAGACCTAGTTACTTCTACTGAATCCTTCACTGGGGACGGCCCTTCGTTGTCTCCCGTGGTAGCATAAACTGATCTGACATTTCTGCGTCTAGTCCGACCTACAGGCAAGCTCGGCTCTACATTTTCTGGCTCGGCAGCAGCACTGGGAGATTTAGCAGCATTCCTAGAAACTTTTTCTGGCTCGACTTTAATTTCTAAATGTTTCTGCGCTTCCCCACGAGGAGAGGTTGATCTTTTGAGTTTTTCACGGTCTATCCTTTCACTTTTCCTTGTGACCGGCTTTTCCATGACATTAGCTGCGGCTGACTGCACCGGAGTCTTAGAGCGTTTACTTTTGTAGGATTTTTTATCTTTTACCACAACCGGAGGTTCAACTTCCATGTCATTGTCAGAGACCACCGAGGGCACGGCCTCCACAACTACCTCTACTTTCTGGCTGGCAGGAGGGTCAGTGTTAGCAGCAGGGAGAGCATTTTCCTCTTTAGGTTCACTAGACTCTTCAGACTTCTGAAGGACTTTGGGAGGCGGTGGTGGAACCGACTGTGGAGTTTCAGGTTCTGGGTCTATATTGATGTCTGCTTGTGAAAATGAAGCACCTGGTGTAGGAGGTTTTGTATCCAAATATGACGGATGCTCTGTAGATACAGCATCTTCCTCAGAAGCTAGAGCCGTAGGAACAACATCTTTATTAACCTCCACGGCAGGTGGAGGCTCAGTTTGCTCAGGTGGTTCAGTTTTGATGGGTGCAGTCAGTTCAGGAAGAGGTTTGGGTTCTTCTGCTGCAGGTGTAGGTTCAGCTGGCCTTTCTTCTCTTGCAGAGGTAATATCCACCACTATTTTCTCATTTGCTGTCTTCTCCGGTACAGCTGGGGCTGGTTCCTGGGGTACAGTTGTGACTGAAGAAGGTCCGACTACGGATGAAGGCTTCAGCTCTGATTCTTTATCCTCAGTTTCTGGTGTCTTGGGCCGGTTTTCTTTATCCTCCTGCTTTTCTGCTTCTTTCGGTTTTTGATCTTTCTCCTTTTCCTTCTGCTGCATTCGGGTGAGCTCAATAAATCGACTGTGGAAAAGAACCACAGGCTCTTGGACCATATCAGAGCCACTATTAGTCCCATCCAAAGATGTCTGTCTCCCATACAATCGAATGAAGTCAAAATCATCGTCTTTTCTTTCCAAATGCTGCAGGCGCTTCGAATCTTGTTCAAAGATTGAGCTATGTAAAAACCTAGAAGCAAACAATTCTTGCCTCTCCTGCTCCTCTTCTTTGTGATCCTCTTTTTTATCATCCAGTTTTCCTTCTGAATCAGTCCTAATTTTTTTCTTTTTCATATACCATGATGGAATAGGCCTTGGAGCAGAGTCAACTTTCTCTTTGTCTTTATTATTTCTAAAACTAGCAAATCTTGAGTCCCAGTCTAGAAAAGACCAGTTTTCTTCTCTAGATGAAGAGAGAGATTTAGCTCTTTCCAGTAAGGCTTTTGTATCCGGCGTGATTGTCTTGTCCAATGCAAAGGAATAAAATTTGTTTCTTTCTAAAGACGTTGACAACCTTTCCTCTCTTTCACGTATTTTCTCTTCTCTGTCTCTCAATAAAGAAGATAACCTGGAGCTCTCCAATAATGACGAGGCCTTAGGAGACCGGGGCTTATTTTCGCTGTCTTCATCCGAATCCGAAGGGACCTCCCCTGGCTCCAGGTCCCGTACGGATCGCTTTCGTATGCTGTCTCTTTTAACTATGCTGCTTGGGAAACTGATATCGACTCTTGTTCCTGGCTCTTGTTTCACTTGCGATTCCCATCGATTTGATTCATCTTCAGCATTCAGTACAGATAGCTTTATTTTAGCCATTTCTGTCATCTGCTCCCTTCTGCTGGAATCATAGGGATTAAATTTTAGGGAATCTTCCCTCACTGTCATATTAGCATACGAAAGACCCTTCTCTTCTATTTTAGGTGACTCTTTCGTTTCTTTTAATGGCATTAGCCTTGGGGAATCTAATATGTCGTCATCCTCATGAAGAGGAAAGTGTCGGATGCTAGGAGAACATGCAGTCCTTTCCGAATCTTCGCTCACCTGACGAGAGCTTCTGTAATTCCTCTCTCTTTTAGTGCTAATTTCAAAGTCAAAGTGATCAGTCTTTTTTCTTTTACTTGGCGGAGAGTCATCTGTGACATCTTGTGGGGGTTTGCCCACCTCATGGACCAGGCTACGCCTTTCATATTCATCTATATCTTTCTTTGGACTGCCAAACTTCTCAGAATTTGCCATCTCCATTTCCTTCTGCTGTTTTAGCCTGCGGCTTTGCTCCATTTGTTTTCTGTAACTTTGCGTGTGATCAATATCAATGCCGATTTTTTCCTCCGACTCAGCTGATTGTAGTTTTTCTTGGCCAAGTTTATGGTCAGGCATCTCTTCAGGAAGACAATAGTTTTTCCTCATGTCCTCTCTCTCTGTTCCTTGGTCATCTAATAGGTGTATTTGCTTGTGTTGTTTTATCAGATTCAACTTTTTCAAAGAGATGTCTTGCGTTTCCATCAGTTCATCAACTGGTTCTCCTAGCCTTGCCTGCAGATCTGAACTGGGACGCGAGCCAATCCCCACTGAAATGTTAGCAGGCTCCTGAGTATCTTTGGGACTGGTAACAGTAATAAGTCTTTCCAGTTTTATTTTTTTAGATTCCCTTTTAAGTATCTCTTTCCTCAAGGGCTTTCTTTCCAGCTCTCCTTCCCTTAACACTGTAACTTCTCTAGATGAAGCTGTCGTATCAGTTTGCTTTTTCAAGACCATGCGGGCATCTTCCTCATCTTGGCTGCTTCTTTTAACTTCCAGTTTTTGCCTGTCAGGTTTCATGTTTCCATCAGCAAAACGTCTCTTACGAGCCTCTAATTTGTCTAGATCTACTGCATTTGCCCCTTCAGAAGTCTGCTCTGTCTTCAGGTGTTTCTTGGGCTTTAGTTTTCCCTCCCTGTCAACCACTTCTACATGACTGGCAAGCACCTTTTCTTTTGGCACTTTAGTTCTGACAGGCTCCAGTTTAGACTGGTCAGACTTTGTTTGCTCCACTTGAGATGTCTGGATTTTTTGTTCAAGTGGAGACTTGATAGTGTCATTATCAAGCTTTGCTCTCGGTTTCTCTAGAGGCTGATCAATAACTTTCCCTTCCTTTTCTTTCACTCGGGTCAACACAACGCACGGCATTAGTTCCAGACGGTTTTTAGCTGTCCCTTCTTTGTCAGCTCTCTCTTTACTCTGTTTAGTATTGCCCTTCAGTTTTTCAGGGCTTGGCTCTCTCTCATTTTCTGGATCTGTTTCAGAAGACTGAGAGCTTGGCGAATGGTTTTTTGGTTTTCGTTTTTGCTTCTCTGTTTTATCTTTTTCTAGTTTTTCTGGTTTCTCCTTCCTCACCAAGCGTTTGTCTTTGTCAACTCTCTCTTGGTCAAAAGCACGCTCTTTATCAGGTTTCTCATTTTTTGCATAACGTTCTACACGGGCTTTGTCAAGCTTATCGTATCTTGGAGGAGAAAGCGAGCTACAGCTCCCGCTGCGGTCTGAAGATCTGCTGTAGATCCTCCTTTCAGAATCACTCTGAAGCCTTTCTGATTGGGAGGGAGACGCTCCAGGGCTCTGCGGACGCCTGGAATGAGTCGGACTTTGGCTGCGCTCTATTGGCCTCCTTTCATGATCTCTGTCCCGATCAGATTCAAATCGCTCCCGCTCCCTCTCCCGTTCTCGTTGTCTATAACTGTACTCCCTTATATCTTGTTCATAAGGATCTCCTCTGTATTCCCTGTATTCTCGTGGATCATCATAATATCGTGGGTCGTAGTAGTCTCCTTGATAAGGATCCCATTCTGCATAAAATTCTCGGCCTCGTGCTGGGTATTCTCTCCGAGGATCTTCAGGATACGTCCCTGGAGTTCTAACAGTCTCATAGTAAGTACGATCAGGGGCATATTCGTAAGATCCTCTTCTTTCATCTCTAGCAAAAAACAAGAACAGCACTGGGATTAGCTTTTCCAGTTAACCAAGGGGTTTAATTATAAAAACTGTTCTACATAGAGAATCATTTTATGATAGTTTCTTTATTTAGAATTACTCAGTGTATGATAGCTGCTATTTGTAGCGGCATACATAGAATTTAACAACAATGAAGTAGCGCATAGTGGATGAGCTGCTTTGTTCGTTTCAAATATCTAGCTAATCACTTTGTTCATGAGGCTGCTGTAATGAATACTTTTGATTCCATCCTGTTACTCCATCTTTTGCCAAACGTGAGTTCAGCTGTGACTTAGAAAGTATTTCCAGTTTCAAGCAGGGAGTAAGTAAAAAACCTGTGGGGCAGAAAAGTGTTACGTATGTATAAAGACTACCCAATTTGAGGCAACTGCTACGCATGCTGAAGCATTTAGTTAGCTCCCAAAATAGGCACTTTATTTAAGGTTTGATTAGGCACCTGATATAAGGTGTGCTTATCTTACAAGTGAGCAAGATGGTGTGCTTTTTCTTATTCTAACGGAGCATTAATTTTCACAGAGTGCTAATAGCTCCTCCATTTAACACAGTGCACTGCCATTATCTACTCACATTGCAAGCCAACAAAATAGTACACTATACAGTCAGAAACAGAGCAGGTGCATTTCATCTGAAGCATTCAGCGGCAGAAGCCAAGTGATTGCCCCATTACCTTAACACTTCCAAAACTACAAAAAAATCAAAAAGCAGTTGCAATGGCAGATAAGTGGGGTTTTTTCATTTCTCATACTGAAAGTATATATGGTGCTCCAGTTCCCTAAATAGTTTAAACTATGCTTTGCACACTATTTCACACATTCAGACTTCATACAAAATGTGAAATGTTTCTACCTTGTAAGAAATGCATAAAATTTTTAAAAATCTAAAATGAAGGTTTTACTACAAAAGGGCTGCAAAAAATCAGCAAAAGCTCAGGAGACATCTGATGAGAACAAGAGGAATCGTGCAAATACACTTCTCAGTCTACCAACAGAAATTTAGGCTCGAGTCAATAGGACCAAAATCTGCCTCATATTTCAAACGCAAAAAAAGTTAACAAGAAAAAGACTGGCTACTCTCTGCATCCACATGGACTTATCTGAAAAAATAGGTTATAAATAATAAATTGGGGAGCAGTATGATTTACCATGCACCCTTCCTGCTCACACGCTCTGCCCCACAACAGGCTGGACTAATTGCAAAGCCCTGAGTAGGTTTGAACAGCTGCTGTACTCTATAAATCAACCCCACACACAAATATTTCCTTCTGTCCTATCCTGCCCTTGTCCCGAATAGGTCTACGCGTGCTCAGGGCCCAGAATGTGCAAAATACTATCTGAGATGCAAGTCCAGTGTCAAGTATCGACCCCTGAGGGGCCTGGAAATGGTGGTGCGTGCGCCTGGTAAAAAAAGGATGCTCAGGTTTGCAGTGGTGCACATCACACTTGTTTCTAGTCTCGAAGTGCTGAAACCTGTAGGACCTTAACAGTGTGACATTTTTAAGCAAAATTATCAGACAGCTTTTTAATAGGCTTACTAAATGTACTACTTCTAATATATTTAGTCTCTCCTTCTAAGACCTGTTTAGCTGAATTCATAAAGAGCTATGACTTTACAGATGAAAGAATAGAAAATAAATATAATGTTTAAAAATCCCCTGTAAGATTTCAAAAATAACTTTTCTCAAAATGGTGTCACATGCAGGTTTGTATAAGTATGGCCTAAAAATGGAACAGACATCCATTTACAGTGTCCTGAATAATTAAGTTGCAGTTTCAAGATTCATAAATACAGTAAGTATCTCAGGCTCCTGCCAATGTATCTATATACCAGCCTACCCCGCACGCATTCTGTTCAAATTACCTTTCTTTTTAAAAGATAAACATACAATACAGAGAGTTCATTTTGATTCCACAACCAATTAACTTTACTGAATTATTTTCCTCATCTCTTGGATACACTGAGAGAATCCTGGTTTGCGCAGCCTCCTTAGCATCACTACTAGGGACCTTTTACAGCTGACGCTTGTTTGCAGCAACACCTTGCAAGAGCAACAACCTCTTACCAGCAATATTTCACCTTGGAAAATTTTCCATACCATGGATTCAGCTGACACTTCCTATAGCAACAATAGCCATTAAAGAAACAACATAGCACAAAGGTGCAGTCATGTTGCTATTAATGGGGTCTGGAAGTCCTGGATTCCAAATATTCACATGAATAGGGCAGGCTGGTAAGCAAAAAGACTAACAGGTGCTGGACTATAAGATCCAGAACAGAGTTCACCTCTAGTTATGCAAATTGCTCCATGATTAATTATTCTGCACTAGTTAGTAGAGATGCAAACATAATGATGGATTAGAAGGGGGAAAAAAGAGAAAAAGAAAAACAAGACTTCACATGCATCCAAGTATCATCTTGTTCTAGAAATCCGTGTTCTAGTCAGAAGAATTTCACAGGGAAGACAGGCCCAGATGCCTTGTGTGTGCTAGGAGACATCAGACAAACTCATTTCTCCCTTTTTAATTCAGTCAGAGGAAACTGTCACAGTCTGCCTGTTGGCAGATCGCAATCCTTGGCAAGGATATGGGAACACACACATTCATTCCCATTATGCCAATTATAATTTCCAAACCAATCTTCATTTTTTTTAATCTGGCAACGTTACGTATGTTATGTCAATATACTTTGATCTAAAATGGAAAAGGGGTAGCTCGTAGTTGCAAATAATGTCAGACTCGTTTCATTCTCAGATCATTCAAAACCTCAAAAATTAAGCCAGCCTTTAATTTCTGTCATAGTAACGTATCAATCTATAGAGAAAACTAGCTTGCCCGTTCTCCATAACAATCATTAGTAATGAATTTTATCCAGAAAGTGTTCCTACGTAAGGCTGCATTAAACCAGTCTGGAAAAGTGACCCTTCTGGACAGAACAAACTGTCTTTTGCAACCCATATATAATAGTTACAGGATGATGAGAAGTGAAGCAATGAATCTAGAGAGAACGCACTTTTTCATGTTAGATAGCAAGCAAAAAATGTAAGTCCTCCTCAGAGTTCTTATTATTCAGTCAAGCCACGGAGAAATGATGGGTCTGCATGGAAACTTTATATCATCAGTTCAAGAGTTGGAAAATATGTGACTGTAGTAATGGGATCAGCTGATCTGTTAATCTGCAAACTACTATGAGGGAAGGGAAAGGAATTAAAAATAAAGCATTCCACATCATTAAGTCAGCTGAGTATTTAGACTGCATAGTGGAGCAAAGGACTTCAGTTAAGTCTTTGACACACACAGATTTTTTGGTACTATGGATATGGAAACTATAAGACACTGGCTTTTTCCAGAAAATCGAACCATTTCAATCTGTGGAAAGGTTTAAAAATTAACACAAGGAAACTACAATCTATAACTAACCATTAATACACTTGTCTTTTCAGTACACCATTGGTTCAATGTATGAGCATTAAAAGTTCTCTGCCCTGAGTTCAAAGTGGAATGGCGATTTCTTCAAGTATACTCGCATCTCAGAAGTGCAGAGGCAGCAGACAAAATGACTGAGTTTGGCTATGTGTGTGGCCTTCATTTTAAAAGTTCCTTTAATTTAATTTTGTTCTCCGGTCTTAACTACATTTAAAATTGCGTTAGAAAAACAAGAGAAAGGAATAGGTGTATTAGATACATGCCTTCTTTCTGCCAGCATTTCATAAAAGTCTCTGATATCTTGACCTGTTTTCTCCATGGAATGATAAAATGCCAACTGACTCTCTCGGTTTGCAAAATCCACCTGAAAAACAAAGGGTAAAGCATGTTCAATAAAGGAAACATCCCATTCTGACACAAATTGAGAGTCTGCTACAGAACCTGAATATATGAGCAGAAGGGAGTGTGGGTGGGATCCAGTTAAAAAAAAAAAAAAAAAAA
>NW_017729014.1:21845275-21877295 GCF_001723915.1 Gavialis gangeticus
AAAAAAAAAAAAAAAAAACAATCTTCAGGACTGGCAATTAATCCTGCCGAGATGAAAGGCCTTCCTCTCATTATAAATGTGCTGCAAAGCACAGCGTAATTGGATAGAGCTTTACCAATTCTGATTGGGATGTGTTATTCCAGCTAGGGAAGAAACGGCAACTGAGAAGCTCTTGTTCCGAGAAACTGCAAAATGTATGAGCACCCTTTACCGTCATAAAGCAGCTTTCATCTCAGAATGTCAAAAGTGGGTCAATGCTATTAATCTGTTCTACAGATGAGAGTTCAAAAAATCTACCACCCCCCACTCTAGGTTACACAGCCAGGCAATGGCACAGATGAGCAAAGAACCCAAGAACTCTGACTCCCAGCTCCAAGTTCTAACCACTAAGCGCTTTCTATTTCCCTCCCAATGGCTTGCTACAATCTTAAGAAAATAAAGACACAATTGAAGCCAGAAATTAAGGTTCCAGTTGGGTTCGTCTAAACGCATTCCACATAAGGCAACAGTTTTTACATTTTTACATGAAATACTTGCTCTAAAAGAAATTTGTAATGGAACTCACACACACAGATAATAAAAGGGTGCTGAATGTTCCAAAGTCACTTAGTTGTAAGACCCACAAACACAAAATACAAAACCTTTAAATAACCATAACCTTGTGTTCTGCATAAAGGCTGCTTATTACATTCAACTCCTTTGAAAAATATTCAGCTCCTAACCGCGACAACATCAAAGTTTCAGATGTCTTCAGCAGGTGAAACATCATGCTTGAAGTGATGACCCACTCTTTAGGAGAGAAGGAAGGAGGAGGAGAAAGATAACTCAGAAATTGGGCTGACACTCTAAATTCCTGGATTAGCGTGGTGCCTTTATAATACTTCTGGACGGTAAAAACACGTATTGACAACAGGGACACCAATGTCCAGGAGCTTAGGGTGGCAAGAGCGGTGAAACAAATGAGAGGACACTAGAGAAGGCTTTCTGAGCAAGAGTGCAAAATGCCCTAACACCTTACTAAGCCGAGTTGAAAAAATTAGTTGAACCCTGCAGAGATCTGGGACATGTATGTCCCACTATGTATTCCTCTGACTGGCAGTCTGCATATGCCAGCAAGTTAAGGACTAAGACCTAAATAACATTTTTTTTCCTCTTTTGGAGGTCATTTCTGCACACCTTAATTTTATTCCCACCGATTTTCCTCCCCTTGGTCTCTTTTACAGCTGCTTGTGCATATTCAATTTCATTGTAGAGAACCAGGGCCATGCCTTTTAAGCGGTCAAACACCACCTGTAAAAAACAAAAAAACAAAACAAAAACCAAATAAGAGCCTCATCCACAGGACTTAATGTCAGTCCCAACAAATTCCTAAATCATGAGGATACAAGAAAATTTTTATCAAAGTAAATTTTCAGGCTTTTCTGATGAGGCTTATTGGAATAAAGAAACAATAAAAGGACAAGGGACTGGATATTGTGGCTTGAGGGATATTATTGCCTTTATTTTGTTTTTCTGTATTTTACTTTTAGTATTTTCTTGGTGACTGAATACTGTCATTTTTGTTATTGCTTGTAGTTGTGTTTTTGAAAATTCCCAATAAATTTTAGGGGGGGAAAAGGGTAAAAGGAACATTTAACCACAAAACGGAATAAACTTTTGTTACAAACTGCAGCGCCATTCTTTGGTTGCTAAATATGCGATTTACAAAAGACACCTTGGCATAGCAATGTATATGTATTACTCACGCAACAAAGGATACATTCAAAATGTTAAAGTTGCAACACAAACCCATAACCATGTTAAGGAAGTAGGTCCCTGACCCTGCAAAGATTTACACACACGCTTAACTTTAAGCACGCATATAATCTGACTGAAACCAACGTGACCACTCAGCATCAGGATGAGTTAAGGATGTGCATAATTATTTGCAAGATTGCAACATTCATCTCTAATACCTACACAAAATGGATCTTGGTAGCTGAGTGTCCCGTTGTGTGACGTGGGTGTGATGCACAACTGTAACACTCTTTGGATGTACCTTTTCTGTTGTGAATTTCCTGCAGGATTTTTAAAAGTCATTTTTGGTCTATTTGCCAAAATATAATTATATCCAATTATGCAATTAGCATGCATAAATATAATCACATAATTAGAGTGTGTTTCTCCTACATGAAACAACATGAGAATTCTAAAGAAATTTTGTTGGGAAAGAGGCTGTACTGCACAGCAGCAGCAGACAGGATCTATTCGTTATCTCGGCTCATTCAAAATACTTGTTTTCAAACACAGAAAGTAACTGCACTATGTGTTGGATCAACAGGCTGCAAAACTATAGACCCCTATAGGCCAAATTTCAACCCAGAGAGAATTTCTCTGTCTGAGCTACGAAACCCTAGAAAGTTGGGGTTGAAAGGACAGGATGTAAAGAAAGAAAGACAGTAACAACTTCAAACCACATACCAAAGCCTCCCACCTACCTTTACCACAGGCCCGTATCGGCAGAAATGTCGGGTTAAATACTGATCCGTAACGTTTGTAGAAAGACCATCTAACCACACGCAGTTTGTAGGCATGCTCTTTCCAAAACCCAGCTGGACACAAAAGGGCAAAACTTCCATCAGTTCACACGTATTTGCTATTCACGCGTATAAAACCAATTTTAACTGAGCACACCTCATTTAGAGTTATCTGAAGAAATCTAGTCATTTGTACAGATTTTCTAAAATTAGCATCTCATGCAGGTGCACACAAGTCGTAATCAAATAGTAATTAATAAAAATAATCCCGCAGACTTAAACAAATACAGCTGTTTGAAAATATTTGCTTTTGTGTGAATTTAGGCCTTGTGAAAGGTGCTGGATTGACAGCTTTTGGGACAGAAATCCTCTATTTATCCTCAGAATCAGTTCAGCACTGGCCGGAGCAGTACAATCTTCTTAGCACTGTCCTACCAAACACTGACCTGGAGGAACTACCTTTAAAAGGTAAGAGGATAAATCAGTCTCCATGTCCATTCAATCTTTGGCCTCTCTGCTGAGACTGCAAAGAGAGTTGCCAATTAATTCCAATTCTGCTTGTTGTTGAAAATGTTATCACTACCTAACCTGATCTACAAAATACAAAGAAATATCAAAAAAAGTACAAACAATCATCTTCCCTTTCACAGACTAAACAGTTGCAAAAAATACGTAACGCTCAAAACAAAACTGACCCGGAATAGGATGAGCTGACCGGAGAATTTCTTTACCTTGAGTCGGTTATTTCCAAGGTATTCTCCATCCATCTTCTTAATTGCTTTACACACACTTGCAATATCGCAGTACTGCAGGAATGCATATTGAGGAACTCCATTTACTTTCTTGATGTCGATATCCTGGAAAAAAAGCAGGCCACATTCAGCAATATGCCAACCAAGAGAGATTCAGCTGTATAAACTAGATCTAAATGGATTTTTTTTTTAACCAGCACTGCTTAACTAATATTTGTATTGCAGGGGGGATTTAAACATTAGCAGACAGTGAGAAGGTGCACTGGTCTGCTGCTTTTCATTCCCATGGTAAAACTGGACCCTAAGGACTCAACAAAAACTCTTCACAGTGAAGATTTAAAAATGGAAAATGATGTTGGCGAACACCCAGAAAAACTAACCTGACCCATTCACAATAAACAATAGCTTTGTTTAATACTGTGTTAAATAAACCAAGACAGCTCAGCACCATAAAACACAGTTTTTTCACCTATAAAGGTGGAAGGGAAAATAAATGGCCCCAAATCAAAGCTTGTTTGGGAGTCAAGAGCCAAATAAGCTTACTTTTCCAAATAAACTCAATTCATCCTGTTTCTAGAAATAGAGGGAGATGCTGGGCTCTTCTCTTGACCCAAATTGGTGCTGATGAGGCAAAGCAAAAAAGATTAGGAACTCCTGACATGTGACCCCAAGAGGCCTGAGGCTTGTTCAAAGACTCACAAATGCAGTAAGAGGAGAACAATTAATGTATAATAAAACCTGGTTTTAATCTATTTTAAAAAACAGCAAGTCCAGAGTTGACATGTGGTCAACACTCAGGCTTACTACTAGTACTGGCATACATGCTGGAAGTCTCTGAACAAACCCACAATATTATGATTCATTCCAAGCTGAAAATAGAAGGTAGAGGGTTGTTGTTCTTTTAAATAGCACAAGCTTCCTCTGAGAACTATGTGCCAATGCTAGCACACCAATTTGAGCCTAAATGTTTAAATATTCAAAGTAGACTAATTTCATGGTTAATAAATTTAGGGAGAAGGCACTAGTCTAATACAGGGCTCAGCCTGGAGCTCTTTATCAAAAAAAAAACCTACAGGCCAGCAGGGAGAGAACTATTGGAGTCTGACAGCCCAAACCTAATGACTTCAGCATCATACTAATAAACGGCTACGTTTTCAAAAGTTTGAAGCAGCATTTCTGCAACCTTGGCAAACTGTACTTGTCCAACTCACCGTGGGCAAGCAATTTCTTTTGACAGGCAAATGAAGTATCATTACTTTGTCCATTACCCTCTCAAAAAGGAAACAAAATAAAAATCTGTTTTGTGCCTGACCTGTTAACGCTTTCATGGGAATGCTGCGCTGCTGCTTCAATCCAGACCTATTAGCTATTTTAACAGCACAGAAGTAGTTCACATAAAACCAGCTTGCAACACACTGGACTATTCTCATCATCAAGTACTGGTACAAATTGGTATCAGCGCAGCTCAGCTGGCATAAGATGAGAAAACGGTTTGAGCCATATTCAGCGTGCAAACTCACCAATTAGTGCGGATTTCGGTTACAAAGGTGTTGTGATATACAGAGCTGCCAGACAGTTTTGCAATAAAATGGAAGTCATATCTTTGCCGGCACTGAATGGGCAAGGATGTCATGACCATTTTTAGCTAGAGGTGGCACCCCTTCTCAACTGAAAGGCAATAATACCTCAGATGCCAACAACTGAAAGGTCTAAACAGAGTGAAAATAGTGCCGAGTAGCCACGGTTACTATTATTACTAGACTAACAGCGTACTCAAAGCAAGCTATCACTGCAGAAAGTCAGATATGGTAGAAGGTATAGTATTGTACAAAGCTATTTTATTCTTCTGGAAAACTTCTCTTAAACCCTAAAGGTGGTATTATTCAAAAGGGAGTGTGAAATAAAGGGGAGAGAAGGGAATTAATCCTCTGTAACTATTTCAGCTGAATAAGCTTGTTCAATTGAGAAGCCAGACTTCTTCGTGTCATCACTAACCATTCTGCTTATTGTCTTGTTCTGTCCCATTGTTACTGAACAGGCTGCCAGAGCTGACTGCTACTTGCACAAGCAAGCAAGCAAAGTCTTTGTTTCAAAAATCAACAGGAAGCTTGGATTTCGCAACAGTAACAATGACTACACATGAAAACAGAATTAAGCACATTTACATCCATGATGGATGCTAATGACTTCTCTGCAACTCTCCTCTCTTGCAAAAAATCCTTAAGTTTCTCATAATTGCACAAAAGTGAGGCCTATTTCCATTCCCAAGTTACTTCCCTGCAATGCTGGTATGCTAAAACATCATTTGAAACTCAAAGCAATGTTTCTGGGTGTATCAGGGCAAGGCAAATTACTTGGATTGTGGCAGAACTCAAAAGGCGAAATGAATTGTATCCACAGACTCAGAGTGATCAATATTACACTTCACTCTCCCTCTCATTTAGTTTTTTGCCATGCACATTTTACACTGAGATCAAAGTCAGAAGTAGTATGTGTGCCAAAAAATAATTAACGTACCACTATCCCACCAAAGCGCTGAAATATGTTGCGAAGGTCATGATAGGTTGTGGTTTTTTCCAGGTTCCCAATGAAGAGAGTTCGTGTTGCTTTGGGGTGGAATTCATCTATCCTTTCATCCAAAGGGCGAAATTCATTCTCGCTTTCTGTTTCTAAAGACAGGAGAGATGGGGAAAACCTTTAAAATATCCTGAGGTGTTTTCAGTTTCTTCTAAACCCTGTTTTTGGAATAGCAGAAATGGTTTAATCAGTATCTTTAACAAAGACACACCAGGGCACTGGACATTTAGCAGACCTCTACCACCACCAGGAGTTATAAATCTGTCTCAGGCCACTATATGAATGCCAAGGAATCTGGACCTCTGGGTGCCACTCACTGAAAAAGGAGGTACGTTCCACATCAGCTGTTCTGGAAAACATACCTTTAAACAAGAATAAGGTATTCTATTGCCAGGAATTAATTCAATAGGCTTCATTGTATTCATGTGAGTGCTGATTTGGTGCATGGAAAATGTACTCTCTGACTGGTCTGTTTAACAGATAATTATGTACAATAGGTTCCATTATGCTCACCGAAGATAAACTGAGAAAAGCTTAACTTGAGTGCCCAAAGTTAAGGCTTTCCCAACACATTTACTTCACATAGCCCAGGGCCTGAAGAAGGCTGTCCCCCCTTCCAACAACACTGACAGGATTCAGTGCCACATCTAGACCCTGTTCCATTTCGCTGGAGCAAAGCACATCAACAAAATGAAATCTGGTGGCCACAAGGAACAGGATGGGAGATGATGGAAGGCTTCCTTCACTGAGGGCTTGTGCCTGGAATGCTTTTCCTGTCTGACCTGCCTAGCAGCAGACCAGTGGCATCCACTGTCCTTGTTCTGGGATTTATTCTGGCACATTTCCCAGCTCTTTTACATTATGATTTTTTTCTTTCTTTTTTTTTTTAAACCAAAGTGGAGTCATTTTAACATTCCTTTTATTCATCTGCTGCCTCTTATGAGAGTTCCTATAATCTTAAAATGGTAACGTGTTTAGAGGGAAGTATGAAAATCAGTGTCATCTTTTGTGCTCACCTGGTCCTACCCAGGCTGTCACTTCGATCTGCATGCCAAAGAACAGCTTTCCTTTTGATGCATTCAGTGCTTTTTCCTGGTCCTCCTGCTGGCGGAAGAACACCAGTCCATACCGCTCCTCAGAGGCCCCGTGAATCTGTACGGATGTCACCTTCCCGTATTTCTTGAACTCGTGGAAAAGTCCATCCTTAAGGCTTGTGTCTAAACCACAACATAAGCATCAGTAAAATGCAATAATTATTTTCTAACCCTATTAAAGTAATGAAAGATACAGAAGTAAATACACTGAAAGAGCAGTAAGGTTGCAATGTCAATGAATCAAAAGTTAAAAGTAGCCCGTGCAGCCAGACTCAAAAGTTGCCCACGCCTCCCCTTTGCATATGCATTATATGAAAATCTAATATATGCATTATCTAGTAATACTTTACTATGTGATCCCATACTACTTTTTCCACAGGAACTCTATGCTTCATTCAGTACAGGATGAATGGTGATCACCTAAGGTGCAACTACTTCATTTCGCCTTCACTTTCGAGGTGTAACTCATTGACTTATTTCTGAATAATACTCAAACCTTGCACTGAATTATTATTTATTTCTTTGTGAGTCTTTTTATGGCACTCATCACTGCAGCTACCACATCCAAACATTACCAAACTTATTTCCATATCCACTTTGGAAAATGAAGGGATATATGTTCATTTCACAGATGAGAAATTGAGGCAGAGAGAAGTTATTTTGAGTGCCCAAACTGAAATGGCTATGGCTTGACATTTTAGAGCACTTTGTATTTTGTATGTCCAAAGCAGCATTCCCTGTGACTACAATGGCAGGTGTGAGTGCTGAACCCAACGGTCTCCAGTTGAACAGTCCTGAATCAAGACAGCCAGAAGCACTGGTCACTTGTGAAATCTAGATCTTGTCTCCCATTGCTTCCTAATCAGCTTGCTTCTTTCTCCTCCTCCTCCTTGCTGCCAGCAGCAGAACTGAGAGCGCTGAAGACCCCTGTCCTCAGGGCTGGGGCCACAGCATCGCTCAGTAGCAACTGCAGACAGTTCTGTTCAGCCCAGATAGGCCTGGGCTGGTACACACTCAATACATATGAAATCTCTACAGAATTTTGCAGCCAAACTCAAGCAAGGCCCTATTGAGCACACACAAACCAAGATTTTTCAAGGGTTTATCATTTGGCCAAATCTTGGCAGTTTTTTCCCTTGGAAAGAAGACAAAAGGCATATGACCTGACACAAGGCAACGTTCCTGCCAAACTTCAAGGCTCTCATCCAAAATATGGAAAAGTTACAGGCTCTCAGGCAAAGTGACTGAAAACATCTTTTTATACATGGAGAAAACTGATTTTTCCTTGATCATATTCTTGAAAATGGCTAAACCATTTTTTGCTGAACTTTTCCAAGAATTCAGGCAGAGACAAACACCTGGCTTAAACACAACAGCCAACATTAAGGTTGGTAAAGTTAAAGCCAATTGAAAGCAAGGGTTTATAAAGACGTTATTGGGCAACTTTAACAAAAAGCTGTGCTGCCAGCTACATAAATAATATGTGAGGGCCTGGACATGACATGTTAACAGCAACATAATTTACATCAGTTTTATACATCGGTCTAAATTAGAGATATGGAGCTAACAGACCACTGGTTATACTGGGTAGGCGCTATGATAGCACCGCACCCCTAGATGGCAGAGGAGCATGTAATGGGCTCGTCTGCACTGAGCCAATGGCTAATCTGAGATACCAGTGAATACACAGTTACACCAGTGTGTTTTTACTACTGTTTTTTTCCCCCAGGGTAACTCTACACCATATTCCACACCAATGTAGCTGTGTCATGTGTCTAGCCCTTGGCTTCATTTTCAACGGTGCAAGGAGAAGAGAGACTCCCGGTGACTGTTGTAAAGGAAAGCTGCTCAGTTGCAAGGCCAGAAGCACTCACAGGTTTATTAAATTTCTGAAATTTTTGTCCAGTAGTAGTGCTGCAGTCTCTTCAAACCTAAATGCTCTTCACATGTAATCGGACCCTTTCATTACAACATTATGACAGCAGTAACCTTGTGACTAAGTTTTGTAAATGACGGCTCATTAACCTGCACTCATACTTCCCTATGCAATAAAAAATTACTGGCAAACACTTCAAAAGGGACAGATCTATTTAAATATTAGGTAAACACAATGGAGACTACAGAGCTATTCAATTCCTTCCATTAATCTCTCTTTTTCGATTACAACACTCTGAGGAAGACCTCTTTCCCACACGGATTTTACCTGTTGAGCGTACTGGAAGATTTTGAACCTTGATCCCAAAACTTTTACGGGGCTCATCTTTCTCCAGAGATGGAAGCAGCTGGGATGTGGGTGCTGGAACTGCTGTAGACTGAACCGACCGTGCTGGGGACTCATCACTTGAACTGCTGCTGGAGTCACTACTGTAAAAGAAAAAAATCAAAAGGCCACTCAGCAGGAAAAGAAACAAGTGTGACTGGAGACTAATGAGTGTTTTTAAATATTAAAATCATAAAAAGTCAAGAGGATTTTATTCTACCAAGCAAGAGTCAGATACGTTGACTATAAATGGTAATAACTGGACTAAAACATGGCTCACATCCCCATGTCCATCTCACTGCAGCAGCAAAACCACAAGAGACGGCAAGTTCTGTCTGTAAGTTAAAATACCTGTCCTCAAAATACCAATAAAACTGTGTTAATGAAGAAAACTATTTGAAAAGGATTCTTTCAAAGTATTTCCTTTTTCCATTCTCAAATGCCGAGAATCCAGTTTCCGTAACACACCCCAGCCTATACAATGGAATTCATAATCATCCTACAAATATTCTCTTACAAAATCCTCAGAGGAGACAGTCAAGGAAACAGAATATGGGTAAAATGTCAAACAGCTCCTGTTACATTCTGTGACAATGGAGGAGACTTAATTAAGTGTAATACAGTGCTTCATCAACTTCGGAGCTGTGTGGGAAGACTGAAAAAAATATACAGGGTACACAGGTCTACTGAGGCCTTAAAATCCCTTTCAGCATTCTCACACATAAAAGGAAATGTTATGGCAATCCCAGGTGCTGCCGTCAATCTGGAAATTGGCTCCACAGTTTCTCCCTAATGTGGCAGCTATATCTTTAAAAGAAGATTCCCACCTCTAAATAGATGACACTGGAAACTAATGTCCCTTGTGAGAAAACCAAGACAAGTTTTTGCCAACTGCTCGATAATTACCTAAACGTCTGTGAGTCATCAAACACTGTTTACAGACTGAGTCTCAACAGAGAACTTCAGACTGAAGGGTTATGGTCCTAAGAACACTTTTGCATGATGCAGCTACTCCGGAGTAAGGACCGTCTGCCAGATCAAACCAGTAATCAGTCTAGTCCAGTCTGGCTGGACAGTGGGGCTGCTGCCAGCTACTTCCTAAAAGGTGAAAGAAATCCCCTACCGTGAATAATTATCACAGGCTTGCCCTTTTGGAAAACTGTCTATACAGTCCTTACCAGTCATCCTTTCCCTCACGCGGTATGAGAGTTTACCCCACTTGTAAAAATATTTTTTTTTTAATGTAACTGAATATCCTCATTCTCCAATCAATAAGTCTCTTGAATCGTGATAAACATTTAGGCAAAGTGGTAGCTTGAACTTAAAAGTGTTTTGTATAAAAAATTATCTTAAATTTCTTGCTTTTCAATTTCTCCTAATGTTCCTTCAATGCCATGAAAGCAAAAATAATAAATGTATACATACTTAAGTGCCATAACAACAACAACAACAACAACAACAACAACAACAACAATAATAATAATAATAATAATAATAATAATAATAATGGGGCCAGACTTGATGATCTTGCAGGTCCCTTCTGGTCCTTTGAGTCTATGGGTTTAATAATAAAAAGGGGCAGCTAATTTATCTTCACTGTGCCATTATTTTACATATCTATTATGCCCCCTCTCTACATTAAGCATTATCTCCCTAGGGAATCTATTTAGACCACTAATCATTTTTGCTCCCCCAACCTAGACATATTTTACTTTGACTATATCATTTTTGACACAATATTCCAGATGAGGGTATATACAAGGTGTTTTAATACTGATGGCAATACTTCTTCCCCCCAGTCTTTCTGCAGTGGCATTTTTATTTTCTTTTGATATTCATTTTTATATAGCTTGAGCAGCAGCAGTAACATAAAGACCCCGGTCAAAGTGCAGGCTGCACTGTCCTAGACCTGTGACTCTCAACATGGCACCCTCGGGTGTCTTGAGATCCTTTCAAGGGTGCTGCTGCAGGGTGCTACACAAGGTTAGTGCTGCTATTTGTGCAAACTTGAATCCCAAATAAACCCAGAGATTTTAAATGGGAATAGACAGTGTTAAAAACATTCTGGCTTGTTGAAGGCTCTGAGTTCTTGGCAACAGAAGTATTTTACCGTAGCCAAAAACTGAGTGAAAACTAAGAGCTGACACTTTCCAAGGAGTGCCCCAAGCCTACTGAAGGGTGCCTTGAGCCTAAAAAAGGTTATGAACCACTCTCCTAAATACCGTGCAAACCATCCTGGTAAGCACTGTCGCTATCTGAAAGCACTTTCATTATGTTTAGAAGACAAGACAGAAAGAAACAAAAATAAGAAAAACACTTGCCAAAAGCAGAATACAATTTTTTCCTTACAAAACAACCAACCAAGCTGTTTTATTAGCTGTGGTTTGTATTCTGAATAGATTCTAAACCTGTACCGCCCCAAAGAGATGTCTGCCATTAGGAAAAAAGGCAAGCTCCATCACTCCTCAGGAGGCTTGGCAGTGAATTAAATGAGGCAATATTAACAAAGGGAGACTACGGGAGTATTGGGAGAATTCAAGGCACTACTAGTTAATAGAGAAGTAAATATCTAGTACAGGAGTATGGAGCCTAAAGGACTTTTTCCAAAGTGGGGACTGTGCCCACACCTCCACGGATTTCCCTGGGAGCTTTGGGTGCACCTTTCCCACTGCAAATCATGTCTCAGGTCTTTAAGAATTAGTTGAAAAAGATCCACCCATTCCATGACATTCCAGAGAAATGAAGTTTTACCAAACTTCCTCTCTAGGTTTTTCCAGAAAAAACAAGACTGATAGACCAGCTCCACAGGCGAGTTACTTTCTTTTCACTTTTTGTTATCTTTTTTAAAGAGAAAGTTAATTTTTTCAGCTGAAGAAACACACTTGGAGAACTTTTGCAAGCCTGAGTTTTCAGCTTCTGTGGATGGGTGTAAAAAAGGTGTGTTTAATTTTCCCTATGCTACAACCAGAAACATTGCCTTCTACACAGCTGCAAAAAAGTAAGAGGCACTTTAAGTCGTATGCAGTTTTTAAAGCACAAAAAAATAAAATTCACAAGCTATAGAAAAATGTTCCACGTAAGCAGAATGAGAACTTGTAAACAATACTGAAAATACTTTCCTGCGGTCAACGCATAGAAAATAAAGGCATTTTACTAATTTTTTCTGCTAACAAGAACTAAGCGGTCTTTCCTGCCCAAGTGCAGGGAGGCTGAACCCAATCATTGGTCCCTTCCAGCCCCTAATAACTATGACACTGCAGTAATTCATAAAATGTTTACAAAGACCAACATTTAAGAAGGTAAAAAGTTTAATACGGGAAGACAACAGATGACCTTAAACCAGGGGTGGGCAAAATGCAGCCCGTGGGCCAGATGTGGCTCACCAGGCCATTGTATCCGACCCGCAGGGCCCGTAAAAAATTTAGAAAATTAATATTTATCTGCCCCTGGCTGCCTGTCATATAGCCCTTGATGGCTTGCCAAAACTCAATAAGCAGCCTTCCGCCCAAAATAATTGTCTGCCCCTGCCTTAAACTGTACCACTCACCATCACGTTCCCTGACAATTTTTATAGGTAATCAGTATGGGTTGTGGCAAGCCAGAAAGCAACATAAAGGAATTGCTTACAGAATCTATACATTTATTTTCCATGTCAAGCTGTAATGTAAAAATCAGGAGGCATTGGCTTAATTTTTTCACAACCAAACCATGCCCAGGCACACAGCTTATCCCCAGAAAGGGCCACCTTGCTCCCCACCACACGTGCATACTTACTGGATCAAAATGTCAGGCAACAGGAACGAGCAAGCTCCTGACCTGCCGTAACATATACGGACTGTACAGACAGAAGGTGGAGCAGAGTGGCCCTATAGAGACCGACTGGTTCAGCGAAGCGTAAGCTTTCGTAGGCATCAACCTACTTCTTCATTAGCACCCGACAAAGCAGGCTCTGCCTTCTGCCCATCTCCAGACTAACACAGCTCGCTCCCTCTCTCTGAACCATACGGGAAGGTGTGGCTGTACTGGCAAAATTTTCTAGTACCAGATCTGACCTACAGCTTTACTCGCATGTTATGTGTTTCTCATAAATGTCTTATTTTGTATGCAAATATATCAGGAAGCTGATGTTTAAACAAGGACCTATTTTTAGCCTGTCACTGCCTGCCTTTTATCCAGCTGGGTTGCATATAAACTTCTGAGAGTGAATTGCTGTTATCCCAGTTCTCATCATGGCATCCCACTAATATCCAACACGAGTGGCTTCACTGTAGGCGCAAGCAGAAGGAGAACGGGGGCTACTGAGGAAAGTATTTTTATTTTAATAAAATTAGCTACAGAAAAGTGGATGAAGAAAAGTGCATGTTATCTTCAAGTTGGCTCCAATGCAAAAGGCCTTTTATTAAAAAATAAAATACCAATAAAATACTGCATAGCTAGTGCTATACAATAATGCTAGTGCTAGTAATACTAGTACTATAAGCAGGGGTACTGATTTTCTCTGATAAAAAAAAAATCCCCAATTTTCAGGTTAAAAAAGTAACCCCCAAAAGCTTGCTAAGAACTTTTTTCCAACTACTCAGTTGCTCTAATAAAAGATATCACATCTAAAGAACCATGCCTACCCAAAATCCACATTTTTTCTGTGATTAAAATGAAACGCCTCTGATACACAGATGTGTGTATAGCGGTGTTTCATTCTGATGACGAAACAATGTGAATTTTGGGTTACTTTTTTTAACCCAAAAATTGAAGATTTTTTTTTTTAATCAAAGAAAACCAGGATCCCTGGCTACAAGCAATACTGTGAAAGATGTATGCATTGTTAGTTAGCTAGACAAAGTTTTTCTCTCTCCCTTTTTTTTTTTAATCAAGGTATAACTAGCGAGTACTAGATCTGATTTTTTAAATCAAGGTATAACTAGCGAGTACTAGATCTGGCAATCTGAGTAACGTGAGCCTCTACTCCTGCACAGAGCCCCAGAGACATCTGCATGACTCCACTTATAAGTAAGGTTCGGGCCAGGGGGATCAGACTGCAGAAATGGAGCCAAAATCTGTTGTGTTTCACGGAAAAGGAGCAAAAGTCATATCAAAGAGTTTTGTATCAGATATATTCAGTTCTCTCTGTATTTGATTAATGGCCTGTGAATAAAGCATTTACACCTTTCCTTCCACAGAAATAGCCTGTCATCAAGTAATCGCATTTTTCAGTTCTAGCAACTGACCTATAAAGGTATTTTTATACATGGAAAATGAAAGAGAAAGAATACAAAGTGAGCTCCTTGCTTTGTTCCCCAGCAAAATGAGATAAAAGTGAGACTCAAAACCAGTCAATGTACCAGGATACCTGCTGCTCCTTGTCAATGGCAGGCTGTGCTGAATCAAGGGATCTCACAGCCTACCTTAGACTTCTGCAATTTTAAAAAGTGGGACAATTGTCGTTTCTGAGAATTGATTTCAGAACTGAGTCAGCTGTAATTGCGGCAGCTGCCGTTATTACAGCAACAGCAATGAGGAAACACTGTAGCCATTCATGTAAAATAAATTACAAAGGAGCGTTAATGCACACTGAGGGCAATGTGCTGCCAAACTTCAGGTTTTAAAAAGCAAGCCCCTTGTAGTCAAACTGGGCAAAAAAAAGCATATGAAACCCTTGTGATTTGTCAGGGGGTAAATTTGTGCCAGATTTTCAACATAATAAATATTAATATATATTTATTTTAAAGTGGCTTAGTTATAACCCCCTTCAAAAAGAGCTTAAGCAGAATTGGTAACTGATCCTAAATTCTTATAGCTGTACTCCATCCCAGACATTCATTTTTCTCCACATATAATTGAACTCAGGAACTCTGCCTCCATCAGTTTTGATTCAATCCACAGTTGCGGTAATTGCTAAGAAAATATCATTTTCTACATAGATGCTGTAACATGGGACAACCTTCTCAGCAGGAATCCCAGTGGACAGAGGAGGCTGTTCACTCAGCTTGTCGGCAGAAGATACCAATCCAGCCAGGAAATCACAAGCTAACATGCAGTGCAGTAGTATCTCTAATAGGAAAAAAAACCCACACTTTCCTTACTGCACGAATGGTAAATTATAGCAGATCATTTGTATGCAAAATATCAGCTATGGGTATCAGTTAATGATCTAGCTATATACTGCTGACTTCAACGCTAAAGAAGTTAACCCCTTTAATACCTTTGTGATTTACACAAGATAGTTCTGAAACAATTCTCTGTAAGCTCCAAGGACCTAGCCTGGCAGATGGTAAAAACACTGTCATAAAATTTATCACAGAGCTCTGGAAATATCAACACACTGATTATAAAACAGATACACCTACTGCTAAAAGAGAGAGAAAAAATTATAGTGGAGGGGAGGGAAGGAGGATGTTTCCAACTGTCTAGTATTGCTGCCTCAAAAACATATACCCTATCCTATGCCAAAAGTAGTGTAAGTGATGTAATCTGTGAAGTATCTGAAGACCTTTGCTGGATGAAAAGCAATATATCAAAGTATTGCATATAAAGTTGCATTACCAAATGCTATTTCTACAGTACCGTACACCTAGTAGTATAGTTAAATGTTATTTAGATTTCGGTATCTTTTAAATATACCAGAATAGGCCAAATTCCCTAGAAATGCAATTTACAATGATGCACACATTAAAATGCAAGGGGGCTGGACCCGATGATCTGTAAGGTCCCTTCCAGCCTCAAACATTTATGAAACTATGAAATATGTAACCATAGTAAGTAATCCACCAGCATCAAATCTTCAGCCCCTCCTCACCAACCCCAGCTCTTGTCACATTCCTCCGTCCCCAAAAGCCAGAACAGAGGTAATAAGCCTTGCTGGATTCCCTGAAGGTCAACAAATTCAGGTTATTTCATACCAAAATAGGTACTGCGTTCCCAAGATGAGAGCCCTTGTCTACTTCACATGTCTGCGTTGATTATAAATGCCATATAGTGTTACAGATATAAATATCTTTGCGCATCTCCTGTACAAGTATACTATGAGCCAAAGCCTATTTATAAGCTTCTGACCCCTTGAAACTCAACTAACCTCAAACCTGCTGTTCTACTTAAGCATCTTTCCAATAAACTATAAGCTGTTTAGTGCACAACTTACAAGACAAACTGTCACCACGAGCCCCAAATAGTCCATTATCTGTTTTGATGCATAGAGACAGGAATAGTTACAGCAAGGTTTCACCTGTTCAAAAGAGCAGGTCCTGTAAACTCAAGAGGCGGGGTGTGAAGGTTTAACATGCATCTTCCTCAGAGCTGATTCACTTTGTGCTCAGAGCACTGACCTAAATAGGGAAGAGATTAACAGATAGCAGCTCTAGATTTTTTAAGTGCCTTGGAAGGCAACACAACACATCCCTGTCTTTTTCCTGGTTAATGTAAGGAACTGATTACCCACAACTGAAAGGCACCAGTAAAGCAGGCAAAAAAAACTAAAGCTTCTCTTAATAGATTGAAATATTACAATTCCTTACTTTATTTTCAGACAAAAGGTTAATAGTTAAAGTCCAAGCACTATGAAGCACAAGCACACCACGGTGAGCGTGAACCCTGATCTCCCACTCCGTGACAAAATATTAACATAGGCATAGAAGCAGATCCCAGGTGTACAAATATATACTGGACCTTGGATTTGAAGTGTAGGGTGGTGGGAGGGAGGTGAAGAGTGCCTCTAATTCTTTCACTATATTATACCATGTCTGCAACACTGGCTTCACAGTGCTTTGTGTTGAAAAGCATGTTGGGATGCAAATATAAGAGCATTCTTGGCATTTTCTCAAGCCACTGAAAACTTGCCACCCTAGAAACTTTGGTTTGTAAATGTCCCATTTGTGTTCTTTAGAAGTAATAACAGAGCGCAGATGTGAAAATTCTTCATCCATGGACAAAAGCGCATCGTGCACAAAGCTGAGACCAAGCCACAAGACACTTGGACATGTTAAAAAAAAACAAACCATATGCTGCTCCAGAGAAAGATCATTAAACCAAAACTATGAGACACGATGATCATCAGAAACAAGGATATCCTCTTTCCCTTCATTTTCCTGTCTTAACTAACCAGAAGATATTATGGTAGGAGTCCTATGCTGGAATGCTTTACAATTCCAGATCAAGTCACACTGTGCCTTGCCTCGTACTATCTCCTGCCATGCTCGCAGTTTTCCCCAGCCAGTGGGAAAACCACCTTTCATGTCAGGAACTGGACACGTTGATCTCTAGGTAAATCTGAATTTCATGATGTATTCATGGGCATAGAGCCTGTCATGTTCTCCACAGCCTGTTTGAGGGATGGGGACTGAGGTACACTTCCCAAGATAATAGCTACAATATTTTACCCACAATGAGATTATCAGGTTTTACAATGTTATCTTTTTAATTTCAGTCTGAGACCACATGAAGGTCCACTTGACTGATTTTATTGCCTTGCCTAAGAGACACAAAACCCTTGATGAGAAATGACTTGCTGAAGCTAATCACAGAAAAGATCGAGATGCTGCCAGTGGGCACGGGGAATCACTTCAAAGAACTTGCCTCCAACAAAACATCTCTTCCACTTACAATGTGTGCCCTTAGGGTTCCAGGGCAGCTGGGGGGGTGCCGCTTTATTCCTTGCAGCTATTGACTATCCAATTAGCTATACAAAAAAAAATATCCTGTTCTGTCTACGGCTGACCACAGAACTGCAACCAATGCAGGCAAAATTACCTCCTGCCTACATGATCCACATATGCTTGACCTCAAGGCTTGATTATCACAATGCACCACAGCCAGGAATGAAAACATTAACCCAGAAAATTGTTCCAACTGGTTTGCATGCAGAAACTTAGCTATTCAGCCAGACATATTGCTGAGAAGACATTATTCCAGGACTCTGCTCTCTATACTGGCTCTCTGTTAACTGCAGTCAAGGTCAAGGTTTTGGTATTGATCTTCAGAGCCCTTCACCAATGGCTCAAGCTACCTTAGAGACCACCTCTGCAACCAGGACCTGTAAAGCATGTATGGTTCTTGGGAACAATGGGATTATAAGGCTCAAGAACGAAATTCATGCAAGCAAGACAAAGATTTCTCAGCCCCAGAACTCATTGCTGGGAAAAATTAAAGTGATCACAGCCTTCAGAGTGAAGCATAACCTTAGCTGTTGGCGCAGCTTTCCCACAATTAAAGTAAATTCCCACCAATACAAAGGCAGAAGAGAGAGGGCAAGAGAAGGAAGGTGGGGAGGGATAAAAACCCAAAACCAAAGGTCCTCTATTTTTACCATTAACTTCAGTGAGGGGCTAGCTAAGCAAGGGTGAGGTCCTCTGAAAACACTTTAAAAAGATAAGCTTACCTTTATGTATCTATAGTTCTTAAATATTATAATACAAAAGATGAGACAGCAATAAAAAGGTAAGGATAGATTTTTTTATATATATATATATTAATCAGGTGTGGGTAGCTTTTAATGATTTTTCATTCAAGAAAAGGACCCTTTCTTTCCAATCTAACCATAAGAGAGCAAGAGAACCTATCCAAAAAGCAGCATGAGTGAGAGATCCACTGGGTGCTTACCTAGACTAAGTATTTCCAAGCATTGCCCTCCCACTGATGTCCCTTTACAGGTGTATCACCACTGGTGATTAGAGCCATCCACAGACGCATGAGCCCAGTAATGCAACTGGCATCTTAACCACTATTTTTAAATCTGCTCCCAGCAGGTTTACATCACAGAAGGGTGAAAACAATGACCAGTCTCACTGACTTCAATGGAGCTTGGATTTCGGCCAGCATGTTTACCGTGCTGCTGGGGCTGACCCACACTGGCACTCCCACTCGTGGTAGCTGACACCCGTGACAGCACAACGAAAGGAACTTTGCATGAAAAGCCTATTCAAGAGAGAGCCTAATTCACTAGAGGGAGTACTTGTTCAATGTAATCTTAATTGCTTCCAGTCCTGCTGGCCAAAGTTGTCACAAAAAGGACAAATAAACAACTTCCTCAACAATCTAGTATCCATTCTAAATTACATCCTGCGAACCCCATCAGGGTGGATTAAAGCTTGATTCCTTCTGAAGTTCACTGCTCAGGAGAGGTAGGCTGGTATTTCATTTCACCTCTGTTTCACAGGTGGAAAAACAGAGGTAGGGAGAGGCAGAGTGTCTTGCCCAAGGTCACTTGGTGACTCAGTGGCAGAGCAGGAAGAGAAACTTGATCTCCTGGCTCTTACTCACAGTCTCATCATCAGACTGCAGGCCTTTCAAATGGAAAGAAATCAAATGTCTGAGACTATTTTCAAAACATTTCTGCTGGAGAGTTTCCATGAAAGGATTTATAAAGTTACTGTGAAAAGAAACTGGTGCTATTCAAAGAATTATGTCTAGATTAGGGTTTTGTTGCTTCACTTCTTAAAGAAACTGAAATAAACCCTGCTTCTGGGTATTTTATTGTACAGTACACCTACTTGAGTAAGAGAAGGAAGCTTTTCTTTGCATAACTATAAGCTCTGTTAGTCAGCTCTTTCGGAGCCAAAATTTTTTTATAACGTTACTTCTAAACATATTTTTGCAGAACTATACCAATGATGTCAAGTACAGTGTCCCAGGCGAGAGACATGTGATGGTTATGTTATAGAGAGAAAGCCTTTTTTCATAGTATACTAAAAATATGAAGTGATCAAAAATAGCTTTCACATATACTGTCATTTTAAAAACACCCTAAGAATAAAGGGTGTAATCTGCTTCACTTGTACCCAGTGCAAATTCATTGCAATATAAAACTGGAGGAAAGCACTGCTGAATCAGGCCCCAACCCTGAAGACATCATACAAAATGTCACTTGTTGAAATTCCACTTTGCTAGGTTGAAAATGATTTTGAAATCATGCATCTTCTCCAGCATAAACAGACATAATTGTTCTGCAAATGGGAGTTGCATTCAAACCCATGCCAAGACACACAGCTGATAAACAATGCCTCCTAAGCAAAATTTGGAACATGCACAGGCTTAATATAGAAATCCCATTTATAGCTGATAATACTCTGAGAAAGTTTAGTACTTCTAAAAATGGGCATCATTGTCCAAACATCAAAATGGAAAGGGAAAATGAACAAAGCAATTCCATTTTTTGAACCATGGTAAGAATGAACATGCACATAAAGGATATTTCAAACACAGAAGCATGGGGCCTGATTCTCCACTGCCCTGCACATTGGGCAGTCCCTTTAAGTAAATATAAAGCACTAACCCATCTAATCTGAGAGTCTTGTTACCTCTGTTCTACATTAATGCGATGAACTAGCTAAGATGGGGAGTAACTGAGTAAAATGCCAGCTCCGTGATTTAAACCTGCATCAATAAAAAAGACAAGCATTTCAATGGACAATATGCTGGAGATTAAATTTCCATTTTAAGAATACAAAGAACTGATGGTCCTATTTGGTACTCTGTAAATAGACTTTTTTTTCTTTTCTTTTTTTATTTCCAGGATGTTCACAGGCATTTTTCAAAGGCTGTCAAGGGGAACTTTAGGTAAAATATCTAATGAAAAACTGTTTTCATATATGTCACACACACAAAATGGTATTTTTAAAGTACTTGAAGATTCAAGCAATACAGGTGAAGTGTTACACTGTCAAAGTTGAAAGTCTATAGAGCGGGGGTGGGCAACTACTTTGGGCAGAGGGCCACTTACTGAGTTTTGGCAAGCCACCAAGGACCGTATGACAGGAAGCCAGAGGCAGATAACTATTAATTTTCTAAATTTTGGGGGGGGGCTCTGCAAGCTGGATAGAATGGCCTGGCGGGCCGAATCTGGCCCGCAGGCCGCATTTTGCCCACCCCTGCTATAGAAGATAAAAAAAGTCTTGTAAGGACTCCCTTTTCATTTGATTAAACACAGGGTTGATAAACCCAAATGTTCAAAAACAGGAAGTTCTTTGACAAATGAATGGAAAAATGATCTAATTTCACTGCAGTTACAAACTTTTTCACAACTTGTTTTATAACTTACTTCAGCAATATTTCTGCTGTGGTTCCCTGACACATCACCACACTTCTCTTACAACAGGGGAAAGGGAAGTTAGTGCTATACAAGGGTAGAAATCCTTTAACTTTAAGGGATACCTCAGACCCCTGACATTTAGAGCATGGATAGGAGAAATCACAACTGGGGCTTATGTATCCACAAGTATACAGGTCCACTGGCTTTTTATCATTATAATTCAACGCGCTCAATGAGTACCAGAGGAAACTGTAGCTCAGAAAAATGGAATAGTACCCATGAAACAGCTATCACTATAGGCTAAAAGGATGGAGGAAGACTTCTCCAATTCCCAAGACATCGCCACGTACAAAGACCTGCTGCTCAGGCTGTATGCTGGCTATGGGATTTACAGCTTATGCAGAATAGACTTTAAAACCTTTAAACCATATCAAAGTAGAACACAATTTACAAGTAGCAGCAGTACTAGTAATAATAATGAATTTTACTTCAGCCTCGTTTTCACATTATCTTCCTGGTTTTTCAGTACTTATGGGAAGAACATCTAAAAAAAAAAAAAAAATCATCATTGAAGTCTAAGCTATCCATAAATTCTAGTTAGCTTTTCCTGTCCTAACACAGGCGATTCCTTCAGTGCTATCATACCCCATGCCAAAAAGTCACATGAAGTGTCACATTAAGACTCCACGAGCAGCTGGGGAAATGTGTGATGTATTCCCTGACTCTGAAATGGAGACAGACAGAACTTCATGGACATTCAGAAAGGGCAGAGGAATGGAATATTTGTACTAACCTGGTAGCTTCCTTTCTTTGGCTATTCATCCTTGACAATCCTCACAGCAGGGCATACCGAGTAGTAAACATTTTAAGGGAGGGACTAACTTCAAAGACGCTGCATACAAATCTTACATAATTTCAAGGCTTGAAATATTGCAGCAACCTCCTACCAATGAAATATCAGGTGATATAAAGGAGATCAAACCTGCAGGGCCTAGAATGCGCAGGTCACTTCGCATCTCTCTTCAGATGCAAAGTAGGCACTGTTTGCTCATGACAGTTATATAAATAGTAATGACTAGGAAATAAGCTTTAAAAGGAGAACAGGACTCATATTTTATATTTAATGATTCAGTAAGCTATGAAAGTGGTGGGGGTCTTGTTTCTTTTTAGAAGGCAAGGTAGATTTGCACCATATAGACTCACCAGAGCAGAGAGAGAGATATCTACATCTATATATGTAGCACATATAGATGTAGCTATATCTATCTATATTGATACCTATATTGATATAGATATCAGTATATCTAGGGCAGCGGTTCCTGAAAACTTCAAAAGAATACAAAGTAAAGGGAGGCTGCATTTTGAAGTTGCGGATCTAATGCAATTTTAAGTAATGGATGAGATGATCAGATGGATCTAAATGCTAAACTTTAATATTCATATTAGCACCCGCTTTTTCTTTTAAATTTGAATGTGCCCTTGGGCACATAAACGTTGGGAACCCCTGATCTAGAGCATAAGCTTTTGTGAGCTGAAGTCCACTTCATCAGATGAGGTCACAGCATCCTAAGTGAGCTTCAGGTCAGGACAGCTTCAGACTCTCTCTCAGGGAAAATCCATCCTGCTTTCTACTTGATTGCAAACTAACCTCCCACCTACTTCACTTTGTTTCTTTTAACCATAGAACGATACTGTGGGTTTCTTTTTGCTCGTTTCTGCTTGATATGCATCATCCAGGCTCTCCTTATATCCAGTAATTTGATCTCCTTTTAACATTTCAGTAAGGTCCAAAGACGTCAACAAAGATTTCTGAGGATCCACAGAAACACAAATGATCTTTGAGAGCAATGGTGGGTTAAGTAATGGGGAATCCAGGAATTATTTTGTTAAAATCACTTATTTTTTATCACCCTGAAGCAGATTCCGCTTGCCAAAACCAGCACTTGGAGACAAATTAAACAGTGGCACATTGAGCATAAAGATACTTTGCAAGGGAAACATCTGTGCCTGTATTTGCTTTTTAAAAAGAGCAAACCTGGAGCTCCTCTTCACTTCTTCCTCACTAAACTTGGGGAAGAAGTCTGATGGGAAACTCAGCCTTTCTCAGTGTATACCAAGAAGCAAATTTACTCTCCTTGCTTTGCTGCAGACTTCCTTACAGGACTAGAGAACTTTTTTCCGGACAGCCACACTCCTAAATTTCAGTAGTTTAACAATGGTAATGCAGACTCTTTTTTGGGGGGGGAGCACTATGAAAACTACAGTGTATGATTTATTTGCATTCATGTAGAGTTGATGTCTTTCTACTTCTCTTGCTCCTTTTTTTGGAAAAAATGAGTTTTTACTTCCTTCTAATGTTCCTGATTGGATTGTATTTTTGACATCCAAGAAGCTAGGAATATGCCCAGGAGCATACCATTTTTTTTTCCACTCAGCACGATCCCGAAACATTCCATTCTCCCTTCAAAACAGCTGCAACACAGGAGCATGATGTTTTGCAGTAAGATAGATATCTGGTAGCTCAGTAAAAAGCTTTCCTACTAAATACCTTGATGCAATCATTAGTAGTTTCATCACTTGAAAATTTGCATTCCAGGAACTAAGCCAGATAAGTCTTCTACAGACTACACTCGATGCCTTGAAGTTAACAGCAAATCTGAGTGCGTCCAGTAAAACATTCAGTACAAGGGGGGGCGTTTGTGAGATGGGTTTCAGCTTCGTTTTCCACTAAGGCTTTCTGCCATCAATGCGTTCCTCCCCCAAACCGGCTTGAGCACAAACCTGTGTAGCCAATGTTGCTTTTACATCAAACTGGTTGCAAAAAATGACCCCACCTTCCTGTCCCTTCATTCTTTGAGAGTAACTCTCCTTTTTAAGGAATTAGTGTCTACATATAAAAATTTGGGAGAGACAAAAACTTTTTCTCTGAGGGTAACAAAGGCTCTCTTAAATTCACATTTGTTAGCCTCTGCGGTTTACAGGGATATTCAGCATTTGTTTTAACTGCATCAGGTAAGACATGGTGAAGGGAGAGGTAGAATTTTTCTTTTGATTTTAATAGCTAACCTTTTCTGGGGAGTTTTTTGGTATGCCTTTCCTCTCCCTTTTCATTCATTCACATCAATATTCATTTAAAATTACTTTGCTGCCCATTCTTTCAAGGAACTTCACAGCCTACCCTGCACTTTCTACTCCAGCTTAGATTCACATTCAGTCTCTTCTCTTAGGAAGATTAAACAGCAAATGTTTTCTTTTCCCCTAACAGGATTTGTATTTCTTATCTTGGTCTTTAGGGGGAAAAGAGGACAAACAATTGGAGGCACTAGTAATCTTGATAGATTTTTTCACTATTAGTCCTGTTATCTCCACTTCTAAAAAGCAGCAGAAGAGCCACATGGATGCCCCAATTCAGTTAGTCCTGTTCTCTCTCCTGAACCAGGCAAGATGATCATTTGTGCAAAGCGCATTGGAGAGAAACCTGAAGCCTGGAAACTGAAGTTAAGAGCAGCTATTTGTTAACACGCACACAAATAAAACCAACTCAGACCAAAATAACCGAGCAATACAAACAGACAGGCTCAACATAGTGAGTGCAAAAATTCAATTCTGGGATATTTGTGTAAAGGTGGAAACTTTCATAGCTTTGATAGACAAAGGGGAAATTGGGAGCTGTTAATTAACTCACCACCAGTGCAGTTCTACTGATGACACTGCTAAGGGCTCAGGTGCTTTTTACCATCATAGCAGTTACAGCCACCAGAAAGGTGGTAGCTAGCAGGTAAGACTGTAGGAAGGGGGAATTACTGCTTGTAAGAACCTGGAATCACAATATACAGAACTCCTTTGCTAGATACTAATTCCCAATCCTTTAGACATTCAGATTCCTCCCAACAGAGAAAGGAGACGACTAGTGAAGTTACAGGAAATTAACGTCCCGAGTACAGAGGACATGGCAGGGGCCCTACTTCACTAGCAGAAGCCCTAGATTTGTAAACCAGGACCATGTTCTAGACAACCCGGCCATAAAATAGTCCTTGCAATGTTTATCCCACGGTGGGTAAAGAACAATCCACAACAGCCCCCAATAGCTATAATGGTGACTTAGCCCATTCAAATACTTATAGTTTTAATGAGCTGCACAAATAAACTGGCACCTAGGCAATGCATTTTTTAAAATCCCAGCCTGAAATTCAAACGGAAAAAAAAATCTGTCTGCCCACAAATCTTTTTGCCTCCTGGGAGGCAAAGAATCCCAGGAATGGACAGTGGGAGACTGAGCCCCAAAAGAGCTCTCTGCTACCAGCAAAGGAATTAGGGCACAAATCAGTGTGAAAACTAACAGGCAAAAATAAGATGGATCTCTACATTTACACAATCTAGAAAGGATTTTTATCAGTCTCCTGATTTGTCAGTAAGAAGCCAGATTTTCTGCAGAGTGAAAGTGTTTGTCATAACTCTGCTTCTAATAACTATGGACAAGGTCTGGTACTTGCTCTGCAACCCCTTTAATGAAACTGGAACTCAACTAGTTAAAGGAGAGAATAACGATTTGGTTAGTGGAACTTCAAGACTGTTCAAAAGGTCTTGTTACAACTTTGTTTGCTTGTTAACACCTGCGGAGTGAAGAACCTGGGCCTTAGGTGACCCACTCCCTCAGCTGCCTGGATAGCAATGCCACAGCTGCTGCAGAGTGAAGCAGGGATCAAAGCAGGGTGCTTCTATCCCAGGCCCAGAGTCAGCCTCCCTGCTTAATACAAAGACCCCAATTGGGGGGGACGGGGACGGATTTGGGGGGAAAGGTGTGTGCTGTAGGTGAGAAAGTATGATACTTGGCATCATACAATACGATAGACAAGGGACGGCAGAAGGAAAACTTCACGGTGGGGAAGAGCCCCTAATGTCACTTGAAAGAGAGGTGGATGCGGATGAGCTGGGGAGGGAAGTTTTGAAGTTACTCCTGCTGAATCTGGTGTTTATCACCGCTGCATCTGAAGTGCCACCTTCTTGGTAACGTCTCCAGGTTAATTGGCTGGGAAGCTGTGCCCTTCCCCCACCAAGCTCAGCGCAGGCCTGCCCGTCACATGGCTGGAACCCTGCTGGCTCCCTCCCCTCCCTTCCCCTCCCCCTCCCCCTCTGCACTACCAGACGGGAGGAGGAAGCACAGCTCGCATTCAGCCTCTGGGAGGTGGCACGCAGCCAAACCAAACTGGATGATTCCAGTTCAGACTGGTTCGGGAGACACAAACAAGTAGTTCCTTGCTTTCCCCGCACTATTCAGATGCCGCGAGCCCTCCTAGCATTCAATGCTCTCTCCTGCTCTGCGCGGAGCGCTGCAGTCTAGCTTGTTCTCATGTTAGCCCCAGAAATAGCACAGTATTTCAATCCTTGATTTGATCTAGTCAAGCAAAGCAGTTCCTTCCAGCGCTTAGTGAGAATGGATCAGACCTAGCACGCCTTTTACCTCTCCACATGCTTCCTCCAAACACAGGCTGTAAAAGCAATCCTCCTAGCAAAGCTACCCATTGAACTAGCAGGGAAAAGGAATCGCAAATAGCACCAGGCGTTTAAAACCAAGGGAAACCATTTCAAAGGATGCAGCCTTTGCAAATATTCATGGACAAATACAAACATGGTTAATGCCAGATATCTACCCTGACTGTAACAAAGCCAGATCGCTGGTTCCCCAACACCTATCTGGCCACAAGCTAATCACTGCAATGAGAGTGATTAACATGGCTGTATTTTTCACCAGAACCTGGCAAAAATACAGTATGTTGTTGAGCAGTCCCTAAAACACTGCAGTATCTCTGCAAAATATTAGCTAACTAGGAGCAGCTGCCTTTCAGACCAAAATGCATCTATTTTTCAATATGCATTTTTAATGAATTACCCTATGAGGGGTCCAGATGAACTAATCACTAAGTTCAGGTCCATCTCCCCAGCCCCCATATTAGACCACCAACAATTTTAAATGTATACTTATGCATTTTAGAAGGAGAAAGAAAGAAATACTTGCATCATTTTCATAAAATGAAATGACTAGTATGCTTTTACAAGTTTCCATCCCAGATGTCAACAAAGAAAAGTAGTTTACCAGCTGGGAAAGCATCCCAAATCCGTGGCCATGTATTTTGCATATTTCTACGTGAACATTACTGACCATTTTGTGGAAATCAATCACATTAATTTATATGAATGTTATATAAAATATAAATTAAAGAACGTTTTGCAATAATCTAGCTGGCCTAATAAAAGGTATCACCTCTAGCATGAGTTGTGATATAAAATATACAATTTTTATATCAATGTTTTATATATATATAAATCAAGCACAGAGACAAGAATTCTTCAGATGGCGTTCAAGGAGGAAACATTTGTTCTCTGCACTTCAGCATCTTAAGAAGAAAACAGCTTTTTCTTGTTTAAAGCCATCTGAATTTTTTCTGCCTGCAGTCAATTTGAAGAAATTTGATATACTCCCAAGGGTAACATTTTTTAAGAGGATGGTCTAGGATATATTTAGATTAGACGTAGCACAGACAGAGACATGAACAAAAACACTAGGAAAAAACAAAATGAGAATGCTAAATGGTTATTATAAACCTGAACACGTTGAGAGTTGGATGTAGCGCTGTTCTTCGTATTTCCTTACATAATGCATGTTTCCCCAGTCTGAGATACCAGCTTTGTTCAGACTTTGAGAAAAAAAGTAAAGACTAGAAGTTTCACTTCACTGACAACATTTATTATGAATTAAAAAGTGTTTTAACTTGTTTCCTCCCTCCAGTACAAACAGGAATTCTCCTCCACATGCACGTATGCAAGTGCATTAATTTAAAATCCCGTAACCACCCCCGTACAAGGATACCAAATTGTATTTGGGTGACACTCTATGCATTCTGTATGGAATGCTTTTATTCAACTTTCACAAGAAATCCCACCTAAATATCTAAGTATCTGCATTTGTATTTAGCCTACACTTAAATTATTTTCCAACTGTCCCCAGCCCAGGCATCTTCTAACCCACTCAAAACCCTAAAGCCCATTTTTAGTCAGTGATTCATCACTCACTGGCAGACAAACTAAATAGAAGAAAAGGAGGAGGGGAAAATGGTAGAGAGGTCGGCATTATGTAATGGGGAAACCAAATTCACTGTTTTCTACTTTCACTTCACCAATATGCAGATACTAAAACAACACCAAACAAAATAGATATATCATCTCATCCTCCCACCCAAGAAAGATTTAACTTTCTGTTGCACGTTTTTCCGGTGACAAAAATGCATTCATTTGAGTTCTTTCTTCTAAATCTTTTATTTTAAAAAGAAAGAAGTTACTTTAATGGTTTTATCTCCTACAGTTCCTTTGTTGCTTTAAAACAGGAACTTCATTACACATTTAAACAAGGAAATCTTTTTTTTTTTTTAATAGTCTCTAATTACTCTCCAAATCTCCTGTCCGTGTGCCGCCATACTTTTGGGAACACTATGTAAGTGGCAATAACTGTACAACAAATTCCATTTTTAGATATCTGTGACTAGTTTCTTACCATACAATTGCTTCAAGGCTACAGAAATGACTAACCTCTGCCAAGAGTTGATGAAAATGAAGAGAACTGCTTTGCATACCTGCTGAATCTGCTACTGTCATATTTGAACAGGAGCTTACTGCTGATGCTGCAAATCGCAGTTAACTGTGCAACTAGCTAATACATGAAAAACCTCCTACCCTGAACTTGCACACCGGAAAAGATCTTTTGTTAGAAAAGTGGAACTCCATGCTCACAAGTCATATTAATTTACGCACAGACACGTACTCTCCGTGTCTATTCAGGACTGTTTCTACCACTATCTGAGGCTCTGCCATGAATGTTCCTTCACCTACAGTATCATAGAAAATCTGTCATACCTCTACCACGTGTTGGAAAGAAATCTTGAGACCCAGTTCAACAAGGAGCTTCAACGTGTGCATAAATTTAAGTATAAATAATTCCACTGACTTCAGCATCATGTGCTTCAATGATGCTGAATCAAGGTCTTAAGAATAATCACAAAACACAACCAAAAAAAATGTGCTAAACCATTTAAATTCATAAGACTAAATATATATAGAGAGAGCAAAGTTAAAGCAGAAGATATATAGCTTACTGAGACTCCCTCAAGAAGGAAGAAGAAAATTTGCCAGAACAAACCTGATATTTTTTCAACAGGCTGGGCATGCTACAAACTAATATACAGCTTGTTGCAATGCCTATTGGGACAATGGCCTAGTTTTTGTTCACATTTAGTTTTTTCCATGACACAGTACAAAAAATATGTTTGCTAATATATAATTTGTGGTGCATATGCAAAATCAAGAGAATGTGGAAAATAAGGCCACACTGGTCATTGGAAAAGCAAATGCAATTTTCCATTTTTCCCTTCAACTCTATCAGAAAACTTCTCCACGGTATAATTAGCTGCTTTTAAGAAAAAAGTGCCAAAGTCCTAAGGAAAACTTCAAAATACAAGTCTATTGTTCAAAGCATTCAAGCTATTCTTGCTGTGACATTCAAACAATGTGAACCACACAGCTGGCTTCACATAAGTGAGTTTTCCAATCTGAGCATTGTAAAAAGAATCCTTTTCTAGACTGTTGTTGTACGTGTTGTATCTTCTCAACACAAAACTCAATTCACGCTTCCCCACGCATATATAAAATGAGGCTCGAGCAAGGTGAAATTCAACAAAGTTCGAACCTACGTAAAATAAAAGCTTTGTTCACTTTTCTGCAACCTGAATACTTTTTTCCAAAAAAAAATCTTTTATACTTCATATTTATTTTGGAAAGTCTCTGAGAATCACAAAAACATAAAAACAAGTGTATTCACATGCACAATAATTATTTCCATTTAACTTCCTTTCTTGGTACCTGAAGACGCTACTAAAGGCCAGATTCTCAGAAGTACTCAACTTTCACAAGCACCCAAAATCTCTCTCTAAATACTTATTTATTTCACAACTGACAGTGAAAAAAAGTGAGAGACATGAAGAGAAGGTCTGAAGCAGAGGAAATCTCGGGCACACCATTCGTCATTTTTACTAGTCAATATTTACTCAACCACAGAAACTGCGTTATGCTTTTTGTAAACTCTTAAATTATTTGTAAAGGCCTTAATTTAACTTTCACTAATAACCAAACCATAAAAGGATCTGCAGCATTTGCCAAAAGCACTAAAGGAAATTACTGGTTTCACAAATAAGTAAATTTCTAAGTCCTCCAATGGCACCCCTGTTTACTGCAGCTCAATCATCCCGTATCTAATTTGATCTGTTTACAAGTAACAACACCTTCTTTCTAACTGCCAGCACTGAAAACTCACCCAGACAATTGAAAGTCAAAGGGATGTTTTCTGACTCGCACTTTAGCACCACACCTCTGCTAGACAAATGTTGTCCTCAGCTGCACCCCTTAAATCTTAAATCCTATGCCTGATGAAGGGTGCCTGTGCCCAAAAGCTTGCAAATAAAGACTGTTTTTTGCAAATATCAAGTGAGTAATAAAAGATACCACCTCTACCACCAGTTTTGATTCCTTTTTAAACCTACTCATTCTTCAGACCAGCAATGAAATCCAAATAGCTGGAACAAAACCCTTAATAGGTTTATCTCAGTGACATCAATGCACATTTTTACCATTACTACAAATACAGTCTAGCTCTAACTTTAATGCCCAATTGATGTTTCCAATGATGTAGAAAGGTTTCAAGATCCAGAAAGGCCATCTCAGCAACCAGAACCATAACAACTAAACAAGAAGTTCATCTCCCTATTGTCTGTAAAGCTTTCACTTTCGTTTGAATTGTGGTAACAGATTCCCAGCTACAGGGTGTATTTATTTATACACTGATTTCCAACTGTGTCTTGACAAAGATTTTAAGGCTTAATGATGCACAGGCTTGAATGGTCATTATACTTTCCATCAATTTATAACATGTGAAAACCCATTGTGATTATCAGGGGCTATCCGTGCATTTATTTTCTATGACTGACTTTACTGAGTCATAGAAAATAAATGTTCGAAGTTTGAACTTGCTACTGTACTTAATGGCAGCAAACACCAACATCTTTACTTTGCTAGTCTAAAGCTGCATCTAAACTTAATTACAAGTCTAGAAAGTAAAGTTCCTAGGAAAAGGAATTGCAAAAACATATTTGATACTGAGAACTTATCAAAAACATCACTTTGTTTCCCTGAGGCAGTATTTAGTGTTGTGATTTTTCTCAATGGTCACCCCAAAGGCACTGTGACAGCATGGTAAAGGCATCTTGCTGTTGGTTCAGTGGCATGAATTCAAATCTCACAGAGACTTGAACTAAAAGGCCTATCCCCAGATGACCTTATTGTTATTTGGTACCTGGTCACAGAGGCAGGGGCGACAGAGATGCACAGGAACAGGATGTCCCTTGCTCTTAGCTACAGAAATCAATTTGCAATTATCACACTACCTCCATGTGCCACCTAGACTTGAGAAGACCTCTGGCCCTCCTGAATTCACCATCTCGGAAACATTAGCATCCCAACTCTGGCATTCACCAAATATTAAGGTCACCTGGCTTCTGCCATTTCTTCTTCATGAAGGACAAAGAAAGCCTGTGAATGCACCCTTTTCCTACTTGTTTTTAACCTGAAAGAGAATCAGTTCAGCTGACAACATCAGGGGCATCTTAAGAATGTTTCCATTCCAACTGGTGAAAACATTAAATCTTTAACAAAAAGCTTCCTTCACCCAAAATGTTGCCTTGCCCTTGAAAGACAGGTATTAA
>NW_017729014.1:21882295-21889383 GCF_001723915.1 Gavialis gangeticus
TTCCTTCACCCAAAATGTTGCCTTGCCCTTGAAAGACAGGTATTAAAACAAACAGATTCAAAGATTCTTAGAAACAGCCCAGATAACGTCCTTTCTCAACTGTTCCTACAATGTGCCCATTGCTGCTTCTCCAGACATTACAGTCTTCCCACCTAATCAGGACCTGAATTTCTAAAGGTCGAACTAGCAGAGTACGCATTGAACATAAGTAACTGAAATGCCATCACACAAATACCCAAAGGGCAAAACCCATTTTTAACTCCACATTTTCAGGGTCCTCCAAAATCAACCCACTTACCTATTTGGCCTGATTTTAAGATGTTAATTTGACGAGAATAATTATTTAGCTACAACTCAGTTACCAGCTGTAAAATTTTGTTCAAAGAGCTAAATAAGCCATTAAACTAATATTGCAGTTTGGCACTGGTTTCCTTAAACATGAAGTATTTCAATACTTTTCATTTTAGAAAGCAATTAGTTAGCCACAGCAATGTTTTCAACTTCTAAAACCTGCCCGACTTGTTCAGCAACTGAGCTCCTCACCAAACAGATCAGATGCAGTCTGAGTTACCACCATTACTTTTCTGTTGGCTCTCAGTCTGCAAACCTACTTACAATGTTTATCACAACTGAAGAAGGTGAAAATCCGGAAAAAAGCTTAATAGGATATTTCAGTCCATTGGGAGAAATGCAGCTCTTTGGTACGTTTGATTTTATTTTTCTATTTTGGACCACTTGCAGTTTACACTTCAATACTAAAATAGCGGAAATCCTGAAGCAATCATGTAGCTAATAATACCACCATGTTACTAGGTGTTGAATAATCAGATTTTTTTCCTATTCTTAGAATTCTAGGATTATACTGTAAAGAAATGTGAAAGAGCTGACAATATACATCTTCCAAATATCAGAGATTTTACCTTATTTTTCAAGGAAGCTGGACAGGATATTTGCTCTCTCATATAGACACTTAAAATCAGGTGTTCTTTAAAAATACAGTGGAACCTCAATAATTTGCTTATGCATAATCTGAATAACTAAAACTAATGGTCTATCCCCATTTCTCAACACAGTAGTAGCAGAGGGTTTTAGTGAAGTCTTGTTTGTAAGATTTTTAATTACTGTTATTCAACATGTTACAGAAGATTGACTTGCACACTACAGAATCATTCGTTATTGCGACGACACCACCACTTGTCTAATTAAACGAACAGTTCTCTTTTGTGCCGCAGCATCCTTAGAATATTTCACGCTTGCTTACTTTTGCAGTTATGCAACAAAATTCAGAGCGATTTGCAGCGGCGTCCCATCCATTACTACACATTAGTTATTCAGCAACCACATTCTGAGGTTCCATTTCTTCATTTTTACTTACTACAGATGCCATCCAGAAAAAAGGACTGTACTGTGGTGATTATCTTCACGACCACTGCTTGGTTTCATTTACCAACACATTTGTCATAACCAAAAGTGACCTACCTGTCACTGCTGGTACTACTGCTGCTGCTGATTGAATCGCTACTTGAAGATCTACTCCTAGAACCGCTGCCGCTAGGGGACCTTGTGGGTCTAGATGCTTGGCTAGCCAATCTCTGAGGAGACTGGGTCCTAGATTGGGACGAATGTGGTGACCGACTCCTGCTGTGCTGGTAATTCCGTTCTGGCCTTCTGCCTCGTACCTCCCGCGTAATATCATCCCTGTAGATATCCCTGTGTACCACACTGGGCAATGTAAACTGCTCCCGGGCCCTAGGTTCGTAACGGGGGTCATGAGCGTCAAAACGGTTTGGACTTCGACTCCGAGAAGTATAATAGAGCCCATGTTGTAAAGTCCGCTCTCGAGGATCTCTATAGTAATCCTGATCGTAATGTCTTGTCCGATCAAATCCTCCCGTCCCCCGTTCATGGTGTCCATAGGCACTATGTTCATAAGCACGCTCCCTGTTATCTGAAGCCCTGCATTTAGGAGGGGGGAAAAATATTTAATCAATCAGAAAATGGCAAGCACAACTAAAAGCAAATCATGCAAACATTCACTTCAGCACTGACTTTATTTTTTAAACTGTTTTCCACTAAACAGAAATAACTTATTAAGCAAACATTGACCAGCTTAAACGTTTACTTTAATCCAAAATTATATTTATATACAATAAAGCTGAGCAATCATTTTGTTTTAATTATTGGGCTTTCATGACCAGTGCAATGCATAGCAAAATACACTGATTTGTCCCATTCCAGCGTGGAAACTTTGTTCAACTTGTTTAAGTTCAATGAACAAAAAAATCCTCAGGCTTTTAAGTAACAGCATTAATTTTTTTTAATGCAGCCTTGATCTAAGTTTTTAAGAAATTTGTTTGTGAATATGTACATTTATTTTCCATTTTAGAATTATCCTTCTCCAGAAAGAATACATCACAAATTTGGCTATAGCCATGAAAGCCTCAATGCAAAGCATGACCCAGAAGAAAGAAGCTGCTTTCAAAAGGGGTTATCATCACCCATAGAGAAGCCTAGAAAATTAACTTTTCTGTAAACTGTTCCCACCCTCTTTACAATGAGTTTCTATACCCAAATTCCTGGGTATATGGCTCCTCTTAAGAAAATATTCTAAACGCTAATATCAGAATATTTAATTTGCAAATATCAGTAACTATCAAAGAGAACACAGTTCCCCAAAACCTACATGAAGAGGTATAAATTAACTTTTCTGTCCATGTTTAATTGCTGGGACTGTTTCATTTGTAATTGCAATCAGAGGATTTTATCCTCCCTGTGCCACTGAAACATGCTGATTTAGAGTAGCTAAGGCTTATTCTGTTTCTCAATATTGAAAAACGTTTGCATGTAACTAAAGAAAAGTTTGGTGTTTTAAGAATGTTAGTGTGCTCTTTCAAATAAGGGTATAGCAAAATTGAAAGATGAAGTCAAGAGAACGCTGTAAATAGTTTAGTATTCTAATTTAGACAGATACCAGGATGGCATCTCTTGAAGATATGTCTAAAAAATGAAAGATCAAGAAAAAAATGTTGAGTGTTTGAAAAAAATACTTGCATAATTAGAAAAATGCCAGTGTCAATAACATGTTCATTTCAAATTTTAATTATTGATTTTCTGAAGAATGTTTTAACATGTACCTCTGCATTCTTACAGATTTTTTTTTCCTGGAGAGCCAATTAATTATCAACCACTTCACTTCCCTAGCCCCTAATAACTCAATTCACTCCACAGTTCCTCCTCATCTGCTGTTTTTTTCTATTAAAAGTGGTGGAAATATTTTAAATTTTTTTTTTCCAAATTGAAGAGGATAGGACTGGAACCATCTTTGATGAATACCCCAAAAAACTGCCTCAGCAACTACAAATGAGCCCAGAGACATGCTGGGCCCCTAATCCTCAGCTATATCCACCCTCTAACTATTACACTGTGGCTCAATTTAAGGTTTCATACCAGTAATCTGCCTAGTCTGTATTTTTCCTCTCAATTCTCTTTAAGGAAGCCAGCCAGTGTAACAAAATGTAAAATAAAATTCCAATAACTTCTTTCCTACTTAAAATTCGCTGCATAGCCGTCTACTCTGTTATCTGTTATTTGTAACAATGGCATTTAGAAAGATATTTCAAGGTCTAGCAAATAAGAGTGTTTCTTTTTTCCCCCCTTTTGAAGGAACAAGATCAACAATTTTATAAATGATTGCATTTAGCACCCTATCAAATGTTAATCAGTGAAAGCTGATTTAATGAAGTAACAGAAGAAGCATTATTTCTAGAAGGTTACTGCTATAGCTGACATAAAAGAACAAAGTCCTTATCCATGAAAAGGACACAGAAGACAGACACAGGAGCTAGCAGAGCTGAAAATCTAATGGCTACAGTGCTTTTTTGATTTATCTATTAGTACTAAGTACTACTGGAGTTAGTGGAAAGAGAGGGTTTGACTTGGGTTAGGAGAGGGTCTAATATACACAGGGCAGGACATACCAACCTTTTCCAAGTGTGGAAACACGACCTATATTCCCAATTAAATCTAGGGAGAGAATTGTGAACATAACTTCCCCAATTTTGGCCCCTCTTATAGGGGTAATCCACCTTCTTAATGGGCAAGGGTGTCAAATGATATTTTAGATGAACCACAAGAAAAAAATCTTAGTGACAAGATAAAAAAAAAATTCCACTGGAAGGAAGTAGTCCCAGACTGAAACCATAACTCTGAAACCCCCAGACTTCGTTCTTGAGTGAGTAGGCACTTAAATACATCCATTATTTTAATTTCCAGCCCTATGTCTGAATCAAGCAGCTGGTAGAAGTAAACCCCGATGCATGACGGAATGCATCGCTGCTGGACAGCCGGCATCCTCTATCCACTTTTGTAACCATCCAGCCCAGTCAATTTTGATTGACGTATCCACAAACTGGTAATTGGTGCCATGTCCTTAAAACTAAAGTACCTTTAACTCTGGAGTAGCAAAGGGCTTTTAAAAAGCTAGATAGTAATCCACTCCCTTTGGCTATTGATGTCTTGACTGTATACCATCCAATAAATTCAAAGCAGTAGTTCTTATTCCAGCACATTTAAAATTACTATAATTTCCAAAATTTAGTAAAGTCCACCATCTCTTTTTTGCCAATACCATCAGGAAGAATAATCCAAATCACTTGGAAATGATGTAGATCCAAAATGGAAACATCAAAAGCTGCCTTCTCTCTTCTCCATCCAGTGCTTATTTCCATGGCTAACTGTTGTTTGTAGAATCCAAGACAGTGCATCACTACAGTCTACTAGAAAATTTTTGGTGACAATCCAATTAATATACATAAACCGTATATAGTGAAAACTGAGAACTAGGCATCAAGCTTTCAAAGAATCCTAGGTTCTAGTATTCCGAGGTACTCCATACCAAACTTCAAACGTGCTGCGGCAATATAGCTCCATCTGGTAGTATGGATACATCCAAATAAGGCCTTAGTATTATCCAAGAAATGGAATCATTACTTCTAAAAGAATAACTCCAATATCGAAGCTGGCCACAGGAAATCTTCCATCTTACGACCATCTTATTTCAAGTGTAGATATCCAACCAGCTGCAGAAAACATCCTCTACGGATCCACAAGATACCAGCCATTGGGATAGAAATCACTTCCGTTTCCAACCCAAAATAGGAAACATAGATAATTCCCAAAATTTTAAATCCATCTGGGGGCCCTATATTTGAGTTTGTGTTTCTCACCATATCAAATACAAAATACCTGCCTAGAGAAACCTTGGAACTTACCCATCAAGTCTCCGCTCATAACGTCCTTCCCGTGCATGAAGTGATGGTGGGGGGCCATAAGTCGGTCCCCCACCACCTCCTCTGAACCCAGAAACCTCTCTACTACGAGACGCTATGGAAACTGTATCATCCAATCCCCGAGCTGCACTCGGAATGGTTCCTGGTTCATTATAATCCGTCCGTAGGTCTCTATCTCCCATTTTGTTGACAGAGTTGTGTGCCTTCTGCGCACTTTTGATGTCCACAAAATCCACAAACGCTGCCACTCCACCTTCTGACCCCCTTTTAGGGAGTATTTTGACACTTTCAACACGTCCATATCTGGAAAAAAAACAAAGCAACGCAGATATATTAATGCTAATACAAACGTATTTAAAAAATGTGAAAAACACAATGACAGTCTCAAATACTGTAGACGTCTGAACAGTGAGCAAATTTATTGCGGGATCCTGGGGACAGCTGTTTTTAACCCTCTACCCTGAATCAAAAAACTGCCATTTGGACTTTCAAGCCATATTTTTGTGTTTCTTTTCTTTGGTCAGAGAAGCATTCCTGGTTAAGCGACTATGAAACCCATCTTTTGTAACAACAGAACATACTCCCCAACAACTGCATCTTAAGAAATAAAAGGTACAATGGAATTGCTTCTTTTTAAAAAAAGACTTCTGACAAGTTAGGCCTAATTAAATTAATAGAGCTGTGTCAAAACAAGTAAAAATAAAAATGTTGACACTTTGCTTAAGGAAAGACACCATGACATTGAGACAGCTTTTTCATCGCTCTGATCTAAATTTAATTCATTCAGTGTTACAACAACGGTGTTCATTCTGATTTCAAATCTCAATCTTATTTATTTGCAATAGTCTCTTGGTACACTTTTGAAGTGCGACCTACAAATGCACCTTTGGACTACGTTCTGGAGTTCAACGGTTCACTCCCCATTATGGAACAGGAATACACTGGTCACATTCATGAAAGCTTCAAGGAAGGTGACACCTCCCTGTTTAATATATGCTCTGAAGTTAAGTAACTGCAATGGCATAAACTAAGTGTGGATGCAATTATAAATCAGTAAAAGTCCTTGCAAAAAATACTACACACTACACATATGCTTGTGTAAGAAAAGACCTGTATGAGCACGTTCTGTAGACAACTTTCATAACCCGATACAGAAAATGAAGGTCTAAATTATATGGAGTTAAACAGATTTTTTCTGAACAGTTTAGGGGACTACATACACCAAGCTCCGTATTCAAATTGTGAACTGCCAGTTCACTCAGTTATTTCTAAAAAGCACATAATATTTGCAAAATGTAAACAAGCAGATTTCGGACAGAATACAAATATACAATAGAAAGAGCAAGACCTGGTTATAAATGTCTGTGAGGAGGAGGAAAATGTAGTTCGTTGATTCATGAGGCTAGAAAAAAATGATACCTAAAGGCAAGAACAAGGTAAAAATCAGGCAAATTCCTCACTGCAGTGCCTCAAAATTGCTCCCAACGATGGCACAGAAAAAAGGGTCACATGAAATTAATTGTACTGCAGAGGGTAAAATTATTTCAGTACCGATGTCTGACTGCATTCTATACAAGACTTTTAATAAATTAAAAATTAGCTGTGCCAATAAAGATATATTAAATAAAAATTGCAAAAGTTGCCCAACTAACAGCAGACTTTCCATTCGCAAGCTACCTAGTGTATTATATACATAGGAGTCCTTCTTGATTTAAATTGTGTCTTCCTGTGCTTCATACAGAAAACACACTATTCACTAAATAATACACGAAGATAAAAAGCATATTTAAAATAGATGAA
>NW_017729014.1:21894383-21899288 GCF_001723915.1 Gavialis gangeticus
TATATATATATATATATATATATATATATATCTCCATATATGTATGTATGTATGTATGTATGTATGTATGTGTGTGTGTATGTATGTATGTATGTATGTGTGTATGTGTGTGTGCGCGCGCGCGTGCGCCCGTGTGTGTGTGTGTGTGTGTGTGTGTGTGTGTGTGTAGACACATATATATATAAAACTAGACAGATAGATCCTATGTTATTTATCTGTACAATGCATACATAGCACAACAAAAAAACTGATTCTCCTTGGTTTCCTAACATGCAACACTAAATTAAAACAACGTATTAATAATTGCTGTTGCTGCTGATGATGCAGAGCAGCATGGAGGAACAAGCAAGAGGATGAAAATAATGAGTGCAATATTAGCTGACACTTTGAAACAGAGATACCACCACTTGCCTTAAAAGTTCCCTCAATGTTCTTAAAATCAATGTGACAACTGTACAGCGCATTATTAAACCTCTTGTGAAGCAACATCAAAATCACTAAAAAGACATTACAAAAGAAATTCTCCGTTTCCACATTTTCCACTCTGCTACATACTGTCCTTCATTTGCAGATTATTCAGATGACTGTACTTAGCAGAGCTTCATCTGTACTTCTGGAACCTCCTCCTTTTAGAAGGGGATACTCCCCAAAATGTCCTGTCAGCTCAGAGGAGGAGGTACACGGGGGGCCAGCAGTATATCAAGCCTTGCATTTAAAGAAAATGGAGAAAAAGAAAGAGAAAAGGACATGACAGAGGAATAGTGCAGGATACAGAACAAAGATACAAATGCATGATGCGTAGGAGAGAAGAGGAGGAGGAGGAGGAGGAGGATGAAAGAAAAAAAGTGACCAAAGGCTTTTTATTTTTGTATTTGGGTAAAAATGAGACTGTTTTAAGCAAACATATTGGGGGGGCAAGGCAGTAAGATCCAATTCCGCCCAACCTCTTACATATTTTAAAGACTCATGCCTAGGAGACACAAAAAAAAGGAAAAAGATGAGATGGTAATGAATGTTACAGTTTTGTTTTCCTTTGATTTTGTCTTTATCAGTGCAGTAAGTGTTGTGCTTAGCTTATCAACTTGTGTTTTTACTTCCTCATTGTTTGCAAACCCAGTTTGACTGTATTTTTCCATACTTTATCTGCAGTCTTCAGCAAGAAATTAGTCTAAATGTCATGCACTCCTCAGGAAAAATATAATCCTAGTGACCTTTAAGTCTGCAATAATATTCAGCCAAGTTAACAATGAAGCAGTGCCATCTGCCAGTTCCATGTGACACAAACTCCCCCAAAATGCTGCTTCCACTTTTTTTATCTACATCATCTTTTCTTTTCCTGTTTTCACCAGCTATAGCACCTGCAGGTCTTCAACAAATGAATAAAAGTGGCTCCCCGATTTTTATCTTTCTTATCATTATTGCTGAAATTGAGATCCAAGAATCCAGTAAATTGTTTCACCTATGCCTCTATATGGGAGAAGAGGAAATGCAGAAGATCAACAGAAGTTGATATTCATACATGAAGGTAACCGTCAAAAGCACAACTTCAACCATCCTGTATTAAAAATGGCGTGCTCACACATTTCCTCTGCTTAATAAATGGTTTCCATTCTTGTTTAAAAAAGAACTCAGTCGGATGCTGTTGGATGCAGAATAATTTCATTTGTATTAATTTCAAGCAGAGAATAGCCTTCTGTATCTCTGACTACAGATCTTCAAGGGGTTTAGTGCAGCGCTTCAAAATGGTCTGATATACAGCCATTCTCTGCTGAATGCCAGAAATATTTTTCTTAATGGTCAGGGGACCACATATCCTCATCCTACCAAAAAACAAACAAACAACTGAACTGTGTTTTTTCCCTCTGCATGCTGTTTGAGGCGTACAAATGGACGGACATCTAAATTATTTCCGTGTCCTGCCTCTACTGCAGCCACGGTCCTAAATCATTCAACTTGGAGAGGGCTCGTTTTAATCTATCTACTATTTAGATATTGAAATCTAGAATCTGCTTTGGTTTGCTGCCCTGTATCCTTGACAAACGGTGAGGATCATGTGTGACAATCGACTTTACTGGAATGGAGAGGGAAAGTGGGGGTGAGGGGAGAAAGGAAAATCTCCGCGAAGACAGCTGCTTTAACAGGAAGATTTACATTTTCCTTGCCCCAACATGGTCTCTGTCCTTTGATTACACACATCCTTTAGTCCCCCACCGTGAAGATTAATCTGTCTAGTGATCCGACCCAGCCCCACCCGTTGGCTGCTCTCTGAGTTGCTCCCGTCTTGGCAGTTGCTGCCGGGAGGGGAACTGCATTGCTCCATGCTATCTGATCCGAAGGGGAGATCTGCAGTGCTGCATCACAAGACAGGTTACTGCAGCAGAATAATACATTACAAGACACGGATACTTTCTCGAGGGCTGGGCGGAGGAGGAGCAGCACCAACGCAATGTTGCACTATGGGGATCGCAAGTGCCAGCAAAATGGAGCAAGAGCAGAACAAACAGGCGCTTTGTGCGGTGTCACCTTTGTCCGCAATCCCCAGGGCTGGGAAGAGGGGACAAAAGGACGGCGAGACCTTCACGAGCGTGGACAGAGCGGCTCCCCTGAAACCTTCATCTCATATCTTTATAGCGATGCGTCAGCCCTTTCCAAGAAGGCTGCGTTTCACAATCGCTGGCAGGCAGACGAGAAAACAAAGAGGAGCGTTTGCTGAGCTCGAGCTCCACGTACCCACAGGAAAACAAGGCTTTTTTTTTTTTTGAACAGCCTTTACCCGGGTCAGACGCCCTCCGCTTAATCGGGAACTCGCAATGCACAGACAGGGTGGCGGCAGTCTCATGATAGGTGCAGGAAGCTGCAACTTTAGGCACCGGGATTGCTCGTTTCCCGAGACTCGGCAGTGCTGTCATGGAGAATGCCGAGGCCATTTTTCTTTGGAGATCACAACCCCACAAGTATCGCTGCACGAAGACAGGGGGAAGACGCCATAGGGCACCGAGTCCATCTCTCTGCCAGTGCAGGGCTGCAACTGAGAGCTGGAAACAGAAATCTCAGCCCCTTTTTTTAAGCGGCTAGATCCACGAGATTCAGACGGACAAAGCTATGCTAATCCTGCTGTTCAGACGAGGAAGAGCAAATCCTCATTTGAACATTATCGGTTTGTACACTGTAGATCACACAGCCCTATAATCAAGCAGCTGAAATGTCTCTGGGCTCTTGGCATGGCTGCTGCGTGTGCGCGTTTCTCTCTCCCTGCTCGACTCTTCCTCCCGTAGCAGCGAACAATGAAGACAGGTTGGGAAACGCTGCCCTCCGCCAATCCAGAGCCGGCTTCTCTGCTCTTCCCTCGGGGCAACGTGTCACTGAGACAAAGCCCTGCTGACTAGGGACGGAGGTGGAGGAGAAGAGAAGAGCAGCAGTCTGCTGAAGTCATCCCTCCCTAAACAACTTCCTTCCAACAGCCCGGGAACAGGGAAATGCAAAACAGCCCCGATTTGCAGCCCCGGTTCGGTTACAGGGGGACCTTTCCACGCTGGCATTTTGCACTGCAATTAGCCATTTGCTTTCCCTGCAAATCAGACATTTAACGCAACCGTTGGCTCTTTCACACCGCTTCAACTATTCCCCAGTAAATAATCTTTAAACAAAGGGCAGCCTGTGAAGGGGCTGAGTGGTAAGAGACCCCTAGACAAATATTTAAATTAGGTTTTATTGTTTTATAAATCGGTAGCTCTCTAAAGACCTTTTTCTCATCTGCTCTTTTTCAGAAGCGGAAAGAGACCATCAGCTTTTACTGGGCAGTGACATTTCCCTCATTTCCATATACTTCTTAAATGATCTGCCCTCGTGCTCCGTGAGAGCTCCCAACAACTCTGAGGAAAGCGCTGCGCCTCTTAAGGCCGTGGCTATGTAACTGCAAAATCGTGGGCTGCAATTCCACCCTGATGTCTGAAACCCTCTTTACACGTTCCCTTCAATGCCATTAGGGCATCGTGACACCTTACAGACCAAGTGGTTAGGAGAGGTATGCGCTTTCCTAGGCTACAGCCTACTTTACTAGGACAGCTCATAGGTCTCTGAATGAGTCAGATCTATATATTGATGCCACACCGCCCTGGCTTCTGCCTAACTTCAGGCTGTTAGGACTAACACCTCACCTCTTGCCATTTTTCATAATGCTAAAATCCCATTTAGAGCTGACAATTTTTTCTTCTTTTGTTGCTGCAGCACTGGGTATCAATGGTGTTAACTTGACAAGAGATACAGTTACAGCAGGACACCTCAACACCTGAGATGTCTTTGCAAGGCCCAAAGCCAAAAGCCAATACCTTTGGCAACCCAAGAAATGCAGCCTGCGCAATGCCTGGGCTGATTCGCCTTTTAAATTTATTATATAACTAACAAGCCAGGACCTGTGCCGTGCAATAAAGCACCCAGAGAGCTGGAAGTTTTGTTCAGGAGTCTGAATTACAATCTTTTTTTTTATGTTTATTTTTAAGCAACAAAATAATGGGACCTGGAATAACTGCCTATGCCCAGATGGCTAGGTCTGCCTTACATAATTTATAACTTTAAAGTAGTCCAAATATTTTATGTTAGATCCTGTGTTCTCTTTCATATTAACCGAAAAGTTAACGGTTATAGACAGAGTAATGTAAGACACACTAGACTATAAAACAAGGTTATATAAAACTACTCCAATGGGTTTTTTTAGTACAGCTCCTTTAAGCTACAGTTTCTATTCATTTGAGTTCTGGGTGGTGCTTTGTTCAGCATGCATTAGTGTTATAAACTAAAGTATGCTCATATTTTGACCAGCAAAACATGTAACTATTGTTGATCAATATAAAGTTCTTAATCACATGCCAGGAGAATAACCAAACCTCAAATAGAAGCACTGCCTCA
>NW_017729014.1:21904288-21920011 GCF_001723915.1 Gavialis gangeticus
ATATAAAGTTCTTAATCACATGCCAGGAGAATAACCAAACCTCAAATAGAAGCACTGCCTCATAGCCTCAACTACAGCTAAAAACAGGATCGCTGCTGACAACATGTTAGCAACCAAAGTAGCGCTTAAAAATATTTAACTAGCAATGTAGGTATTTAACTAGCAATTCCCACCATCTGAAGCACACAAAAGTTTTATCCTAATACAACACTAAATAGCTTCCATCACTCACTGCTTGAGCCTCACAAAACCTGGAGGGACTGCATCTTCCTCTGCGCTGCACAGCACCTAGCACACTACACTCCTCTTGATTATGAGCACAACTATCCAATAATAAATACAAAATATGCCATATTAAATATTTCAAAAGTTGCACATGTACTTGCCCTATATATTTCAAACCATGTCATTTTACCTGATTTCATTTTCTGCATCTGAAGTTTAAAAAGGGATTACTACACCAAAAATGGCACAAAACATAAAAGGCAGACACGGTTCTTAGGGTAGATGTGATCTCTTTTGTTAGACCAACTTTAGTTTATTAAAGTTTATTAGACTAAAGTTTAATAAATAATAAACTAAAGTTTATTAGTTTACTAGATTTTATTAGACTAAAGCTGGTCTAATAAAAGGGATCACATCTACCCAAAGAACCTTCCCTGCCTATGTCCTTGGACCAACACAGCTACAACCAACAACCCACAAAACATAAAAGGGTTTTTATACTTTCATTGTCACCTTGAGTCTGGAGTGGCACAAAATGCACCGTGTTGTGCATTACAGCTTCTTCAGACAAACACTCCCAATGGGATCACAGTTCAAAAACCCAACAAAATGTTCGGTGAGACACAAAATTTTGCAACGAGTAGGAAAGGACATGTGCACTTATGAAGAGCCATTTGTTACTGCAGCCCTGACGATCCAGAAAAAAAAAGCTTCTTGCTCACAGATTCATAAAAAGGGAAAGAAAATCTAAAACAAAAACGTGAGTCTTGAAGGTAAAAATTCTAACAAATATGGCTATCTATAAAGTAAATCAAGGGTAAGGAGTAAATTATAAAAAGATTGGAAATGTGAAAGAAAAAAACAGCAGACTAAAAAGATTTAAAAAAACAATGGCTATAAATGGCTTTCAGAGAAAGGAGCAGCAAGGTAATATGTTAACAACAACCAGGCGATCTTTTCCATCCCAGAGGTGGCTACATTCAGTGCTATAGAAGCAACTGCAACAGTAATAATAAAAAATAGATAAGCTATAAAGCACCAAGGGACTTTGAGATAAAAAATGGCATGAAAAGACACAAATTCAGTTGTCCATTAATATACTGTTACCCCTGGCTGAACTAAAAGGTTTCCCTTTAAGTTGCCTGAATTGCAAATGGTGAAACAAATACACGCACAAATTTAGCCCCTGTCCTGTGTGGAGTAACCAAAACATTGCTCCAGACTTCAGAAGAGGCACTAACAATTACCTTCAAACGATAATTCACATAAACACTGCACTCTGCAGTTCTTAGTAAAGGCTTAATAGGAGATGCCCTAGCAAGATCTATTATGAAGACTTTCTGACTCTTACCAATGATAATACATACTACATTATGAAGTTGCTAGTTGTACTCCATAGTTAAGACTGAATTGTGTTTTAATCTTCTAATAGATCAAGCTTTATAAAAAAAACTGCACACGTCAAAGGAACAAGACATTTTCCGTACTATTGGTTTGTTCGTTTGCCCATGGCCAACAGACGGACCTGTTACGTGACGTTCCACTTACGATAGAATTAGTTGAACAAAACTTCCCAAGGATCAGGAAGTCACTGGGCTCTAACACTAAGTAAACCGAGTCAAACGAAGAGGACAGGTGTCAAGCAGAAGAAACCATTCCCATTATCTTTTCTAAATTTTTGGAACAATGAAGTTTACTTCAGACCCATGGGTCTCACTCGCTGATTCTTCTCTAGTTAAAAATGAGCTGAATGTCCCTTTAACATTGCAGAAAATTCTTTCCATATTATGAGTTTTTCTATACAAAGTATTGCACAGTTATTTTTCAAGCCTCTGTGTAACAATGTTTAAGTACTATTATGCAGTTCCTATTGGGCTGGAAAATATATTCCAACAGAAACCTCTGCGTTTTTGTATTGAGACTTCTGGTATTTCATGAAGGAGAAGGAAAAGCTTACGGTTTCCTTTACTGCTGCAAGACTCAGCTTTTCTTCAATTTCTAAATTAATCTCTAAATTGCTATTCTTACCATGAGCAATCTGAGCACTGTCAGATGTTATAAAAACAAAAATGCAGGATATGAAATACAGAGAGTGTGGAGTAATTTTTACAGTTAATGCCTGCATAAAACTTTAGTTGGCACTTTTATCAGCAAAACAGGATGTTTTAAAAATGTCTTTGTACCACACACATGCTGCCCCACTATTTTCAGAGACCCTCAAAACAAAGCCTGATTTTTTTTCCCCCCTCAAATTAAACTCTTCAGCCAAAAACATTTCATGGAATTTTTACAAGGAAAAATCCCAACAAGTTAATTAAAACTATATTTCCAAACATGTACAAAAAGAAATGTTAGCGTTTCAACACTGCCTTTATCATCAGAGACCCAAATCTGAATTCCCTGCATCTCTGGAAAAGTATATTTCATACAAATGTTGAATAAATATTCAAGTAAATGTCATCTTCTGCATGCCATGGCTAAGCTATATAACACTGCTTCTCAGACTAATTTTGGAGTGGGTTATAATTTGTTAAATTAAAATTTACAATGTAAAATGTAAAATTAAATGTAAACTTGAAAATGTGTCTCAAATAACTATGCAGAACTGAACTGATCAGCTTAAGACAGTCTTGTTAAATAAGCAGTGATGTTGAAGAGCCAGCAACAAGCAAGGCCAATTTATCCTTCTGTTCCAAACACTGGACATTTGCCAAAAGCAAATGCAATCTGAAGCAAATTTCTGACGCATCTTGTCAAGGAAAACTTGGACATGTAAAACTAGTTTGTGGGTACAGATGCAGACAGCACCATTGTATGGTCATAGGAAAGTTGGGCTGGAAGGGACCTCATGAGGCCATCTAGTCTAGCCCCTGCTCAAGGCAGGATCATCCCTGATGAAAGCAAGCATTTGTCCAACCTGTTCTTGAAAATTTCTAGAGATGGAGATTGATAACACCTCTAGCTAGCTTATTCTGATGCTTGACCACTCTCAAAAAGTTCCTCCTAATCTCCAACCCAGATTTCCTCTGCTGCAGATAGAGGCCATTGCTCCTAGTCTCATCCCCTATGGCCACAGACAAAAGTGAATCTCTATCCTCTCCATAATCATCCTACAGGTATTTGAAGACTGTTATCAAACCCCACCCCCGTCTTCTCTTCTCCAGACTGAATAACCCTAGTTCTGTCACTGTTGTCAAAAGACATCTTCCCAGGCCTCTAATTAATGTCTGTCACCCTCCGATGGACTCTATTTAATCTGAAGTATGGGGCTCAAAACTGGACACAGTAACTCCAGGTAAGGCCTCACCAGTGCCAAACTGAGTGGAAGAATAAACTTCCTTTAATTTGCAAGTGATGCTCCTGTTAATACAATCCAGGAAGCTGTTGGTTTTTTTTCTGCAACAAGAGCACACCGTTGGCTCATTTAGCTTATGGTCCACAGCAACCCCTGGTGCCTTCCCTACTGTGGCCTAGCCAGTTATTCCCCAGCCTTCATATATTCCATCCCAAGTGCCAGACTGCACTTGACCTTGCTGGGTTTGATCTGGTTGATTGTGGACCACTGTTCCAGTCTATCCAGGTCGTGCTAGAACCTAGTCCTGCCCTCCAGCACATCTGCACCTCCACTCAACTCTGTGTCATGTGTAAATATGCTAAGTGTGCGCTCAGTCCTAATACTGGACCCAGGAGACCCCTGGGGAAACCCCGCTTGATTCGTTGTGTTGGCTTGCCTCATTTCCAGCGGCTACAAAATACACTGAAGACAGCTAAAAATACACTCAATTCTTTTCTAATATTATCCATCCCTGTGAGCAATCCTTGCTGCCACAGCAACAGTAGGTAACCAAAGTAACCACACGTGGGAGTGGTGGGGAACTACATGGTCACCAAAGGAAAGGTCCCTCTCACTTTGGCTCATGCGATGCAAGGCTTTGATAAAACCCTGCTCTCATTTTGTCAGCACACCACACAAGAAGTAAAGTTACTCATATTACGAGAACTTTATTGTTTAGGTTACGGTGTGTGATCAGACTCCATAAAGGCAATGATTCTGAAAAGGGCCTTCACTGCCATGTTCCTATTAGTTTCCAGCTATCAAGACTCCCACCTAGCAATCTTCTTCCAACCGCTACTCCAAAATGTACTTGAAGTGATCTTTATTGACTCCTCAACCTCTAGCAAAAACAACAGTTTTTCCTCTGGTTTTCCTCCCAGCAACAATGATGCTTCAGGAAGTCTTCAAACTTCAGCAACAATTATTATTATGAAAATAAATTAAGATGATAGTGGGACAAGCTGAATTCTTCATGCAGCGTTCCCGCTTCTTTCAACTTCCATAAGTAGCCTTTGCACGCTTCCCAAAGTGCAGCACGGGTGCAAATGGTTGAGCAGACCCAGAGGAAGGATTTAGTAGAAGTCGCTTCAGGTGGGCAAGATAGAAATGACTTGGGCAATTTCTCAGTTTACACTATCATGGAACGTGTCATTCTGGTAATCTACCTTCCAGCCCTTTACCTGGCCATCTCCCTATGCTAGCCTCTTGTAGGCAACAGCCCAACTAAAAGAAACTGTGCTAGTGACAGAGGACACACATTTTTATCACATCACTGTAAACAGCGGTGTCCTGCCTACACCATAACATGCACCATCAGAGGTGTGTTAGTGGAACATTTAAAAAGAGCCAGCATAGACAAAGTCATTGATATCCTCGGCATCCACATGGGACGTGCTAAATACTTTTTGGCAGTTAGAACATCTGTGCTGAACTCTGTTTTCACTTTTAGCTTTTCAAATCACTTTTAAGGCATCAATCCAGGACTTGTACTAGGAGTAATGCTAAGTCGGCATTTGATGGGTTCTGGTTGTACTTGTGTTGCAAAGTCACCTTCTTGGTGGAATGGAAAGCTTTTAGAGATGTGATTATACATAAAAGGAGACAATTGATTGCATGCATGGTTAGAATAGTAAAAGCTTTGATGCTGTTTGATCATAACAGGGTGGGGAGGGTGCCAAAAGATTTTTTTTTCAAGCCAAGAAATGCTGCTTTGCTTCACACAAAAAAATTGCTTTGGTGGACAACAGAAGGTGTGGGGGACACACAGAACTCTGTCATGCCTCTCTACTAACTGCAGTAAAATAAACCTCATGTGAAGCAAGACAATGAAAACAGTTAACAGGCATCTAGGAGTAGGCTTCAGATATTTAATTTTTGGATTCCTCTTCTCAAACAAAGACTATGTTGAATGCCTGCGTTAAGAAATCTGCAGTTTCTTTTTAGAGGTGGCACTGTAAATAAGTGATCAGAGCAAAGCAACCAACTCTCAGCCCTACTCCATTATGGGCTTGTCTATATTACTGCAGCAGCAGATCCTAGCACTTAGTCAAGGGACCCGGGTGGGAGTCCCCAGGCATGCTCCAAACCAGAAACACATGAGGGAGGCTGCCCGAGGGCTCACCCCTCTGTACTACTCTAGCCCTTGTTCTCTGGCAGTCCTGAAAGCAACTGCTGGGCACAAACCAAGAGCAGACGCTGTTCAACTTCCAGGTTTCCAGAACATCTGCAGCCTTGATGGAATGCTTGGGTCCACCAGTACCACGACATGCTGCTACAGCAGCATAAGCCAACCCTCCATTTAAGTCACTTAAGGTCTCCATGCTGTAAATGGAATAATACTGCTTCTGTAGTTTTGTAATGTGCTCAGGTTTTCAGTTAAAAGGCATTAAAAGAGTAGCCTTTTGGGCAAATACAACAGCTGCAGTTCATGAACCCAAGTCCCTTACCCACATAAAGAAACCTGCGCGCACACGCTTTGAGCATCAATATATATTTTACTGTTTTATAAATATGCTTTTCCTACATCAACAGCTCCCCCAACACACACACACACACACACACACACACACACAAGTCATCAGCCATAGGGATTGTCTTCTGCAACAACCCACATGACCTCTAGGATCAAAGGGATTGTCTTCTGCAACAACCCACATGACCTCTAGGATCAAAACACCCAGGTCAAGAAAGGCTAAAACTGAATGGCAAGATAAGCATCTCCAATTCCCTGAACGGAGTGCTACCCTGAAAAGCTGGTTTGGTCTTTCTGGTCAGTGTTTTGCAATTAGATGCGCTAACCTTTTTTAATTACATAAAGATTATAAGTTAGTTCACATGCTGGGACTGCATCAAAACAGGAAACAGAAGATGAATTCTGATGCAATGGATTTAAGTGGGGATGCTAGTGCAGACGTACAGTAACAACTTCTCATAGGAATCCATGTATTATGTACAGTGGAATATACAGGTACACGTGGTCACTACCTGTAACATCACAGGAACTCAGCAAATGATAAATGCCCCAATATATCATTTTCTGCACGCACAGAAAATAGCGTGCCCATCTTCGTGTGTATACAAATCTCCATGACAGCAGGACTTCACATGCAGGACAAGGTTCACGAAGTGTTAACACAAAACATACTTGAAAACACTGCAACATGGATGTCCGTGAAGGTGCCTTGAAGCAAGTCGATTAATGCATGCATTTTAAATGATTTTATCTGAACAAATAGGAGTCCTGGCAGATTTTCACTTGCCCTCAACGCTTCACAAAAATATCTAATTTCAGAGTGTTTTGGGTCATTACGTATATAACTACAATTTCATTGTTTCAGTCTTTTCAGCCAAATTCACATTTGTAACAAAACACTGTGATTCCACAAAAGTCAAACTGCACTGCAAAAGTTTTGACTGCATTGTACAGACAAGCACAGATGGATTAAGCAGAGTAAGCATAAAACTGTAGATTTCTCTTTTTTTTTTTAAATGATTAGGTGTGCTGGCTCTGCTGTAACCATCACAATTACATTGCATCAACCTGAATTAGCCTGAAATTTTAATTAAATAGCTATCCTTTACTTTCTAGCCTAAACATTTGTATAGCTCATTTCATTGCCATGGTGACTTGAAAGAGTCACCACACTGCTGTGCAGTGGCTTCATTTCAGTTTTTCAAATGTAGCCATATTAGTTTGGGGAAGCATAAATTGATTTAGTACATGAAAAACCTTCTAAATGAAAGCAGCTAGGTAGAATCATTTTTATTTTTTCTTTGTATGAGGTTTTTTTTTTTTAATTAAAGGCTACTTTCCATCATAACAGTGGGGGAAGTACCTTTATGTGACAAATCAAGTTTTAATCACTGCCCTATACGACTGTTTCCTTGCTGAAATTAGCAGCTTCTTTAAACAGATCAGTATAGGAATGGCTGTCAACGACTGCATGGGCACCAGGACAGTGTGACAGTATGTTCTGTACCATTTCAGAGCATTTTCAGTGGTACTAGCAGCCACGAACACCAGGATTTGCAGACTTACTCCAGTCACCGGTTCTGAAAGTTCATCTGCAGCCGTTTCACTAATCTGAACTCGGACTGTTTCCCCAGTCCACAGAAACAGTTCATAACCAACATGTACTCCTTCAAAGTACTACTTTCAAGCTAGGGTCGCTAGCCAGCTCTGATGCTGCTCCTACCAGCCAGTCATCCAAATACAGATGGGCCAAGCAGAGGATGTTGAGCTGCAGCTAACCAACTAGCAGGATATTATTGAAAATAACCCGTCTGTCACTCCAAAGGGCCAATTAGCTTTTCTATGTCTATTTAGATAGGATTTTTAAAAGCCCTTTGGTGGGCAAGTTCCAATGACTTACAGCCATGCACATTGCTGGGGCAATACAGTCTGATCAACACTGCAGCTTTAGCGAGTTGTGGAAAGTCACTCAAATAAAAACTAGGTGCTTATGAAAATGTGTTTGTCTGTATTCTTCTCATAAAAAAAAAAGTTCACGTGGGCACAGAGTCATCTTTTCAGACAGAGACTGATTTGGGACAAACATGGGGCTGAAAGATCAAAATGGTATCCAGTCCATCCCCCTGCTCAGTGCAATGCGAGCACCTAAAATTTAGTGCAATTCCAGGCTTTATTACACACACAATTTTCTGCCAACAACATTATTAGACACTGTGTACAGCAGATATTTACATTTGCAAAAGAACAGATAAATAAAAAACTAATTAAAATCTGATTTAACTAAGGCATTATTACCATCAGCTTGTGTGCGATAAGAAACTATCTGATGGAATGGACTTCTCCAGAGCCAATATCTGATATACAGAACACCAATTTTAAAATCATTGGTACATTTTAAAGTAGTTGAAAGAGATTCCACTTCTGAAAGTGTATCCGATTTGACATCTATCATCCAAGTAATGAAAACCTGGTAGGAATCCAAGTCAGGTTCTTAATTGTGCGGCATACCACCATCCTCTGCAAAACTGAGGTAAAGAAGCCTCTAAAACAGAGTTTAGTAGTCTCAGTCTACAGGGACAAGTTCACGGGGACGGTTTTATGGATGATTTTACAGGATGATACTGGGGATCAAGTATTATTACTGCCAAATAGCTCCATAAGCAATTAATCAACCTGTTTTGAAATGGGTTGGGCAGTTCCAACTCTTTGATCAGACTGGTGTTTGAGTAAGATATATTTAGCCCATTTCACAAAAAAGAAAGAAAAAAACCTAGGTTATAACATGTACAAAAATATAATTAGTTTAAGCAGTAGCAAAATGAAGGCAAATCAAGTGAATGAAAGCATGTCTCTTCTGCTCTTGAAAGAAGCCTAGATCTTTCCACAGAAGCTACTAAAATAGCTGGTTTTCTCCTAGTTTATGGAAGAGTGAGGTACATGCAACTCTTTGCAAATGCAAAAAAAAAATCCAATTCAAATGGACTGTAGGTTGCAGGATTCCCCCAGTTCTGCACCAATCTGGAAAACCCAGCCCCAAGACAACGCAGGAGTATGAGAAAGTTATAGGCACCCAAGTTTTTCCAGGAGTTTTGGGAATGTATATTTCACTTCATTTCAGATACTGCCTTCACCCTTGTAATTTTATTCTGTTAACAGATTAATTTTCACTTGTCTTGCACTTTGGGTATGCTGTAAGTTTATTCTTTAATGTTATGCCATCCACTGTGAACCACCACTAGGTCTTGCTTAGTCCCACGAATATCTCTTTAATACTTTATTCCTTTATTGAGATGAGAATTCCACGTGACAAGATTTTCCATACCACAGGTTGTAGTTGCACAGTAAGTGTCACAGGTTTCAAAACGATTATTACACTATTTATATAAAAAGTAGTAATTACACCTTAAAATATCAGTGCAAAGCCGCATCAGTGAAGTTTGACTGAGGCTCGCCAAAATCAACATTAATAAGGATCGTCCACAGAGAGAAGACTGAGAACATTTCAAGAGAACAGGAAGGTGGAATGTATACAGCTCCGCCATTTCGTAGCATGATGTAAAACTGCAGGGGTGTTAAAGGTAAAAGTTAGCAAGCTTTTTGTTAACCCAGTTTACAAACAAGGACTTTTGCCTAAATCCCAAGGACCCACAATCTATAACTATTTTGTGTAAGTAAGCCACCGAGTGGTTGCACAATGTCTGCTTTCCCATCTTCAAGATGGCACACTTCCCTAGAATTATTTATTGGCCTTCTGAAAAGGCAGCTAAACTCAAATCATATTACAGCAATTAATCCATTTTCTATTTTACCCTTTTTCATTTAAAAAAATATTTTCCTATACTGTTTCTTCAGTTCTGGTCTGAGAACACTGAAAAAAAAAAAAAATCTCACAAGTAATCTCTCCCCAGTAATGAGCACACTGAGGATTCACCAGACTGTTTGGAAAAAAATGGATTATTTTGACTTTAGAAGTGGATTAATTAAAAACGAGTCCTAAATTGTTTTGGAAAAAAGTGATGGTGCCAAGAGTTACGTGGTTGCATAATTATCCAAGTCCCTGATGGATGCAGCTTCTCTGACACATCAGTCTTTGGGAGTGTACTGCAACACTTGAGATGACTCAGATACAGATAGCCCTCTTCAAAGTGGATGATAAACACTTCCGTACAGCCCAAAGTCACTAGAGTAACTGCTACATGCTCTGGTCCTCGAGCACAAAGTTACAAGCTGGAATTTCAAATTAAAAAGCGTACAGGTGCATGATTACGTATCTGGCCTTTTCCCCCCATTATGCTGATACAGCTTAACCAGAAGGATTACTTGTAATGTAGTGCTAATAATTCAATATTTCTTGGGGTTTATGTTTCTGCTTTTGCTGTTAAGATTTCCCAGTACTGCAGAAAGCTACTGAACACATACCAACCCTCCCAATGTATGTATAACTAGAGATTACTCCAGCTTTTATCACTGAGGGAAATAAGTGTCTTTTACTTGCACGTAATTATTTTAACTAGTCTGATCTACCTCCCCTCCCCACCACAACCCTTGGCTTCAGTTTTTAAGTCCATGTGAATATTACTGCTCCCCCTAGGTGCTCATGTCAAACTGCATTGTTTCAACACATGTTCCTTCCTATTTATTACCACAAATCTAGCTAATGCAACATCAAATCCTAGTGAAGACTATGCCGTTCATGGTTTCCACACATGAAATCAGGCAGAACTAAACACTAGGGGGAGCCTACGATTTACCTTGACCTGCAAACTTGCAATTGTAATGCAAATTGCCTTGTCCTAACCAGCGGTTTACCTTGTGTGAACTAACACAAGAACCTACATTATCTTTCAAAAAAAAAAAAACTAAGGGCCTAGCCTGGCCACGTCTTCAGACAGCAAGGTTATATGCCAAATAACTTTACACCAATTTACACCCAGTGGGAAAAACACAACAATATTTCACTATCTTAACTTGAAAAACTGTCTTAATATCTATACATTGCTCAAGAAATTTTAATTTGCGTTAAAGTATCTCCATAAACAAGTCATGACAAAAACCACAAAAGGATCCAAATGCAATAAGATTCCTACAACCCAACCAAGTATATCAGCAGTTAGTGATATGTTTTTGACAAAACAGGACAGAACTCCTAACACATGCGCCTTCAGTCCTCATCTTTTTAAATGACCAAGAAACACACATCAGTAATAACACAACATGTCTTGTAACCCTGTTTCCAGGAAACTTAAAGCACAGCAAAAATACTAAAATAAGAGTTAGAAACCATCTTTGAAGTGATAACAAATCATGAAGTCATAATGTGTGTAAAGAGGGCCTGTGAAAAAGCATGACTTAGGCAGCTCACTGGATTATAATAGTAACCGTGGTTGCTCTACAAAAATTCTCTTACAACACAGCCAAGGATATAAAAATGCTTTATGGGAGTTTAGTCCAGATTTGGTGTTCTTTGCAGCTTTTCATTACTTTCTTTGAAATAATAATTCATAGACACTTCTGTGGCCAAAGAGTTTGGAGTCCACATGTTGAAACCTCAACTGGATACTAAGCTCTAGAGCAGCCTGAGGATTCATGGACCCCAAGTAGTTGGGAAGCATTCCTCAAAATGAGCCCGTCTTGGGGAAGAAGCGGGTGGTTCCAGACAAAACTGCTCTATAGCATTCGCAACAGTCGGAGGAGAAGTTTAGAAATCTGTGAATAGATGCACAATGAAGAACAGTTTAGAAAGTGAAAGGTCATGTGTGAAACGGCACTGGAGCCAATATGTTTCACAGTATTACATTCATATGAAGTTCCTGTTGATGAGGGAGGGGGAATGAGACACCTACTCACACAAGGGCTACTACTTCTTAAGGCCCTGGATTGAAACTCTGGGAAAAAGTTGGATTCAGCTCCTGCCTACCAGACTCCTGTGACTCACTAGGATATTCATTTCATCATCTGGCTGCACCAGCTCACCACCTGAAAAATAGGGATCATACTTCCTTTCTCCAATCTGGGCCTGTTTTCTATATTCACAATATGGGTTCTCTGGAGCCAGGATTGTCTCGCTACGTGAACATACAGGGCTCAGCATAACTAGGCCTTGATATTGCCCCAGGATTTCAGGCACTAATGAAAGGATGCATGGTTGTTGCACACTTGGTCTTATTCCCTCCATACCAAGAAAGTCCCTGCTTAGAAAAGCAGAAACAAATGTATGACCATGCCTCATCACTTAAAAAAATATATATATTATTCAAATATGAACATCATTGGAATTCACTATATAGCCTTATTTTTGTGCACTCCTCGGGTATTAATTCTGGATAAGAATGTTTCGTTTTATTCTGAATGCAGAGTTCATTCAGTGGGAGGATTCCCAAGTTGCATTTGAATTTATAAACCCCAAACGACTCCTAATTATAAGCAACAAAGTTACTTTTGCAGACCTGGGAACATGCTTTTCCTAAGACTTCTACTAGAAAAATGTATTAAATCAAGGTATCATTAAGGGCTCACTAAATGCAACTGCAGAAAATGTTATTTTCGTATTTAACCACTCTGAGCCAGTGTGCATGGGGACCAGATCTGCTTGCTTTCTACCAAAGCAAAATTCACACTTCTCCTAGCAGACTAGACCCCGTACTGTGACTGGAGAGCTGACTTCTCCTCTACCCCACGCACCATCCACTCAAATACCCACCAGCCTCTGACTGCATAACCAGCTTTGTTATTGGCTACAGTGCATGAACCAGAAAGCACACAGCTTAATTTTAGGCTCCCAGAGTGAATTTCCACTGCTGGCCATTAGACAAAACGTTCTGTTGTAAACTGAGCAAACACAATGTAGAAGTAACTGAAAAAAGTATGGCACCTCCACAATGCCACTTTTACAAGCTGACTCATAAGAAGGTAGCCATATTTTAAAAGGTATGAGATGTTACCATAATGGCTTCTACTGTGCTTCGTTCTAAAAATAAATCGGAGGAACGCAAAGCCAAACATGCAGAGGGGTTATCTTATTTGGCATTTTCAATTTTAGTTTTTAAAAATTAGGCCGTCTTTATTCTTAAAACTCAGTCTTTGCTGTAAGAACCTCTTACCACTACAGAAGAGTAATACCCCCTCCCCCCAAAGATACCATAAGAAATCATGTGATAAATCCAGCCTTTTTTTTCTTCATAAGAAATCACATGATTTCTTATAAACAAAAAAGTCTGGATTTATTTTTTTTTTTAAATCTAAAGTGACAATTGTTAAAAGCCCAAGGAGGATCTGGGTAAATGAATGGGGGTTGGGAAGGGATGGAAAGCTAGCACTTGTTCTTGGGATAAATGTTGCTATATTTAGTCTCCTTGTTCTTTCTCCAAGCTGCTAAGCGTCTGTTTCAATAATGGTGAATGTTCCCCCCCGAATCAATAATTAAAATGAACCCAAATTATTGCAATCAGGAAACACCTTCAATTGCAACTAAATACTGTTTTAATGAACATTAAGTTCTAACATCAAAGATCATAACATGATATATAAAGTAATACTATTTTAAGAATGAGTTTCCAATTCATTGTCCTAGTTGGAATAAAATGTTTCAAGATCTAATGCAGTTTTTAAAATAAGTCTGAGATGCAACAGAAAGCCCTTTTTTTTAAAAAAGGGTTTTTTACATCAATAGTTTATGTTTTTAAATCCTTAATCTACATGACAAGCAGATATTATACCGTCTAAACACACACAAGGACGCCCACTTTTAAAATCTGGGCATAATTAATCATTCACCTACCTCTTGAAAGAGGCACAAAAACATGTACAGAAAAAGAGGCTTTCAAAGCTGGGAAGTCTGAGGACACAATACATCCTGTGCACGCAAGTCAGGCGCACTTGATACCAACTCCGATATTCTCCTCCAATTAAAAAAAAAAGCCAACAGTATTTTTACCAAGTAATCTCACTTCAATTTACAGAAAACAAAACTGCATCTTAATCGAGTCACACAGACGTGCCATAAGAAACAATTACTACAAAGCACTTTTGTCTTTCATCTGGGTAAACATCCCTTCCTACAACGGGAAGGAAGAGACTACACCAAAGTGAGAAATTTCCCACAGTAACAAGTTAATAAAAATGAAAACATCTCCCACTCGGAGTACACTTATTGCGCCTTTAAGGCCTAACAGACTGCCTCTTTTCCCACAATTCAAAGTTTAAAGTTTTAATTTAGCACATGAGATGGCATCATAGCAAATATTTTAACTGCATGTACACTAATATGGAAGCTGCAACATATTTCAGGTCTCAACCAAAAAAATACCATGTAGATTTAGGTTACCAACTGATACAACCAAAAAGGTAGCAGGCATTCATGCTTTAACGCTAGATTTTGAAAAATCCGCTTTTCTACTTGTATAATGCTGCTGGGTCACCCTCTTTGCATATCCTTTACCCAATTCTCAGATTGGGGGATGGGTGGGAACTTGATGTAGCCAAGATCAGCTAAATCTGAAAAGAGTTTTGCTCCAAACTAAGGAATTGTTCTTTCCAAGAAACCAACCTTATACATTACATATCCAGGCTCAGGCAGTTGCCTTTCATATGTATATGCCCAACACAGCTAAGCTCCTGCAACAATCAAACAGGACTGCAATACAATTATTGTGTAACTTGTCCCTTCCCCCACTCAACTACCCAACATACAAAGAAAGCCTTGCTCTATTGTCCACATACAGTACCTGCAATGATCCTTCCCTAAGTGAAACTTGATTCAACAGATACCTACTTAGCCATTTTAAACAACAAATATCTAGCAATTTAGACAGCTGGAAAAGCAGGAAAAATGCTGTTTTTACCTTTGTGTGCAATGTATTAGTACCTGGAGTCACAGCCAAACATTCAGATTTCTATACCCCTGATCACTACTAGTTTCTTGCATATGTACATTTAGAGGGAAAAAAAAACCAAACAGCTTTTTTTTTTTTTTTTTAAAGAACCAGTAAAAAAAAAAAAATGACATTTTTTAAGAAGCAAGTGATGCAACCCCTTTCACATTCCCCTCAAAGCCAGCAATGAAGATCCAGAGTGGTAAAACAAAAAACAAAAAAAAAGGCAATGAACTGTTCAGATTCTACCATTTTCCTACACCATCTCTAAGCAACACTACCATGGCAACTTTTTTCCTGCTTTAAAAATGTCTTGGGGAAAAAGGGGTGGCCATTAAAATAAATAAATAAATAGATAAAGAGGTAGGTAAGTAAATAAATAAATAACTTCACTTTCATTTCATACTTCCTAGTTAAGTTCAGTCATGTTTCAAACTAACAGGTTACTCTAGGGCATATATTCAAAAAAGAAAGGTGTGTGCATGTGTCTTTTATAATAATCTTTGATCACATAACTAAGATTACAGTTCACACAGAACCTTGATACTCTGAGGAAGAGTAACCTTCTGTATCTAAAGTTCCCTCCAAAAATAAATAAATAAATAAATGTGTTGATTAATATTAATCAGTGTAATTAATGATCAAGTTCTCTCAGCCAGAAGGATGTATTCCCCTAGTTTACGTAATGGTAACAGATCTGCATGGCTAAATTTCACCGCTACTCTGAGTAATTACCCTGCTTGTAACTAGTTTAACCTTTTTAAGATGCATTTACATAACATGGACAATTTGAATTTGACTGCAAGTCCACAATTCCCAGA
>NW_017729014.1:21925011-21933993 GCF_001723915.1 Gavialis gangeticus
TAGACCGTTCAGATGCTGGAGACCTTGATTAAGTAATATGAAGGCTTACAGACTTAAAAGAAAACAAAAAAACCCCACTAAATTTAGTCTTCAGAATAGGCAAGTGCTTATTCCAGACGAACAAAAAAAAAAGGATCTAAAGCGGCTGTGCCTTTCTGCGTACGCTCACTACTCCAGGTTTCTTGACGTGCTTTCTTTCCACATTTCGGAGCACGCCTTTAACTCCCCGCAGTTGGGATTTGGGAGCCTGGAGAACTCCTGCTACGCAGCTCCTGCCGCTGCCTGCCTTTGCCAAGCCGCCTCCTTTCCCCACCTCCCTCTGTGCAGGCAGATCTGCTCTGCTTTCCCACAAACTGGGTCCTAGCCGCCATTTTAGAAAGTCATTCACACAAGCCAGACCGCTGCACCCATCCACCACTTGAAATAGAAATCTCTCCTTGAATGCTTCCTCCTCCTTCCCTCCCCCAGCCTCGGGAGTATAAGAGGGCCCCACAGAAAAGCAGGCAAACGTCTCTCGGATCCACAGAGCTGCCCAGGGACAAGCCCGGCTGCATGTCACCCAGCCGCAAATGCTGCAATGCACGTGTCTGCACATTTGTGCATGTGAATTTCCCAGCCCCTGAAGCCCATTGCAATGACAAGGTGCAGACACCCAGTAGGGGACGGAGGACGCTATGCTTGTCTGCACTTTTGCATTTTGCCTGCATCTACTCCAGGCAAAGGCATTCAAATGCGCTCCCTCTCTTGCAAATGAGTGAAGGGTAGGACCAGACCCTTTCTTTAGTCCCCGCTGCTCAACCTCAACAACCCCGTGTGTGAGCCTGGGTTCAAGTCACGTACCCTTGCCTTATCAGCCACGGATGTGAAATAACAAGAGGCCCTTTACCAGTGGGGCTTCACCCCACTCTGCCTAGCTTCTCCTTTTTCCCTTGCCTTACTCATGACTGATGTGAAATAACGAGAGGCCCCTTACAGTGGGGCTTCACCCCACTCTGCCTAGCTTAAACGGGTGCAAATGAGCTTCCTATGCGCAACCCCCTGATTATGAGCAGGCAGGCTCCTTTCCAAGATGAAGACTGAATCTCTTTAGAACAAGCAACCACCAAAATAATCAATGATCCTCCATTTATAAAAGCCACAAGGCAGCTCTACTGCTCCTTCTTCCATTTCCTAGTCCAAGGTCCTCATGTCTTAGTAACTGAGTCTAATTTTTTTTTTCCCATAATGACTCATTATTAAGGATGCTCCGTCATTTTCGTGCACGGCAGAAAGATTCAAAAGGAAGCTTTCAAACCCCACCAGCGGAGTCCGAGCGCAAGAGGCAATCCTGGCAGTTTAAAAACGCTCCCTTCGAACTTTTATTTCGTGCTTCCTGACACATTCCCAATGTTTGTCAGCCTCGGTTCCCAAAAAATAAAAAATGTTTAAAAAAAAAAAAAAAAAAGAGCAGCATTGAATCTCTCACCCGGTTTCATCTCCTCAGATAATTCAAAAAGGAAAAAATATTTAAAAAAAAAAAAAAAATCAGGAAGGCAGCAGGGGAACTAAAACCATGCAGAAGACAGGTGCGGAGGAGAGCAGGTGTTTTTTTTTTTAAAGACAAAAAATTAAAAAAGCAAGGATCTCTCTCCCCCAGCGCAGAGTCCAGCAGGATAGGTCCCAAATGGCGTGTTTCTCAAGGCAGGGGATGCCAAACCAAGCGGTTTCCTTCCAGCCTGGTTTTTTTCTGCCCCTCTCTCTGCTCCACAGCCAGCCCCACCACAACCTCCTTCCTTGCGAGACGCGCCGAGATAAACACATAGCTCGGCACAAGGACGAGAGACACGAGAGAGAGACGGGATGATCCGCAGCGAGGACGGCCGGGCCCGCGGGCAGAGGTGCGCTCCGGTCTGCGGGACGGCGACGGGGCCCCCCCGCCCTCACTCACCGCTTGAAGTGCTCGATGATCTTCTCCTCGCGCACATTCTCCGGTAAGTTGCCCACCCAGAGGTGCCTGGTTTCCCGGACCATGCTGCGTGCCCCGGACGGTGCCCTAGCGCCAGGAGCTGCCTCCCCCCGCGGTGGCGGCGGGCACCATGCCTTGGGCCCTGCTCCGGGCTGCGGCTCCCCTCCCCTCCCCCCTCGCCTCTCCTCTGCTCCGGCCGGCGGCTCCCCGGCAGCGGCAACACAGCGCCCCTCGTCCGCCTCCTCCGCCCGCCCGCCCGCTCTGAGGCGGCTGCTGGCCTCGCCGCGCTCGCGGACCGGCCCGCGCATGCGCACAACCGGGGGGGGAGAGACGAGAGCGAGGCCCGCTCCCCGCTCATGCGCACACGGGGGGAAGGAGGCCCGCTCCCAACGCTGCCTGGGCTCCCCGCACATGCGCACACGGGGGCAGGGGGGAATACATGCGTGCGGCGAGCGCGGCTTGTTTTTCCACACGGCTCGCTTCCTCCGGCCGCTGCGCATGCGCACGCCCATCCTTCTCCCCCCACCCCCTCCTATGTTGATTTCTGCCATTGGGGAGCACGTTGGGGGTGCAGGAGAGAGAGACCCTGCCACACCTGGGGTAGCTGTCGTGGAGGGCTCGTCGTTGTCCTCTGTCCATATGAGACCGGATGCCTTTAAATAAAAGGAAAACAAATACGTGCCCATGTCTACGACTAATAATCTGAGCAGATCTAATCAAAGATCCCATTTATCCAAACCACCTTCTGCCTATGTCCAAGATAGGGCGGCCGTCATACAGGGTGTTCCCATTGTCCTCTGTCTGTACGAACCCCAGCGCCATTGTGTCTTCTGGTTTTCTCTTGAAGAAAGAGAGCACGTTTTTCTCTTCGAGAGAAAAAGAGAGGACATCAAAGGCACCCGGTTTCGTATCAATAGAGGATAACTGGACTGTCCTCTATGGCGGCCGCCCTACCTTAGACATAGGCAGACAACGTGCTTTGGATAAATGGGATATCTTTGACTAGACCAGCTCAAATTATTAGGTCACAGACGTAAGCAGACATGGTGCTTTGGATAAATGGGATATCTATTCATTAGACCAGCTCAAACAGTTGGAAAAATTCTCCTTAGCAAGCTTTCGGATCTAAAAACCATTTGCCAAGCTGAAGAAACATCACCGTGGCACGCCAACTGCAGAGGCCAACTGCAGGACAGTTTTTCAACCCAAAAGCTTGCTAAGTAAATGTTTTACAATTATTTAAGTTGGTCCAATGAAAAAATACCGGATTCACCCAAAGAACCTCATCTGCCCCTGTCCTTTGACCGACATGGCTACAGCCTCCTCACCTGTAGTCTTAGGCATGACATCTGACTCAACAACGTGGACGGTCATGCGCATTAGGAGAACACAAAACACCGGCACGCTCTCCCTAGGCCTGAAGAAGGGTGTCTGTGCCTGAAGCTTGCAAAGCAGTGCCGGGTTTAGGTTGAAACTACTCAAGCTACAGTTTAGGGCCTCTAAATAAGAAAAACAAATGGACATTTTCATTGTAATAGGACAAATATATATATGGCTCCACAGTCGTTATTCATATTAAGTTCATAAATTTGTGCAGAAATAACAATTCATCTTAAAAGGTCATGGAAATCCATTTTCATGGATTACTTTTATCGTATGGGGCCTCTTAAACTGGGCATATTTTAGGGCCTCAGCATGTCATAATCCAGTACGGCTGCAAAGAACAATTTTTCCAACGCCCACCTTGCTGGGGTCATCTGATCCCAGCAGCCTTCCCTGCCCAAGTGCAAAGGGGTTGGCCCCAATGCTCTGTAAATGTCCGTTCCAGCTCCTAACAACTATTTAGTTGGTCTAACAAAAGATACCACATTTACCCAAAGAACCTTGTCTTCATGTTAGACAGACACTTGGCCAGGATAGTTTAGTCAGGGAAGATCCTGTCTGGAGCAGGGGGCTGGACTAGATGATCTTGTGAGGTCCCTTCCAGCCGGACGTTCCTACGAACTCCGCCCTGGGGGATCCAGTGCGAGGGGAAATTTGGACCGCAGTGCATTTGCACTGGGGTCTCAGTCACTGAGGGATTAGGGATTCACAGCACTGCAGCTGCCCTGTGCCCAGTGCTAGATTCCTTAGGCACAGGGCAATTCTCAGCCACACCACTGAAAAAGTTAGGGTTATGTGATGCTTCTGCATTGCAGTGATACAAGCCACAGAAATACAACGAGCAGCTTATATAAAGTACATCTACACTAGATTCTCATGGCAGGCTTCATCCTCGTATTTATTTAGGAACAAAGCATCCCCAGACTGGATCAGAGCCAAAGTCTGTACAGTCTGGTATCCTCTCTGTCACTGACCAGCAAGAGATGCTAAAAGAAACATTTAACAACCCCATTGTAGTCTATCTGCCTTCCTCACAAAGTGTGATCCTTATTTTGTTTTAATTGCCTCAAAGCCTGAAACATAAGGTTTCAACAAAACATTTAAAACATACATAGGATCTTTCAGCTTCAAAGCCACCTGACCTGTAACAGTCTTGTGCAATATTAATTGCTGTTCATTGCACTGCTGTTAGGTTTGTTTTTTTTTAAATCAAAAGTTCTATTCGTGGGCCTGGTTTTAAGATTCCTACAGCCTTAGGCCCCATTCTGGATCCTTACAGATAAACCCTGTGCACCTGTACAAGCTTAAGGCTCCACCTCTGGAGATGCTGATGGAGAATCAAAGCCCACCCTAACACTGATACAAACTTTCTAACCAAGAAATACACATATATACATACATATACATACACACACACACACACACACACACACACGGCACAATTAAAGCCTCAAATTTACTTGCATAAATCCCATGTGAGAGTGAGTAAGCATTCATTTTTTAAAATTAGTTAAGTGCCCACATTACATTGTATTTTACATTTCTATAGCTCTTTTCATCCCTAAGGATTCCAAAGTGCATCACATGCTATATGCAAACACCAGCACTACATGCAACCTCCTCTGGGGTTGGAGGTGGAAGCTGACAACCAATCCCAACACTGTGCAGGGCAGGGAGGGAGGAAGAAGGTCACCAGAGCAAAGTCAGACTCTCTTACAAACTGGCTTTTACAAATCTTTACAGTCACCATCGGCAACACCCTTGGAAAGAGCTGATTCTCACACCTATTTGCTTAAGTTACAGATCTAAGACTCAGCCCACCGTGCCTACACATCTCAGACTTAAAGAAAAGTGAGAAAGAACAAAAAAGTCTCAATCTAAAGAGTCAGGCAGGGTAAGTAACGCCTACCCTGACGTCCCGGTACGCAGAAGGACAAATTATTGAAGTGACCCTGCCAGAATATGAATCTCTGGTTCCACAGAGTCTAATTACTTAACACTTGGTGCTTACCAGGCCACCCCCTCCAGCATCATATCCCAGCCCCTTCTTGGAAATCAGCCTTCTCACAGCTGTGAAGAAAATGGGGTGCAATTTAGCACTGGGAGTGAGAAGGGTTATCCAATTTTACAAAGAGCAAGCAGCACATTTAACAGCAGCACGACCCAGCCATCTTCCGCGTTGAGGCATTCCTCTTCCCACACAGAACCAAATATTTCTCAGGAGTTTGGAAGAAAAAAAAATGCTCAAATTATTATTATTTTACATTTGTACCCCACCAAGTGAATGGTTTGAGGTTAGGGTAAAACTGGACACATACCCACAGCTAATATTTTCTGGTTTGGGAGCCATACAAGCCAGGCTGGGGCTTTCATCACAAAGAGAAGACAGATCTTTCAATATTTTCCTTGGCTGAAGCTTTCTGTTTGCCGACAAGGCTTTTCTATTGATTAAAACCATATTCTTATGTGCTGGGATGAGCTGAGCTCAACGGCACTGTTCGCATTCAAGCCACAGTAATTCATCTCCGCCAAGTGCACACAATGTGCTCAATCATGTCCTCAGCCACAGCACAGGGACCATGCCCCGGTGCTTTTATAAGCCTTGTCCTAATTTAAATCCACAAAGCTGCGTATTTCACACCCTCAGCTCTACAGCACTCCGTTGGTTAAGTAAGGCCTCTGTGTTGCACCAACCTGGGTCTCAGAAAACCTGGGTTTTACTCCAGCCTCCACCATTTACCTGCTGGATGGCAGCCGCTCCCTACACCTTGGTTCTCCCACCTCTGGAACTGATATTCACCTCCTTTTGTGAAGCGCATGGAAATCTGCTGTTAAAAAACACTATATAAACAGCAAGGTCTGGCTTACAAGCATGCAACCGAGTCATTCACAAGCATTCAGCAGACATTACCATATCGCTGTCCTGACAAACCAACACAGTGAGCATCTCGGGCCATGGAACTAGGCTTGAATTTGACCTAATGCTTGTAAAACAGAAAATCCATACGGGTACTAATTATAAACAAGCACATACTGTTAATAGTATCTTACACCTTTATTAAAACTCTGCAAGGATCTGTTAAAGGTAAAAATTCCACATTTTATGTAAACCTGCCTTTTTCAAGGGCTTATCTCTTATGCAGAGTTTTCCCAAGTTGCGATTGTCACTTCCCAATTTAGCAAGCTGTTTTCAGATCAAACGTTTCCAAATCTTACTCCTCCACTACCTGCCTTTCACACTAGGACTTGCAAGAGATGACAGACACACACCAAATCCTATCTTTTTTAAATAGGTTTTGCTTAGGGTCAGTTTTCGTTCTCTCCCACTCCTCCGAACCCCCATATTCCTGCATACTGCAGGAAAGAAGGATGTTCTCAAGCTGGAAGTACATACACACAAAACCTAGCTCACTAGCAGAATTCAGGTCAGTAAGGAAAAGTGAAGTATCCCAGACGGTGCTACCCAAAAACTCCAATTACACTGCTAGCAGTGCATCATCCCAATCACATATCCATGGTTAAGCCATAGACGGTCCTGCATTTTAACCCGGTTAGGGGAAAACTTTTCCCCATTTACAGTAGGAGCGCAGTGGTATGACCACATTATAGCAAGAGCACTGTAACTAGCTCCTCCACCTCCGTTAAGCAATTTAATGCATTCCTGATCATACAGGAGACTGGAAGAGGTAAGAGTCAGAAATGGGTGTTGGGCCATTTAGTAATTCTATGAAACAAAGACCCATCACATTCATCACCAGCACAACTCTACTGGCTTCAAAAGCAGGACCAGACTTGAATCTAACTAATTAAACCAGAAGTCTGTCATATTCTCACGACAACTTTCACCGTTTACATTTAGCACAGTAATTGATGCCAACAAGACTGACCTGGTATCCGTTGTTCCAAACTTCCTGGAATGGCACACATATAAGTGAAAAGTCATGTACACTGGAAGGGACTATTTGAACTACTTCCACAGACCGATGGGTTTCAAATTACACCCAACCTCTTAAGATATGATGATCTAGGAATCCTTGCAGACCAGACAACTCAAGGAAATATTTGCTCAATGCACAGCAGCAGTCACTAGGGAATAAGAGATCAGGCCACATATATCAACAAGGAGACATACTGCATAAACCAGTATTTTTATTTGCAACTTGAACTTGTGTGCTCAGCTTCCATCAAGAAGAAAGAAGCAGCAACAGAGGAAAGCAAAGAGAATAAGAAGGTGCTTCCATAGCACAAGCTATGAAAAAGTTTGCAATACCGCTTGGAAAGCAAGAGAATAAAACAAACGGTCTTAGAGGTCTAAGTAACAAACCTAACAGGAGACCAACCGGGCATCTATTTACCTTTGCCCAAAATCCAAGAAAGTCATTAGCAGGCAACATTTTTATGTAGCTATGGAGCTCATCCTTATTATGCTACACATCAACCAAACTGTGGAATGCAGAGCCACAAGTGATACACATTGCTTGCTAAACTAATATTTCAGAAAAAGAGACTTTGAAGAAGAGGAGCAACTGTTATTACACTTGCTAACATCATGCATTTCTCATAGCTTTATTTCAGGTTTATCAGTCCTTGAACCCGCTCAGGGTACAGTACATACACAGTTAAATGCATCAGGAGGGTATGCATTATACCACTCTGAAGCAAGATACTCTCTGCCATATGATCAATGTATAATAGTGTGATAATGACTGTATTTTAGCAGAAGTCACTGGATTCTGTGCTTTTTCCTGTTATTTGTTTGTTGTGTTCTTGTTTTTAACACACAGGCATGCTCCGCTGTGCTGACCAAGTACTCTCAAAAAGATTGCTGCAGAAATTATCAGAAGCCTTTACAAGTTTGGATTTAGCTCCACACCCTAAGCTTAGAGGTGCTAGATACAGATTCCTTCCCTAACCAAACTCACGATTATTACTTTTATCACCAGTATCCAAGATGGGAACTACCAGCAGGTATTATCAATAGACAGTAATTTTTAAAGAAGTGCTACTGTTAATTAGTCTCTGGACAGGCATCATATAAACCCATCTGTTTTCAGAAGAGAGTACTGAATGGCAGTGAACGTTTCTGGTTTTTCGCAAGAAAGCACGGTGTTTCTTTGACACTACAGAGAGCACTACATCAACTCAGATAGTGCCAAAAGACTGCTCTTGAATGTTATTTATTAAAATGAATACCTTCAGACAATGGTCAAAGAAATAAGTGTTTCAGGAAACATTACCATTGAATTATAGTCAGGAATGATATGGAATAAGTTGGGAAAATTTAATTACATTAGGAAACTGGGGGGCTGTGGTGTCAACACCTGTACAGTCAAATGGGTCTCCAACTGGCTGGAGGGACGCACCCAGAGAGTGGTGGTGGACGGGTCGTTTTCCACCTGGAGGGATGTGGGCAGTGGGATCCCGCAGGGCTCGGTCCTTGGGCCTGCACTGTTCAACATCTTCATCAGTCACTTGGACAAGGGGGTAAAAAGCACCCTGTTCAAATTTGCTGATGGTACTAAGATGTGGGGGGATGTGGGGAGGAATAGGCTGCAATCAGACCTAGACAGGTTACAGGGGTGGGCGGACGAGAATAGGATGGGATTCAACACCGGCAAGTGCAAGGTGATGCACCTGGGGAGGAAGAACCAGCA
>NW_017729014.1:21934221-21942166 GCF_001723915.1 Gavialis gangeticus
GTAGATTTAGGCTAGATATCAGGAGGCGCTACCTCACTGTCAGGGCAGCTAGGATCTGAAACCAACTTCCAAGCGAAGTGGTGCTGGCTCCTACCCTGGGGGGCTTTAAGAGGAGGCTGGATGAATACCTGGCCAGGGTTGTTTGACCCCAGTACTCTTTCCTGCCACGGCAGGGGGTCAGACTAGATGATCTGCTCAGGTCCCTTCCGACCCTACAAACTATGAAACTATGAAATTCCCTAGGGATACCCCTGATGGGACCTTTGCTAGAGGTGGCAGAGATGCATAGAGACTGGAATACTATACCTGCTCCTGATCGCAAGGGTAGCTCCTCTTGACCAGGACCACGTCTCAGTGACTAGGCAGATAGCGAACTTCAGTGCACAGGAGTGTGAAAGGCATCCTCTTTTCCAACTGCTAAAGGTGCTTTGAAAATAGAAAGATCAGTCAAACCAAGATCCCCTAGAGCAAACATTATTTGGGACCTGTAGAAACCCGACAGTTGCAGAACCCATACATTGTATTTTACAGTTTTTCCTATTATTTATATAAATAAGTAAGCTGTCATACAAGACCCAGTTTGGGGCTTGTACCCCTTTTTACCACTCTTAGAGTAGTAAAAGTCAGAAGCTTTCCTCCTCTCTTCTCCTGCAGGAAAGGGGAGGGGGATGGAAAGAAATTCATGCCCTCCCCTAGTTGATTTTTGGCATGAAACATTCAGCTCCCATTTAGCCTGCAAAAAACTTCACAAGAACGGAAGAACCTTTTGAATGACATCACCACAGGAACAGGGATGGCAAAGGTTCAGCAATCAAAAGAGGAACTCTTACCCTTTTGTCCCAAGCACTTAGTAAAATAATTACAAAAAAAGGTGGATCTCGCAGTTAGAAAGGAGAACTGATGGTCTAATCAGATCTTTCATTGATGTATACCTGCTTTTTTACCAAGGGGAAAAACAATTAAAAGCACCATTTTCCATTTTGATTACCTATAGGAAGGACAAAACAGGGGAGAGTGTGTGCGTTCAGTCTCCAGACTTTCAGGCAGCACTCAGCACCGCACACCTCTGTCACCCTCCCCTCTGCTGTCCCAGGCAATAGTTAGCAAAACCCCTCTGCCCAGATGCCTTTGTTTTGGGCAGTGACTCCTCCATAGGAGTAGAGTGGAGGCTGCTATTGTTTCATAAAGAAGCTTAACTATTTCTAAAAGGAAGAACAGCACTCACCCCACTACCCCTGAGGTCTCCATGGCAACCAACCCAACTCACTGCAGGATTTACACCTTGTTTAGTTTGGGGGTTTCCAACCACTGATGATGACCTGTTCCTGGAGCAGACACCGAGTACAGACAGATAAAAGACTGCTCTTTGTACCCGTAGAGCTTCACGCAGGGGTCATCTCCACTGGCACACACTGCAGTTTGCACTAGAGCCTTGCACTACTGCAGCTACATCATTGGCTGAGCACTAATCAGGACACACCTACAGCATGACTATTCATTAAGACCGGTAACCAGTTCTAAGCAAACACATCTGGGAGTCCAATAGCCAATTCATCATTGAAGAAAGGAAGCTTTTGTTGAAAAAATTAACAAATCATCATCCCAAAAAAAGCTCAAATGGCTCATAAGATACACCCTCTAGCACAATTTTTCCAACTATTTAGTTGGTTAAGATAGCACGTTTACCTAAAGAGCCTTGTCTGCCTGTCCTTTAACACAGTGATTTTCAGATTTTGTTCCACAAACCCTGAGGTTCTGCAATTGCTCATCGAAGGTTGGGCAAAGAGACTGGGGGTAGCAGCAGAGCAACTACGGGGGCAGTTCACTGTCACTGCCAGGCCAGGCCACCCAGCTCACACCAGACTTTATCCGGGTAGGGGTCCCACAGCAGCCATACAAGAGAGCTCCATGACCGCAGAAAGCTTGAAAACCACTGCTCTAGCAAAACCTGGCAAGTCAAAAAATTGATCTCTGGTGCCAAGCAGTATCAAAATAAACACCTAGGAACAAAAAAAGAAAAAAGCTTTAAAATCTTGTCAGATATTTTCTACACCACACTAAGAAGGAGGGCAAAGGGGCTAACAAGTTACAAAGAAGTGTTGACAGCCCAAAGCAGAAGGAACATGCAGTGCCAACCCTTGGGCCCGTTCAAAGCTGCACGGCTCCGTTGGTTGCAGCATCTAAAACACTGCTGAAGGCCAAGTAGGATAAAGTGAAAAAGCATCATGTGGCATCCTGAGATGTTTGCCCTCCCTGGTGGGTGAAGATCTGGTCCTGTGAAACTGGTTGGAGTTTTGCCATTGACTTCAGCCAGGGCTCCAGGATATCTGCTGGGCATTTCTCTCATGCCCGGAGATCACACTCATGCTGGCAGAAGTGCATTGCCTAGACACAGCCCCCACCTAGACACAGCTGCAGGGTTGTGCTTACCTTGGTGTATACAGGTACTCCTGGGATACACTCCCTAGGGTGTATATCCACATAGCTCCAATCTCCAAAAAAAACCCCTCGCTCCAACTGCCATAATTTATACAGGTATAACTTAAGTGTAAGCCAGAACTTAAGACAGCTCGAACCATTTTAAGCAGCGTATTCACTTGACCTCCTGGTTACACTCTAAAAAAAAAAAAAAAAAAAAAAAAAAAAAAAAAAAAAAAAAAAAAAAAAAAAAAAAAAAAAAAAAAAAAAAAAAAAAAAAAAAAAAAAAAAAAAAACTATTTTCTAGTCAATTTGGAACAGATTTCTCATATTTTGATCATATAACATGTGGCTGGAGAAAATAGCAAGTCATCTGTCACTATCTAACAAATCATTTCAGCAATGTGATTACATTGTTTCCCAACCCAAACATTTTTTAATAGTTTGGGTTTTTTTTTAAATAAGCTAGTTCAAAAGTCTTTTCCTATATTTTCATGTCAAAAGCCCATACACTGCTTGCAAAAGTCTCTGGGAGTAGAGTCTTATTTTCTTAATGCAGCATCTAGCACAACAGAGCCCAAGCTGCTTGGATATTAAGCATTCCTATGCAAAAAAAAACAAAACCCAAATATCTTTATTATTTCATCATACGCTGGCATTGCTTAGGCTGTTGTAAGACTAAGGGGAATACCACCGAATTAAATTAGGTTCTGCCTGATACCGGTACAAAAGAAGCAAGACCAGAATCAGATGCTTTTTATTATTCCTTATGGAGTGTTTTTAAAACAAGAGAATAATGACATTTCTTTCCCAATCCCGTTTGAGAAAATATTCGAATTTGGCCACAGCTCTGATGAACCATAAAGCAAAGCAGTAATCACTCAGGATCAAATTAAGCAGAAGAGTTGATGGGGGCTCTGGTACCTGTCAACATGATTTCACACAGCAGCATCCCGATATCATGATCCCTATTCAACACAGTACTAAAGTAGGGGCGCTCTCCTCCTGTTGAATTCACCTGCTTCACATTCAGCTGGTGCTCAGATCTGCTGTTACCTTTGGGTCTGCACCAGTCTGTTGAGGCCCCTACATCTGCACTCCCCAAAGGCTCCAAATTTCTTTAATGTGGCATACTCAGCACTGTGCTGATAACTGTGTTTGCAAATTAACTGCTGCACAGGCAAAAATAAGAGAACAAAACACTGGATAATCTTTTTTAAGGGGAGATTTTTTTTCTTTAAATTGCGTGAGTTATTGTGCAGTTGCTTCATCCACACCACTACTGGGTGAGAAGGGATACAAAAATCAAGTCGGGAAACAAGGGGGGGGAATAAAAGCCATATGGAAGGTCTGTCTCTTCTTGCATGTTTTTAAGAAGTTAGTTTGTATACAAGCTTCCCCTTTGAAGTCAGGAATGCTGTATGTAGGCTTCAACTGTTAAAAAAGAAAATTAACTTCTTAGTTCAATATTGAAATTCAGTTAGTGGACAGTGTGAACCTGCATACTATTGCTATTGCCTGTTAGTTTCCACACCTGGTAATAAGACGTTAAAAGAAACCTGCATTTCACAATCATAGCAAGCCTGGAAAAGATTTGTACAAATTAATTGCTCACTGACGTACTGCTCAGCTTCAGTCTTGAAGCTGCATTAGTGGAGCCCTGCTGGTTTTAATGGGACTGCACTGGTGAAAGGACAAACAGATCAGAGCCTTTATTTCGCAGGTGATCGCAAAATACAGCCAGCAGCCAATCTTAGGTGCGCCATAAAGCTAAGCATATACATCCAGACTTGTGCTGTATCACAAACTCTCACGCTGCAATCGTCTTTAAAAATATGCTATGGGCAAAAATGATTCATCCCAGGATAGCTCATCCTCATTGCTCTTTAAGATTCATGAGCTTGACTAAGCCAGCGCTTCTCGCACAGACCCCAGACAATTTTAGCATGCCTGTACTTTCTGATAACTGGCAGGAAGAAGGGTGGGGGGAAAAAAAAAAGAAAAAGCGTTTTGTAGTCTGGATTACAGCAGTCACCTAAATATGATGGGTTCTTCCAGCCCCTGCAAAATGTACACCTATACAATTAGGCAATCATTTGTTACAGATGAATTGACAAGAGGGGACTTATTCAGACAGCGATCGCCTAAATATACTGGAGGTCACTTTGTATTTCCAGCAGGCACAACTGCCACCCAGCTGAGGGGTGGCCCATACTCAGACGACCCCACAGAAAGAGCGATAGCACGCCCTTAACCCGCTCTTGCATCAGGGTAGGGAAAGAAACCCTGGAGTTGTATCCGCAAAACAGACAGCTTGCACTGGGTGAGTCCTGCCACGGGGAAGGTCATTCTGCGGTTGCACAGGAAAACATGAACACTGACAACAGGCTTCAGTGCAAAAAAAAAAATCACAGCAACTGCAAACAAACCAGCGTAGTGCAGTCAGGGGATGTTTTTGGAATGCAAATGGATGCTTATCTCCAGGCAGCCAATTACACATCTCTGCTTTATCAAAGAACAAGAAGGTAGGGTCATGGCACAGAACAAACAGAAATAACTCCCCAGTTCCCAGATTACAGAAACACAGAAGAGCCCTGCACGCCCCTTGACAGCAGGAAGCAGATTTACCATCCGTATCCCGACAGGCAACATGAAAGTCTCCCCTTCTTCATCTCCTGAGTGCCACATCCACCGCTCATACAAGGCCTGGATTTGGGCCTCATCTCCCTGCTCCACTAGAGCAGAGCAATGCTTACTCACTTCCCGTGCAAGGGCCCTGAATTTGGGCATGCTCGCCGAGTGCTTCACACACCTTCCAGGAAGGTGCCATGGGACTGGAGAGCATCAGCCTGTGCTTAGAATAAAACCAGGCTGTTGTCACAGCTCAAAGCAAGCTGGGCCACGTTACCTGTGATTCAACCCCAGCACCCAGATTAAGGAAGTCACAAACCACATACTACAAGGGCGAGACAGTCTTTAAGACAGAGAAAAAAAGAAGCAAATAAACTATTTGCTCTTTAAAAAAATGCGTTAAACAAATAAACTAAAGCTATTTAAAAAAAAAGAAAAACATCCTAAGGGAAGAGGGAAAGCCTGCCTCTCTCCCTCTACACCCTCAGGAGCAGCCAAGCCGAGTGCACGGCTGCAAATCCAGCCTCCTCCATGCCCATGCTGCTTGGAGTTGAGGAGAAGCTTGCGAAGGGCAAGCAGCACCCCCAGGTGATGGGGAAAGCGCCCCAGCACAGGGGAGAGAGGGAGGCTCGGAGCTACTGAAACGAGAGCGTGGGGAGCATGCGTGGCAACGCCTGCCCCTCTCTGCGGCAAAGCCTCCGCAGTGCCCGGCTTCCTCCCTCCCTCCCGGGCTGCAGCTGCAGAGGCAGCTCGCGGGGGTTCAGGCTTTAGCAACTCCTGGCAGCAGCAGCGGCCGAGCCGGGCAGAGGACGGACACCCGGGGCAGGCCGGCGCGTTGCTCCCCGGCCCGGAGCGCTGCACGCGGACTCAGAGCAGCCGATTCCTCCTGCCGGACCTGCAGGAAAGCCCTGCCACTGCACCTGCTCCACCTCCTCGGCCCGGGGTCCTCACCTCGAACGACCGCGGGCTCGCTTGACCTGGACTATTTCCTTGCGTTGGCAGCTTTGCTTTTTTTTTTTGGTTCTGTTGTGCTTTTTTCTTCTTGTTGTTCGTTGCTTTGCTTTTTTTAATTAATTAAAAAAAATCCCACCCCCCATCCCCAGGAAAAAACCTGCGTCCTTGTGCAGCGGGTTGGGCGCAAGCTGGCCGGGTGCGGGAGGCACTGTCGGAGGAAGCCCGCCGAGGAGCACACAGGCACTGTACAGACGGCAGCCGGGGGGCGCGGGTCAAACTGCACCGGGAGCGAGACACGGGGGAGGGGGATGAGCAGTCCTGCAAGGAGGCAGAGATGGGGGTGATCAACACAGACAGGTCCAAGTAGATGCAGGTGCTGTGGACAGGTGTTACAGGTGATCTATAGGTGCAGAGTAAATAGACACCCTACAGAGAAATGATTGCTAGATGGGGGGGTAGATATCTACGTCAATCATGTCTATAAGCCATTGGATATCGGCAGTCGATAGCTATCACCTACAGATCAATCCTCTGTGGACAGCATAGGGGATAGGTAGCTATAGATATGATGTAGACAAGCAATAGATATAGGTGTCTATCACCCATCTGTGGCCATCCTCTACAGACAGATCTATAGATAGGTATATGATCTATCGCTCATCTATAGCTACCTGTCACTTGTCTATAGCTCTAGATGATGGATACAGATGGGTGACTGACACCTATCACTCATCTATAGGTGTCTGTCACCCATCTGTATCTATTTATTTATTTATTTAGAGAGGTATCTATTACCTCTCCGTAGCTATCCACAGCAATCTCCTATAGGCAGCTCTATAGATGGGATAGGTAGCTATAAGTAGGCTATAAATGACAGATAGATATAGGTGTCTATCACCTCTCTGTATCCATAGCTATCCCCTCTAGACAGGGGATAGGTAGCTATAGGTAGAATACAGATGATTGCTATGGATGAGGTCTGTCACCTATCTGTATCTATAGTAATCATGCGACAGACCGTATAGGCAGGGGGTACATCCCTATACATAGGCACTAGGGGATGGAGGATATAGGTGCTAGACAGAAGTGGTAGGGGATGGACCATATAGCTGGGTTATAGATGGGGGGTAGATGCTATAGGTGGCATGAATAGGGGATGGGGATGCTATAGATGGGGGGGAAGAGGATAGACAGACACACACCCCAACGGGCAACCCCCCCTCACTGTCCTCCTGCCGGCCGCCATTTTGTCGCGTGCGGCGGGCGGCCATTTTGTGCGGGCGGCCAGGGTGCGGTTCAGCCCGCTGCCGCGAGGGGATGGGGGCGCTGTGCGCTCGTTTCCTCCCTCCTCCCGCCCGCCCGCGCGCAGGCGCACAAGGGGCAGAGCGGGTCGTGAGGGGCCTGGTGCTGAGCGGGGGAACTTGCTGCTCGGCCCGGCCCGGCGCGGCCCTACGCAGCCAGTGCAGCGGGTGCTGGTTCGCCGCGCACCACCTGCACCTTTGCATTCGTTACATAATAAATAAAGCACCTGAATTGCACCTGCCCCATTAAAATGAGAGCAGGAGGAAAAATCTCCAATGTTTTTGCTTGTACCAGGTTCTCGTCGCTCCTCGTACGAGGCGTCTGGAAAAGGCCTGGGGCTTCAATGTCGCACTGGGGAGGGAAGTGGGGGTTGTGTGCATGTGTGTGGGTTTTTGTTATAATCTAGCATATAATTTGCACTGGTAATACACTTGCGTGACAGCCCGTGTGCATTGAACCCTGACTACTGCAAACGGTGCTTTAAAAATAAACGGCATTGTTGCAAATTGAGGTGATGTCCTCATTCCCAGCCGGACCGCGTTTCCAGACCTCCACAATAAACACGTTTCCAACCTTAAGGGGATTTTGCTGGTAAAAGAAAAAAAAAAATTGCAGGATTTGGGGGGGGGGGGGGGGGGGG